>NW_012100555.1:228535-278090 GCF_000951045.1 Mandrillus leucophaeus | reverse complement strand
AAAAAAAAAAAAAAAAGATGAAATTAACATTTTTATCATACTATTATTGGATGTAAACTAGTGATTATAATGATTATGAAATTTCTAGCAAACTGAATCACAGTTTTACACATTTAGTTCTGTTTTGATTGGGTTTTTCATATTTAAAATAATAAAATGTTGAGAAGACTACTAAAGCCTTAAAATAATAAGCTTCCATCTTAAAACAATCTTATCATTGTAGATGACCTGATTTTCATACCAATAAAAATGCCATGTTACTTCATTGTCAATATATTATACAGATAAAATAAGACAAAATATATGTCACTTAAAATTTTTAAAAATGTCTTATAGGCTCCTGAAAATGATTAGATACATACTATCACTTTTTCCTGTGACATAAAAACAGACTTAGTCTTCAATATTTAGAATAATTGTTCAACTTATTTTAATGCCTTCTCTCCCTATTTACAAACACTCTGTGTTTGGAAAACACACACCTCAACCAGCATGCAGGTATATGTAAAAGAATAAACAGCTCTTGTTTCAAGAGAGAAGATATAAAGAAAGCATTTAAAACAGTGAAGGATAGCATTTCCTCAACTGGAGTAATGGTGAAGCAGGTGTGGAGCGAGTGTATAAAATCTGTGTAACACAGTTGGCAATACCCGAATATTTAAATACATAAATTCTTAGGATACCTTAGAATTCACATACAGAAATGTTATATATAATAATCTTACATAATAAAATAAGGCAATATATAATATGTATGTATAATCTTAACTCTTATGAATGCTTTGTAAATATAACCGATTGACAGCCAAAACAGTCCTTGGAGACAGATACTTCTATTATCCCATTTTACAGTTGAGAAAACTGAGGCACAAAAGGTAAAGTAACATGCTCACCATCACAGATCCAACACGTCTTAGGGGTGGGATTTGAACTCCGGCAACCTGGCTCTAGAGGTGTTGATCTCAAATGCCTCACTCCTTTTGTTCTCCATGATAAGATGTGACATTACAGAACCCTCCTTATCATCAAGGTCGGATAACTTTTACTGCGCTTGGGCTTTTAATGCCTTTCTAAGACTTAAATAATAATTTTTCTTTCTCAGCATGCTTTTGATTTTGAATACATCATGCTATTGTACTCTATTGTATATAGATCCACAGCAATAAAAATAATTTTTAAAAACTTCTCATAATTTCACACTGATAAAGGGGTTTACTGTCATATCATCATTTTCAGAGGTTATCATATTAGTATAATTTAAAATATAGTAGTAAAAGCCTGAATCTATGTGTCTGGATAAGACTTTCTCAACAAGAGAGATTTTAGTAGCCCGGGGTACAAATTGGACAAACAAATGTTAGAAAATAACACTGAACACATAATACACTCAACTCACTTCTTTAGCAAATGTGTTAAAGGTGTACAGCTCATATATCTGAACTCACATTTGTTTTGATTTCCTATACGCTTTGAAGCCAGACTTGACATATGGATGCATATTTAAGATATGATTCCCTTCAAACATGAATTGATTATTCTGTTTGATGTTCATTAACATTAAATAATTTGAGTGGGGCACTGAATCTGATTTTGTTTATTTTAGTATGCATTAGTGAAAACAGTTTTCTGTGTAACTAATCTAATGTAGGTGGATGGCAAGTGTCTGGGCTGTGTCTGCATTCCAATTGTTCGGGCATGACTGTGTTATCAGCTGCTGACTAATATCCCCCTTGAATGACACCATAGTTCTGCTACATGAAGGGAGGAAAAGGTGAATTCATTCTTTTGATTTTACACAGTAAACATGCCCATTATCTCTAATGTACTTCATAGGTAAGCAAAATAATGTAACTATTGCCTCCCCCACCCCAGTTTTAGTACAAAAATCATTAAAACTCTATTAATGGTTTCATTTGGAAATAGACATCTGAATTATTATTTTTTCTTCATTACTGCAGCAAAAAAAAAAAAAAAGACTCTGGGTATACATTGTTTAAAATGTTGGTGAGGATTATATCATTAAAAAATTGACATCATGCTTCTAAATTGTCATTTTTGTAATAATAAATCATCCTAGATTTAGTTTTGAAATTTTTTCTAGCTATAATCTGAACATTTCAGATATTATACCTCTGCAGTTTGAGGTTTTGTTTCTGTTTTCTATGGTGTTCTAGAGTTGCTGTGTTAGGTATACTCCAAAAAAGATGTTAATGCAAAAAATATAATGCCTATAGGATAAGGGGTATAAATAGTTCACTTTCTCTCCGTTCAGGAACAAGTTATATGAATTCATTATTACACTGAGACAGAACGTTATATATAATAAGAAGAAAATAGCACCAGACTAAATAGTACCTTTTGAAATGTTTCATTTATTTTCATGTTACGGTTGCAATGGGAATTGATCTTCCTTCCCTTCTTCCCCGAGGAATCTGACTCTCTGATTCGAACTAATGTTTTTTCTTCCCTTTAAAGCATACTGAGGGTTTGGAGATAGCTCATGTGGCTTTCAAAGTGGTGGATTGATTTAATTGACCAAAACATAGCAGGGAGTAGTCATCTGATTATATAAGTATAAAATAATAAAGAAAGGGATTTTTTATTTCCACTGATACAATTCGATCAAGTTTCTTTGAGTTGCTGAGTTCAAACATTAAAGTCAAAAAATTATCAATTTATAAAGAAAATAAAAGTTATTTTCTAAATGGTTTGATTTCCAAGGAACGAGAAAAAAATGAAATATTGTTAAGATGTTCTGAACAATGAAATAAATATTAAGTATTAAATAAAATATATAATATCTTTTAAAGAACAGATATCAGTTCAGGGCTATGAAAATTACTTTTGTTCTAGAGTTCTCATCAGAAGCTCTACCGAGTTTTTCAGTGTTTACAAACAGGCAGACCAATTTCATAATAATTTTCAAAAACAAATTATAAGGTAAGGTATAAGGTAACATGATATGATTTTT
Organism: Mandrillus leucophaeus; assembly: GCF_000951045.1. NCBI lineage: Eukaryota > Metazoa > Chordata > Mammalia > Primates > Cercopithecidae > Mandrillus > Mandrillus leucophaeus. Next base: position 275,119 of record NW_012100555.1, on the reverse strand, counting down.
AAGGTCAGTAATATTTTTACCTTAAAGCTGATGATGCACTTGTTAGGAAAACAGAGGGGAAAAATAGGGTGGCTAAAGTGAAACCAAAGATTAAAAAACAAAATAAAACAAACCTCAAGTTATTGAGTACTTAAATGGGGCATTATTTCTTTGAGTATTTTTATTGTCATAGAATCAGATATAAATTTTGAAATAACTAACACAGGAAAATTTTTAATTTGTTTTACTTTTTAGTGATGGAAAGATTAGTGCCATTCTATCCGGTTTTCACTTTAAAAGTGAGAACATCTCTCTGAGCCTGTGGAGAGGAGAGAACTCACTGTTGTGGGTCTCGGATCCCTCCTGTTTAGTTTGCCTGAGTGCTTCAGTGAGCTTGCACCTTCCTCCATGCTGAGCACAAAAGCAGGCTAGTGAATTACCTTTTGAAGCGCTACTTCCTAACAGACCCCTTGGGTAGAGAGTATGGCAAATAACAGCGGCTGCAGCAGCCTTAAAAACAGAAGAGAATGGAGTATGGAATGCAGACTGGGTCTCAGTGTGATTTTGCTCCAGAATAAAGCGACAAAGCTCCAAGTCAGGACATACCATGGTGCAAGGGAGTGATGGGCAAAGCTAGGAAAAGAGATGTTCTACACATGACACACACACAAGTGTGGATGCTTAAAATCTCAAGAGGGAAAATGTTTTTCATCTGTGGCCACAAAGGCACAAGTAGTCTAGTTTAAAATATCTAGAATGGGTACCAGCCTCTGTATGAGATTAGTGGGTCCATCTTTTTTTTTTTTTTTTTTCTTTTTGGCACAGCAATTTGTAATCTAAAATTTTTCAGTTTTTAGATGCATCATTTAAATACGAAAAAAAAATCCGGGAAAAATAATTTCATTGTTTTAGTACAGGTCATAGACCTCTGAGTCTTCGCGATGGCCAGGCCACATGGAAATAAATTCATAGGGAAAGCCATGCTGTAAGGACAAAGGGATCTGGAGCAGGTTGAGGGGAAGGAAAGCAATAGGCAACCTTCACTTTTTATTCTGCCTAATGCCAATACTAGTGGTTTCAATCCAGTGACATACATGTTAACGGCACATTTTCGGGCACATCACTGATAGCTGCGTAAAACAGCCAGTATTTGCACTGTCAGATAAAGGACACTGCCTGCTTCCCAGTAAAGAATTCCCTTTTCCAGGTTTTAACAGGGCAAGGGACAGCTAACTCAGATGTGTGAGTTTTGGTAGTACCTCAGCTGACCCATTAAAAATGTGCATGATGGGCTGGGCGTGGTGGCTCACGCCTGTAATTCCAGCACTTTAGGAGGCCGAGATGGGCGGATCACGAGGTCAGGAGATCGAGACCATCCTGGCTAACACGGTGAAACCCCGTCTCTACTAAAAATACAAAAAAAAAAAAAATTAGCTGGGCGTGGTGGCGGGTACCTGTGGCCCCAGCTACACGGGAGGCTGAGGCAGGAGAATGGCGTGCACCCGGGAGGCGGAGCTTGCAGTGAGCTGAGATCCGGCCACTGCACTCCAGCCTGGGCGACAGAGTAAGACTTCGTCTCAAAAAAAAAAAAAAAAAAGTGCATGATGTTTAGAGGCATTTTATGATTTTTACAAACATAATGTTTTCATTGGAAACGTAGCAGTTATCCAAATGTTCAGGGAAGGTTTTCTTCCAAATATTGTTGCTTGTATCCTAGAATGATTTCATTCATAGGTGCAGTCTCAGAATGAAACGTACAAATTTAAATTTGGGAAATTTATTGGATCCTCTTTTATTTTTAGGGACTTCTTTTCTCCTGTGAATAAGAGGAGACTGTTGTGTTAATTCTTTTTTGCTGGCTACAACAGTAACTGAAACTCAGTAGGGCTTCCCTCAATATTTGCTGAGTGAACAGATGAAAGTACAGTGGGGAAAGGAAACAGGGTATAAACACAAAAACGGATAATGATAGAGGTGGTGTTAATGACATTGAGGCCAAAATATAAAATCTGATTCTGGTGCATGGTTTATCATATGATACACATAATGGGGTACGAATTGGAAATCAGAGGGTGTGAATTTGCTCTTATTATAGTAGGAGAGAGGAGCTGATGAACATTAGAAAAAATAATGAAAATGAGTCATTTTCTTGCAAAATACTGTCTTTCAGATAATATAGCATCATCAGAGTCTTTGGACTTAGAGCCAAAAGAGCCTTACATACCATTTAATTAAATGTCTTGTTTCTAACGTGTGTGGGGAGATTTTCTGGAAAATTACCTATATGTGACCTAAAGATTTTGGAAATGCCATGCAAGAAGCTTTTCTTTTCATGGGAACTGGAAGGGATAAAAATCTGATTGCTTTTCTTCAGCAAAGTATACCAGCGTCCCCATTAGGCATGTGATTATGCAATGTTGAAAGGTATTTTCTTGAGAATGTTATTTTTTTTTCCTTTTCATTAATTATGCTTTGTCTAAAGGTTCTTTGTCAAAGCTCTGGCTAGTACTTGAAATTGTAATTGATAGGGAATAAAAGAAAGTGAAATCTTTGATCTCTGTCTCTTGGTGTTATGCAATATCTTTATTCTTGAGATCAAAAGACTCTGAGTATAATGCTGACCAAACAGAGGCTACAGTACCGATTTTGACAGATACCAAGGACAACAGCTATGAAAGTTAACTGCTATATAGGCATGAAAATGACAAAATCAAAACAAACAAAACTGTGAGAGTACCTCTATGCTAAACACCCTTGCATCCATACATAACATAAATAGGCACATTAATAATAAATATTTATTTATTAATAATAAATAAATTCATAAAATAGGTACACAATATTATCCATAGTATGGATATATGGTAGATCCATAAATGACATTGTTCAGGAAAAGAGATATTGCTCTTCTAGGAGAAACTATAGGATAAGCATATTTCCAGGAAGGTATCAAAATAAACATTTATTACAGAAAATCCTGAAGGATAGTTGAAGGTTTCTAGGGAAAACTGGTATCTAGAACACATAGAATTCATTATTTCATGATAAATGCTCATTGATTAAAATTGTTCCATTCCCTGTATCACTTGACCCTAAGTGCAATTATAAAGTTAATAAAGTTTATCTTTGATATAGTGGACATCCCTTTCTATTCTCCCCAGCTTCCTTTTGTCTCAAGTAGTTACTTCTCATAATATGGCCTAAAGACATTTATCTTATAAGGACTGTGCATTGGTAAACTAATTCTCAGAAGACTTAAAGTGACATCATGCTTTGCCACTCTAGGAATTATTTGAATTTAAAATACCCTTAAAATGATAAGAAGGCTTGGGCATGATGGCAGGTGCCTGTAATCCCAGCTACTTGGGAGGCTGAGGTGGCAGATTTGCTTGAGCCCGGGAGGGGGAGGTTGCAGGGAGCTGAGATGGCACCACTGCACTTCAGCCCGGGTGACAGAGAGACTCTGTCCCTAAAACAAAACAAAAGAAAACAAAACAAAAAGAGTAAGGCTTACCCTAAGACGTCTGAAACCTAAGTAGGGAGAGTTATCGTGGGGTATCGTAACCAGTGGTGCTCTCATTCAGTTAAAACCATGAAGGTACGTAAATAGACACACCATTGGTGGTAGTTTTGTTGTGTGATTCCTACCCACTCTCACAAAAGCTTCCCCTGTGTCTCCTGCTTGAATTGAAATTAGAAGTATCTGGTACTTTTCTCTATAGAGGTAGTAGAAATACTTAGATGACAGATGTAATGCTACTTCCTTTCAGTATTACATTGATTCCTGAACATCTTTCAACCAGGGTTCTTTGATTAAAGTTGAATCATCTATCATTTTATTCTATTTTTAATTGCTTTGCTTTTTCTAATAAATATATAGTCACCTTTTTAATGATACCATGAACTTTTGAAAAGATTTCTTCCTTTGTCCTTCCAAAAGTTAACTTATTTCAGTAGGGAGGGCTACAAAAATATTGGAAGAGTAATCATTTATATCTATGTGCTGATATAAAAGTATTTTATCAAAACAAAAATGAAAACAAACTTGAAATCAGTTGTATATGAATATGCAGTTTTAGTATAATAAAATAGGAAGTCTAAAATCATGGATCATTACTTAATAAAACAAAATAATAAAAATGACAATATACTTGCTTTGGATACAGGTTCTCACTCTGTTGCACAGGCTGGATTGCAGTGGCACAACAATGGCTCACTGCATCCTCTACATTCTGTAATCAAGTGATCCTCCCACCTGAGCCTCCTGAGTAGCTGGGACCACAGGTGCACACTACTACAGAGACTGATTTTTTTTTTTTTTTTTTTTAAGAGAGGGAGCCTCACTACGTTGCCCAGGCTGGTCTTGAACTCCTAGGCTCAAGCATTCCTCCTGCCTCAGCCTCCCAAAGTGCTGGGATTGCAGACAATATACTTCTAATTCATGTTTGCAAAACATCGAATGTAAGACAATTAGAAAATAGAAAAATCTTGATGAGTTTTAAAAAATTAAAAGTTTATTAAAATGTACAATATATGTACAATATAAAGAAGTAATAAAAAAGTCCTATTTCTGACTTTGTGAATCAAAGCCAATGTATTCAACTTACATTCTTCCCCATTTTGTGTACAGGTATTTCTCTAGCCAGTGAAAACCTACAATATTCAGACCTACATGGCTTACTGAATATTATCTTTCCTTTTATCCTCTTTTACATATGTTTTTGTAGCTCTTTGTATAATTTCTATTTGGAATCCAGTTGAGAAACTGAAGAGGAAAAAGACAGACAGACAGACACATCCCCCTCCCCCCCCCACACACATGCACACACACAGAGGGAGAGAGAGAGAGATTAAATGTGAATATGGAGGTGAACATAGGCAGGACTAGCACGTGGTAGACATTTAGTGAATCATTTCCTTACTTCCATATTTCCTTCCATCTTCCTTCCTACTTTCCCTGCTTAAGCCATTTTCAATTTTTAAAAAAACCTTTAAAATTTAAATTGGGTCAACAAGACACAACATGCACACATAGTTCAGGTAATAATAATTAACTTCAAGATTAAATATGATGTGATATAATGACATCAGACATGTTTATTTAGATGTTGTCTAGGTATCCATCTGGCCACAAACTGAGCTTAATTTACCAATCTTCACAAGAATTGCTCAGGCTAGGAAAATATTAATTTCCCTGTTTTTGTTGCATAAACCCTGAAAGTTATATTCTAACTAAATAGTATTAAGATCTAAGTTCATGATTCTGTCTACAATTCTAGGTAATTGTTAAGTGCTCAATGCAATGCTCAGACATGGCAGATCTAACAAATATTCTCACTGTTCAATTTCTCAAAATCCTTTTTTACTAAAGATCACACACACATACGTACACATGCACGCACACACACACGCCTGATAATGCAGACGAAACAAACATACTTGTAGTGATGCCAGTGGAAGAACAGTTGCATTACTTTTTCACACATTTGTATACACATGATTCAGACAATCAATATACTGTTATTCTTGTTTGTTTTCTCAAAGTCTTCAAAAAGAATTAATGCATTTCAAAGTTTTGGAGCTAGCCTTGCATATCTCTTTTCCTGAATGCTCCTGGATCTTTATTCCATGTCAGAGCTTTGTTGATCAGTTGCATGACCGTGGATGCCATTTGCTGATAGCAAATGAATTCAAACAGCCCTCGATCCATGTAGGACAGGGAACTGTCATATACCTCTTGGTACTATTCCTTGTGTTATAAAATTGAGGTAATTGAGCATTTAATATCCCATTTACAATTTTGTGTATGTTGATGACACATCACAGCCACAGGAAACTATTAAAAGTGCATAGACCGGTACATATACAAGTCAAACTTTTGCCACAAAAAAAAGCAACCCCGTGGATGAAAAGAGTGACGACTTTTTATATCTAACTTATGACAGCTCTGGGTAGCACTACTGGCAGCCAACTCACCGAACTAATTTACTACCACCTTTGTGATTGAAACAGCTTGATCCAAAATTTGTTAACTATGTAACCAGTTGGTTAACATGCTGCAAACTGGATGTCCAGTTCTTATGGAAGGAAATTCGCATTTCATTGATTATATTTTTTATGTCAATTATGTCAAAGAAAAAAATATTTCTCTTCCTAGGCAAATAAATAATCTGATATGTTTTTATTCCCCCAGAGAAAAGTATAAAAATGGAACTATTGGCCTGTACAATATTCAAGACCATGGTGCAACTTATTTTATATTGCAAGTAGTAAAATCTGACATGGTAATAATACAGATAGTAAAATCTCATTGGGATGGAGGGATCAAGGGAGAAATTTCACTAATTCCCTAAACTTAATTCTTCAAGGGTATTTGGAGGGAAAAAAAGAAGATATTTAATATTTATAGGACTCCATGGTTCCATTTCATTCAGTGGAGCCTACACAAAATTTTGATTTAAGAGCAATCTGAACTAATCAAATAGTAGACTGTACTGTAAACAATATGCTATATAACTTTTTGTACACAACGAAGTGGTAATATCGGTTAAACACTAAATTTAAAAGAAAATTAGCATCAGGCAGATGGCGGAAGGCAACTCTTAAGTGATAAAAGCAATTGTGTGTCTGGTTGCACAGAAACAATGAAACTTTGATAAACACAAATTCTGTTCTATTCATTCTGCAAATTTTCACAACTATAATAGAATGTAACTCCTGAAATACTACAAATGAAATTAAAGTTTGAAAAGCCACATCCATGACTTATAGTTCATCTAGCAAACAGTCCATTCATAGTTTCATTGCTTATCAACAAATGGGAAGGCTATAAATGCCCAATGCATTTTGAAGGTCAATTTTTATGGTGACATAATTTTAAGCTAGCTCATCCTCAGTGGCTTTTGTAATAAAAAGGGATGAATTAATGGCCTCTTAACTAAAGTGAACTTTTGATACAGAAACAAAAAGAATATTAAGCATGTCCTATTTTAAGTAAAAGGATTAAGAGCTTTATTCCATGAAATAAATTGGGCAGGACCTAAGATTCAAGACTTTGCATTGGTTTCCAGGACATTAGAAAGGGTAACATAATGAGAACAAGAGAATTTAACATTAATAGAAAGAGGCACAAAAGGATGTGGTATCTGTTAGAGGAAAGATTTTCACACTAGCTGACAGTAACTATAGGACGTATAGTGGACTGAAGTGTTTTTCTCAGTTTAATCTGTGTCTTCAAAAGGCGGCCCCAACCCTTGGGCCACAGACTGGTACTGGTCCATGGCCTGTTAGGGATGTGGCTGTGCAGCAGGAGGTGAGCAGCAGGCAAGTGAGCATTGCTGCCTGAGCTCAGCCTCTTGTCAGATCAACAGCGGCATTAGATTCTCATAGGAGCACGAACCCTGTGGTGAACTGCACCTGCGAGGGCTCTAGGTTGCTCACTCCTTATGAGAATCTAACTAAAGCCTGATGATCTGAGGTGAAATAGTTTCATCCTAAACCATCCCCTCCCATTCATGGAAATATTGTCTTCCATGAAACTGGTCCCTGGTGCCAAAAAGTTTGGGGACCACTGTTCTAAGATATCAAAACATTTTCTCCTTTGTTTTTCCAGCTTTATTGAGGTATGATCAACAAAGAAAAAACATATACATTTAAGGTATAAAAGTGACATATTAATAAATTTTTACATTGTGAAAAGACTACCACAAGTTAATTAACACATCCATAATTCACTTAGCAACCTGTGTGTGTGTGTGTGTGGTGAGAACACTTGGAATACATTCTCATAGCAAATTTCAAGTATACAATATATCGTTAACTAGTCACCACACTGTACATAAGTCTTCAGAACTTGTTCATCTTATAACTGAAAATTTGTACTTTTTGACCAGTATCTCCTCTTCCCTTCAGCCCCCAGCTCCTCCTAATCACCATTCTCTCTGTTACCAGGAATTTAACTTTTGCTTTAGACTCCACATCTAGGTGAGATCATGCAATATTTGCCTTTCTGTGCCTGGGTTATTTCACTCAGCACGATGTTTGCAGATTGATCCATGTTGTCACAAGTGGTACGATTTCCTTTTTTATGACTGAATAATATTCTAAAGTTTCTCTACCACATTGTCTTTATTACTTCATCTGCTAAAGGACAAGTAGGTTGTTTCTGTATTTGGCTATCATGAATAAATGTTGCAGTGAACAGGAGAGTGCAAATATCTCTTCAAGACACTGGTTTTACTTCTTTTGACTATATACCCAGAAGTAGGATTGCTAGATCATATGGGAGTTTTATTTTTCATTTTTAAGAAACTTCCATAATAACTTCACTAATTTCCATTCCCACCAGCAGGACACCAGGGTTCCCTTTTCTCTACATCGTCGTCAACAGCCATCCTGACAGGTGTGAGGTTCTATCACATTGTCATTTAGATTTGCATTTCCCTGGTGATTAATAATGAGACATATTCTCCTTGCCAAAACTACAACCAGACCATTTTAAAAATAACTTTAACCTATCATGTTCCAAACAAAAATACCATCCTCTCCATAAGTGGCTATGGAAATTATTTCTTCTTTTCTGTTCTTTCCCTTTTTATTTGTGCTTACATCTGACATATATGGAGGCTAGCTGCCCATTTGTATCTTTGCCCAGTATTTCTTCAAGCGTGACTGTTCATCTTACTCATTTTTTTAAATATATTTTGGGAGTCCAGCACAAGTCTTGCATATAGCATGTATTAAATAAATACTTGCTGCCTTTAATTTAGTTTAATGTTCGCAAGTGTCTTTACCAATATATTGCTAGTCACTTTCACTTGAAAACCTCAGCTTCAATTTTTATTATGTCAGTTTCTCTACTCTTTTGTTATGTACCAAATTCTGATGATAGTTTAAATCAGTTCTATTCTCACCAACCAGCTTTTTTTTTTTTTTTTTAACACGTCATTATTACTTCAACACTTCCTAGCTGACCTCCTTGCCTAACCTAAGGTTCTTCTAACTTGAAGGCATTCTATATACAACTGTGGTACTGAATATCCACATTACTTCCCTGCTCAAGCATTGTACAATGAATCTCCACTTCCTACTGCATCGAAGTGTAAAATTATTTCCCAAATTTTATACCCTCCATAATTTAGATTTTATTTTTCTCCAACTTTATTCTTCATTACACTGAAATATTTTCTTCATCAAAAAACCTCATTTATTGATTCAAGAAGTACTTTCTTATCACAGTAATATGACAAGCACTGTTTGAGATTCTGGAAACATCACAAAGTTCCTGTAACTTTTTTGAAGGTGATGATACAGGTGGCTATAAAAATAAACCCTTTTCTCATAGAGCACACAATCAAATGTATCTACAAAAAATTGTTAAAATATGTCAAGTGGTGGTAAGTGCTATGAAAAAAAAATAAAGTATGGTACAAGGACAGAGAATAATGGGGACATGGAGGGTTTTATTTTATTTAGAGTGCTCAAGAAAAGCCTTTCTCTTACTTCCATGAAGTGAGAAACAAACCATACGTATATCTGATTATTAAAGTTTTCATTGAAAGAGAACAGAAAGACCGAAAACCCTGAGGCTGGTTTGGCTCAGGGTTGGAGGAAAAGCAAGTGGCAGTTTTACGGTGGCTTGGATTAAGGTAGTAGTGAAAAAAGTTGGGGGAAATATTAAAGGCAGCTACAATTTTTTAAATTCGCCTATTGGCAATATGTGCTAGTAATATATTACATGTCCAGGCCAGCACAGGGACCTCATCCTTTCTTTTCAATTAGCCCAAATATAATTATGCCACGGATTTCTGGAGAAAAGTTATATTATCCTTTAATGGTTCTAAGGTTTAAAATATTACCAAATTGCCTGTAAGATATAAGCAATGATCAGAAGGTGCTATTGAATAACCAATTATCATATAAATTATTCTGGTCTTTACTGAGTATATTCCATTTATCCAGGAGTGTGATTTCTGACGGTCTCAGTTATTCAGGATAGAGGCTCAGATCAGAGTAAGCAGAAAAGGCCTTTGAACATCAGAGAGCAGTGAGAACTGGAGAATCTACTTCCAGATGAGGGATTTATTACTCACAGATCTGGTGACTCATTGCTGTTTGGCGTCTCATCCTCCAGGGCTCCTCCAGGTGGTCTGGGTTTCTTGTGGGATGATGGGTTCTGGGCATCATACTTTCTCCATGGCTGCTGATTGGGCTCAGAGCCAGTGTTCCAAGGAAAGTTTAAAAAAAAACAAAAACAAAAAACCGCAGGGTCTCTGCTGACCTCACCTCTGACATTCCACATCACTCCTGCTGCGTTCTGTTGGGGAAGCAAATTTTAAAAATAGAAATTGGACTCTGCTTGTCAATGGAAGAGGTAACAAAGAATGTGCAGTCATCTTTAACCTGTCACACAGATAATGCAGAATTTAATGTTAATACAGTAGAATATAATTATTACATACATGAAGGTGCTTTTAATGTTTATTAGAACAAGTTAAAGCATGTTCAAAGAACTGTTTCACTAAAGAAAACAGGCTATCACACATTTTTAAAAGATCTTCATTGAAAAATTCAAAAGTAATCTTTAAATTCTCAGTTATTTATTACCACATACATATGTATGTATGTGTATATATGTAAAAATATGTATACACATGTGTGCATGTCTATATAGATACACACACAAATATATATGGTATATTTATGCACAGATCCCAGTGATAAATAAATACATCTATTTTATTTATTAAATTTGTTACATAACTAAATTTAAATTTCTAAAAATGTAGTAAAATTTGTATTACTGAAGGCCCAAAGTGACTCAAACTGTTAACTTTTATAATCGAATGCATATTTTTATCTTGGGATTGTTTAATTTTAAAACAATTTATTCAAAAAGTAAACAGAGAAAAACAATAGTAAAACTCATGCATTCATACTGTTTATTTCCGCTGTAAAACAAAATTGGAAACAACAGGAAATTGATTGCCTAAAGGAAAATTTAAATTAATTATAATGGCTTAAGTATTATGTGAGCAGTAATAAAACTGAAAATGAATGCCCTTTGTTGTAGGACTTTGAGCCAACTGTTATTTTCATTCAATAATTTCTGATTTATTTATCTAGTCAATCAGAAATCAGCAGTTATCCTTAGAAATATGTCACATATTCAATTATCTCCAAGCGTGAATTATCAGGAGATCTCGGAGAAATTTCCAAATAGAAAGCTATATCTATGAAAGTCAAAGTGAATTGTGAATACAGGCTTCCATTGTCTATAAACAATGATCACTTGAGAATTAGCTGTTCACTAACATGCTTCATTTATTAAGCCAACAGAAAATATTATTTAACATGAAAATAATTTTTCAGTTTTACTTTTTTGGATACTAGATTCTTGTCTGATGTTTAGTTCTGAAACATATCCCTAACCCAGAAAATGTCATTTCTATGCATGTCCAAATATACTATGAGGGGTAAAATGATTAAAATGCTCCCAGAGGGATTATAATCTGAAGGCAATTTCTTCCCCTTCCCCTTCCCCTTCCCCTTCTCCTTCTCCTGACAGGTCTCACTCTGTAGCCCAGACTGGAATGCAGTGGTGCGATCTTGTCTTACTGCAATCTCCACCTCCCAGGCTCAAGCGATTCTCCTGCCTCAGCCTCTCGAGTAGCTAGGATTATAGGCGTGTGCCACTACTGCCTGGCTAATTTTTATTCTTTTAGTAGAGACGGGGTTTCACCATGTTGGCCAGCCTGGTCTTTAACTCCTGACCTCAAATGATCCACCCTCCTCGGCCTCCCAAAGTGTTGGGATTACTAGCATGAGTCACCGTGCCCAGCCCCAATTTCTTCTTGTAGAAGAATAGATTACATCAACCTGAAACTTCTTTAAGAGTCAAGATGATGAAGCTCTTCTTGCAATGTTAGGTGATTAGGGTGATGACTGTAATTTACTTTTGAGTGTTCAAACATTTTATTGACCTAAACTATAAGTAAAGATGACTGCTCAGAGAAGCCAGTGAGTATCAGAGTGGAAACACATGCCTCTTATCTCACGCCCTGAAAAAAAGTGAGGATTAAGTATGTTAACTTCTTAGACTGTAACACACATTTAATTTCTTACTGAATATTAGTTTTCCACAGTGCACGTTTTTATGTAAGGAGAGGAAAAATCCATTTTCAAATCCAAGTCACATTTCTCTCTGAGTAATCATATTTTTAATATCAGTTAAGGAGTATTTTATTTAAGGCAACAAGTGTTAAAAAATAAATTTCTAAGTGTGTCATGTTTCAAACATGATAGAAAATTATTTCTTGCTCATTTACAAAACTGGTACTCTCGGTTGGTAACTCTTTTCAAAGCAATAATTCAAGGACTCTAGCTTATTTCCTCAACATCTATGGAATCCTCATCGGTGGCTTCCAGGGTCACCATGCTTATCTGTATCCGGCTGAAGAAATTTGGAGAACTGTGCCTGGAAAGTTTTCAAGAGTCAGTCCTGGAATAAATGCGTTTATTTAAAACTCAGTCACATGACCATACCTATCTGCCAAGCTTCCAGAAAATATAATCCCAATGCATGCCTAGGAAGAAGATAAAATAAGTTTGATGAATAGTTACCCAGTCTCCACCACAACAGCAGAAGCCCGTTCTGTTTAAGATTCAGAGATCAACAAAATGAACTCAGTAGGCAGGAGGCATAGAGAATGTTGGAAGTCCAATAGCAGGTTAATTAAAGCATCCTGGCAGGGCGCGGTGACTCACCCCTGTAATCCCAGCACTTTGGGAGGCCGAGGCGGGCAGAACTCGAGGTCAGGAGATCCAGACCATCCTGGCTAACACGGTGAAACCCCCTCTCTACTAAAAATACAAAAACTGCCGCCAGGTGTGGTGGCGGCACCTGTAGTCCCAGCCACTCGGGGCTGAGGCAGGAGAGTGGCGTGGACCCGGGAGGCGGAGGTTGCAATGAGCCGAGATCGCGCCACTGCACTCCAGCCTGGGCGACACAGCGAGACTCCATCTCAAAAAAAAAAAAAAAAAGAAAAGCATCCAATCAGTCTCCAACACTCGAGAATTATTTGTGAGATTCTTATAGAACTAAAATCTGTTAAAATCTGTCACTAGCTAGTTCCTCTGTCTTTTCTTTCATGGTACCTGAGACTTTGAAAAATAAAAGGTTATGAATTGTAGGCATTCCATTTTTTTCTGTATTGTATGCATGAAACCATCAAAGAAAGAATTCTTTCTACCTGTGTATATCCATGCCTCCTCTAAGAGATCTCAGGTCCCATGACAATGCCACCACTACTCCTCCTCCTCTGCAAGGGTAATGAAGAGGGTATTTCAGTGGAAGCAATATATTATTTTCCCTCTATTGGATTATGACTTGAAAGAATGACATTCACACATTTGTGAACCTGTTCATGCCCCACTTCAGTTATCAATATTATTCCTCATTGCTTCCCTGCACATGTAGGCTAATATCCTCTTTCACCTTTTCTATTCTTGCACCCCTTCCATGCAGGCAAAAGATTATACAGTTTTCAACCCTCACTGATCACATCCCAAACTCCCTCCGCTTTGATGACTTGTAGTGAAGTCAGTGTCTCTGTACTTCTTTCACCCATAAGACTTTGAGTTCTCATTAAACTGTGAAGTCAGAGCTTATTACATTTTTATCTTTGCATCCCTAGTACCTAGCAAAATGTCTGCCAGTGGCCACATGCTCAGAAATTATTGGTAAATGATTTGAAGCTTTTCACTGACTATACTGGTCTACCCTGTTCTGAAATTCACATCAAAACCCACATGTTGAGAGTTTTCATTATGACAAAAATATACTATGGTAAACATCTTGAATGTAGTGTTAGTTACGACGGTATATACAGTTTCTAAAATTTCTCCATATGCACATTGAAGATGAATACATTTTATTACATGTAAATTCTTAAGAGATGTAATTTTAAAAAGAGCTACTGAAATGCTAAACAAGAGAGAAAAATGTCCCTTGAGATTCTTGCTATTGAGTTGATGACCAAATTCAGGCACCTGCGGAGTAGTTGACCTTCTCTTATAGAAGGAGCCCTCCTCTGTGCCCTCATTATAAGACGGAGCCTCCCAACATTAGATTTTCTCTTGAAGAGCCCTTTGGACTGTTGTTGTGTCTGGAGAGCTATTGCAGAATCTCTTTGATAGCTTTGCTTTTGACGGTTTTCTCTGGAGAAAGGTCTAATAGAAGAAAACAGTTACCCTTTTCCATCCTTCACTTTAAAAAAAAAAAAGTCTCCCTTTTAATACGATTTTCTAACTCTGTAGCTTCTTTGTGTCATTTTGTTCCCACAAGTGTTCATATATGCTTTTAGTTCACATCCATTTCCACACATAATCTGAATGTTTCTTACACCATAGGGAAGGTGTTAGAGACTGGATACTTATATAATATTGTTTAGGGGTTGGGGAAGAGGGAGACTCTATTCCTCAAAACAAGGAACACAAAATTAAAAATATAAAACATGGTATAAAAGTAAATATTGGCCGGGCGCGGTGGCTCACGCCTGTAATCCCAGCACTTTCGGAGGCTGAGGCGGGTGGATCACCTGAGGCTGGGAGTTTGAGACCAGCCTGACTAACATGGAGACACCCCATCTCTACTAAAAATACAAAATTAGCCAGGCGTGGTGGCACATGCCTGTAATCCCAGCTACTCGGGAGGCTGAGGCAGGAGAATCCCTTGAACCCGGGTGGCGGAGGTTGTGGTGAGCCGAGATCACGCCATTGCACACCAGGCTGGACAACAAGAGTAAAACTCCGTCAAAAAAAAAAAGGAAATATTTATCTATAGTGAGACAAGTAATCAAAAGAAAAACATGGAGCCTTGGACATATAGGTCCATTTCTTCTAGGAGCTTTCGGTAATTTACCAGAAATGCTTCCACAGAAGTACTTATGATTTAAAGACTGATACCTCTTTCACCCAGAACTTTCTCTAAGTCCTTCTACCAAAATTATCTCAAGTTGATTTTAATTTAAATGCAAAACATAAAACTATAAACTTTTAGAATATAACATTGAGGCATGTTTTTGAGTCCCAGGGCCTAGTGACATGTTCTCAGACATGATACCAAAAGCATAATCCATAAAGGAAAAAAAAAAACCAATTAATTGGACTTTATC
Organism: Mandrillus leucophaeus; assembly: GCF_000951045.1. Taxonomy (NCBI): domain Eukaryota; kingdom Metazoa; phylum Chordata; class Mammalia; order Primates; family Cercopithecidae; genus Mandrillus; species Mandrillus leucophaeus. Next base: position 259,967 of record NW_012100555.1, on the reverse strand, counting down.
GAAACTAAAAATATTTCATCTATGACAGTAAAAAAAATGTATGTATGCACAACAATCTGTATGTGATTGTTCACGACAGTTTTATTTTCAATGGCCCTAAATTGGAAAATCTAAAATACTCCTCAATAAGTGAATAAACAGATTGCGGCACATCTATATCATGAAATACTGCTCAGCAAAAACAAAACAAGACCTAACAACAATAAGAACAACAAAAGGTGCTGTTAGATGCACCAACGTGGATGGATCTCGAGGGCATTACGCTGAGTGAAAAAAGCCAGTCTCATAAGGTCATGTAATGTATGGTTCCACTATACAACCTTCTTGAAACATAGACAGTACAGGGATTGGAAACAGATTAGTGGTGGTCATAGGTTAGCCATGGCTGTAGTGCAGGGAGAGTATGGGTATGAGATAGAACAGTTTTGCATTTAGATTGTGGTATTGCCAATACCTTACACATGTGATAAACTGATATAAACTATATATATACGTTGTATCAATGTAAATTTCCTGGTTTAAATAGTGTGCTATAGTTATGTAAAATGAAATCATGGCAGAAACTTGATGAAAAGCACCCAGGACCCCCCTATCTTTGCACCTTCTAGAGACTTTATAATTATTTCAAAATAAAAAAATTAAAGCATAAATATGTAAGTTAGCACTTACACAAGTGGATTACTTTATTACTTACGGGATATGTACAAATTTGAGTCCTCTTAGTCTCTCCATAATGTTACATGAGGTTGTGCTAACATAAAAAAGAAAAAACTACTTACAGAGCATTTTTAAAAATGAGAAGAAACTACTGCTGGTTTGTAGAGGACTAGATCCTAATCAGTAAGTAGAAAAATCAGTTAAGATTCTAATCATCTTTATTTTATCTTGGAACGCACACGATTCTTGTTTTATTTTTTACTTTTTAGAGACAGTGTCTCGCTCTGTCACCCAGGCTGGAGCGCAGTGGCATGAACACAGCTCACTGCAGCCTCCACATCCCAGGCTCATGCGATACTCCGACCTCAGCCTCCTGAGTGGCTGGGACCGCTGGAATATGGCACATACTTGGCTTTTTTTTTTTTTTTTCCTTGTAGAGATGAAGTCTCACTATGTTGCCCAGGCTGGTCTCAAACTCCTGTGTTCAAGCAGTTTGCTTGCCTTCCAGTCTCCCAAAGTGCTGGGATTATAGGTGTTAGCCACCACACCCAGCCTATGATTATTATTTTATTCATTAGTCTTTATCAATATTTAAAAGAAGATCTATCTTGCACATGTGCACCATTATACCTTACACATAAATGAGTTTGAAATGGTAAAACAGCAAACCTCTAGACTACAAAAGCCAAAGACATGTATTTGATACTTGAAAATAGAAAATACTATAGGCAATGACTTTTGCAAAATAGTGAGATATTTTCAGGTAACATTTATTCTGAAGGATTTGTTTTCCTACCAATGCAATGATAGCCTTTTCCCCCCTCTCACCACCATCTCATTGGCTGAGATGAGAGAGCAGAGAGAGGGGACAAATGGATATACAGATATACGGGGGCCGGGGGAAAGAGAGAGAAACTGTGTTTTCTGGGGTAGGCACAGGTAATGGTAACAGATACCTGTCCAAAGTACACACATATATTTCTATAGTCCTAGTTTTGCACACGTATTACTCTAAAATGATGGCATTTTCTATCAATCTGCTTCATAGCAAATACTGAGGAAAAACCAATCACTGGATCCAGGAGCCAAGAGCTAACAGAGACTCTGCTTTGTGTGTGAGCATTTAACTACTGTAGATGGAGACCTGCACGGATTTAAATTGAATATCAGTCCTGTGTAAAGAGTGATTATTCTGATGCTTCTCCGCATCAAATATAAAGTTATCATGGAGTCCAAAGACCATCAATAGAGGATTACTCGTAGCCCATCTAATTTTGGAAAACAATAGAGGAGTTTTCTGGTGTGAGGCGAACAGCCTGCTGTTTTCTTTGCCTGGAATGCATTTTCCTCCTGTTCTATATGCTTCACCTCCACTCCCCTTACCTACTTAATACCCACTCATGGCTCAACATTTGCTCAGCTGGTGTGTACCTACAAAGCCTTCTTATTCCTTAGGTGAAAATAACTACTCCATGCTCCACTGCCCAGTCAGAGTTAAGCAGAACTTCTTTTTATTTTTATTTTTCTTTTTAGGAATATAGAGTCGTTAATGTGGTCAGAATTAAGTTGCTATCAGTTTAAGGTAGCCTATTGTAAGTGTATTTTATATAAGCCTCATAGTAATCACAAGCAAAATCTATATTAGATACAGAAAAGATATTTTTAAAAAAGATTTTAGGCCAGGCACAGTGGCTCATTCCTGTAATCCCAGCACTTTGGGAGGCCGAGGTGGGTGGATCACCTGAGGTCAGGAGTTCAAGACCAGCTTGGCCAACATGGTGAAACCCCTTCTCTACTAAAAAAATACAAAAATTAGCTGGGCATGGTGGCACGTGCCTGTAATCCCAGCTACTCGGGAGGCTGAGGCAGGAGAATCACTTGAACCCGGGAGGTCTCTCTGTCTCTCTCAGTCATTCTCTCTCTCTTCCTCAAAGCTGTAACAAAATTCCATAAGGAAAGGAATTTCAATGTGTTTGTATTTGCTTCCATAGAATCTAGTATAATGCTATGTGTACATACATACACATATGCATGTACATAGCGCACACACACTTATATACCCAGGGCTTGCATAGAGGAATAAATTCTGCTTTTAAATTTTCTATTTAAAAAGATACTTCAAAATTCCCTTCAAATTTGATGAAACCAAAAGCTTTGATTTACCCAGACTTTGAGGGTTTTTCTTCTATGGAACATACAATTATTCCATAGTGACATGTCCGAAGATAATTTTCATATTCTCAGAGGAGGCTGAAGGTAGGATTTTGTGAATCTTTGATACACATGAATACATGAATATTGAATGTTTGCATATTGAACTTGCATGTTCTATTAATACCATCTCTGGAAACAGGGTCATTTGGTTATACCAAGTTTTTTGTATTTATTTATTTATTTCAAGAATATCTATTTAAATATATGTAACTAGAACTACTGGCAGATAACTTAGATCTATATGGAAATTATGAATAAACAAAAGTAGATGTGAATGAAGCCAAGAAACTCCTAGTGTTATAACACAAAATCTTTACTCTAGCCTTGTTTAGAACCAGTTACAGGTGTGATTTTACTCTTTTTGTGCAGTGGTCCACTTTGTCAGTCTGATTTAAAAAAAAAAAATCAGAAAACACCCTCCTCAGAGTAATATATTGTCATTAAATAGGTAAAATGAAATACATAGGTTTACAGAGAGAAACAAATCATATTGAAAGCCAATTTTAACTAAGGAGGCAGGAAACAGGATTACCTTTTTTAAAAAATTTTTTTGGTTAAGCAAACTTATCTTTCCTAACATCTAATACTTTTCAAATTTGTCCATGTTTGTTTGCTGCTTATGGAAACCAAATTAAAGCAAGAGGTAATATTTTTTCCTGAATAATTTCATCATGACCTTATTCTTGTAATGAAAAAAAACAGAACACTAAAGCTAGGGTTAACAGATAAAACATAGAACATAGCTTAATTGAATTTTAGATAAAGAATTAAAAAAATAGTATAAGTATGTACCAAGTATTGCATGGGATTCTCTTACTAAAAATTTGTTATTTATCTGAAATTCAAATTTAAATGGACATTCTGTATTTTTATTTGCTAAATAGGCAACCCTTCAAAAACCAGTCTATGTTTAACAAATGTTAGCGGTCAAATTGCCGTGATCATGCCCTAAGCAAGTAGAATCAGATCTACTAAGATTCTTATTTTATCTCTGCCTGACATATATTAGCTTTATAGGTTGGTTTCAGAGCTGTCCCTACATCATATTTTATGAGTTTTGGGAAGGCAAATCTTTGCTAAAATAAGACTTAATTCTGTGCTTTAATGTTTTATTGATGATAATATAAAAGTGGTAATAAAAGAATACTTCACTTTTGCAAAAGGCAATTGAAGATACTGACTGATATTTTTCCCAAAAGTCTGTCTAGTTGTAGTGTCAGAAAGAAAATATCTCTTCCTAGATTATCTATTGAAATTCCTTTTATCTGCAAGAAAGCGTAATTCACTACATTTTCTCTTTCGCCTTTCTGCAAAAGTTCAGATAATAATGTTTAATAGTTATTAAAGTGAACTTATCTGTCCTTCTGTTAAAACATTTTGAGACATGTCCACATTTTATTTTCATTTTAACTATCTTATTTTATTCACGTTATTATTCTAAGCCCGATCAATTTTTACAAAATGATCAGATTATAAGTCCTAAATGAAATGCCACTAATTTGAATCATATTCAGAATGTAATTTGTTAAGTAAGAAATTGTACAAGAAATGTGATAGATCATGCAAAAATTATAGGTCTTAAATCCTACATATCTCTAATCAAATGATTTTAATACTAATTTTCATTACAATTAAAGGATTCAGTAAGGATTGTAAGTACTTTCGATTATGCTGAAGACTCGGAACAAGTTCTGATATTTTAGCATAGATGACAGGATGCATGCAATGTATCAGCATGTAAAATGAAGGAAAGATAGAAAAACAGTCATGGCAATTTTGTGCAGTAGTACTATCATGCTGCTGTGCACGTAAAACAATTTAATCACACATAACATAGTAATAATGCTTACTTATTGCTAGAAAAACAGGATTTTAATTATTTTAATGATAAATCTGCTTTATAATTAGGCGGAAAAGCAAGCTGTGAAAAAGCAACTTTAGTACTTAATTCTAGTGTTAATTTCAAAAACAAACAAATAAAAAACTGAAAAACAAACGAACACAAAGACATGCTGAAATGTTCCTTTTAGAGTATTACAAGCCGTATGGTGCTTTGTAGTTTACAAGTTTTATACCCATGCCTGAATGCATTTTGATCTCAAAGCATCTTTTGGGGTAGGTGTGGCAGGCATTATTGTTCATTCCTACAAATAGAGTTTAAAATTTTTAAGAAAATCATTTTAGTACTTTATTGAAAATGCTATATTTGCAGCCTTAACTCTTGAGGTTTGTAGCACATTGAATTTTATTGATTGTAAGATAAATTTATTTCAACTGGATTGTTTACAGTTAATAAACTCTAAAATCATGTCACGGAGGTAGAGTCAGATTATGGTTGCCATTTACCTGTGTATGTGCAAACCTCAAAAACCTCAGTCTTCAAACTTGGAGAATGAGCGTTCTTGTGGAAGATTATTCTTCAGAGATGATAGTGGAGTACTCTTTAAAACCCTAGGTACCAAATTTCTGGAGAAGTGTTTGAAAGATGTGATGGATCCGATATGTTTTACCAGCATACTATAAGTTGAAATCAAAAGTTGACTGGTCTTACATAATTGCAAAGTCAGATGTCAGATGCCAACATCAAAAGCTCTTCGAAAATATCGCATAACCAATGCTCTTTGTAACCCAAGGGATGACAGTGTGTGGAAAAGCACAAACATCAAGAACTCTAAACCTAAAAGTTATTTAGACAAGTTAAATTCCAAATGTGAAGCAATTATAGACTGTTAATATATTTGCCTTGTAAATTTGTATGTATATGCATGATAAAAATCTATCACTAATTAAGAGTAAAAAACTTGCAACATATATAAGCTTTCTAGATATTAAAATGCGTATCATTTAATAGAATAGATGTTTTCCCTCTTGTTACATAGAATAAAGTGTATCTATCTAATAAAGACGTGTGAGATTTGAGTAATACTGTGCTAAATACTTACTATCTTGAGTCCTGGTTTGGAGCTATTTTGTCCCATTTATCTGTCAATTCTTTCACTAGTACCACAACATTTCAATTATTTTATGCCTATAGGGCATGCTAACATTTTATGGTAAGATATTATTTCTCTATTATTCTTCATTTGCAAAGTTCACTTGGCTATTCTTTCATATTAGTTTTTCAAATGTAACTGCAGAATTAGAATGCAGAATTGCTTCAAAAGCACTCCACACTGCACAGCAAGTGAGACTGCATTGGAGTCGTGAGCAGCAGGCCTTTTCCACCCTTGGGATCTAGAAACACAAGATGCCTTTCCATTTCTTCTGTTTTTCAAAGGTTACTGTGTTTGGGAAAGAAGTTTTTTCCTTTTTTTTTTTTTTTTTTTCCTGCTCTGGGCTATATATCTTTCGTGTTAACTTTATTCTCTGATAGATTATTTCTTCTGCTTATTGCTGAAAGATGAACAACACATTTTATGAAGATTTGTGTGAGAATAGTGGATGAAAATTTTGGTAGATATTAGCATTTGTTTATTTGGAAACACACGCTTAGAGAACATTCCCACTCTGACCAGACTAGAAATCTGAGGTTTGACAAGGGTGACTTAATTTCACACCTTTTCCCTCTCTGTCTCTCTCTCTCTCTCTCTGTAAAGAAAACAGTCATCAGCATAAGATTTAAAATCTTAAATGTACAATATGTTTGACTCATCTGATATATTCCACCTTTGCTGCAATGACCTTCAATACAGTAAAAATACCACACTCATGCATTAGAATCATCCGTGCAAACTAAAGTGTATAAGTGTAAAATTTTAAAGAAATCACCAACTTCAAATAATTTGTTTTGAAAGAAAGAAAAGGAATTTGCAGTAATACCTGAAACATTTAAACTGATGTTTTTTAAAAATATGCTGTTAAAAATATGAATATTTTCGAGACAATCTGAGATGACCGAATTATAAATTGTGTAAAAGGCAATTTAGAATTTTTAAATTATCAATGTATGTAAAATATAGGATTTGTTGCATCCTTAAATTATTGCTTATTTTTTAATAGCACAAAATAAAGCAAAGGCTGTGTTTCAGATCAATGTTAGTTTTTACTCTTATCTATATACAATTGGTAAATGAGGAAAATGTCAGTGACAAATCTAAAATGAAAATAAAATATGATTTTTAAATAAATTGTGCAATAATTTTTCTTTTGAAATTGTGAACAATATAAATATTTTATCATAGTTTTCTTTAGTTTTCAAAATATCATATTTGTGAATATAACCCATTTAATCATAAAAAATTATAAATGACTAATGATACAAGAAAAAAGGAAATAGAGAAGATGCTATTGTAAAAAAAGTTGAAAAGCAGTGTTTTCCTGCTATTTAACGTTGAAACAGAAAACTTTTTTTGTTGCAATGATTCTTTAGTATAATACCAAAATTCTGAAGAGAACGTTTTCAGGCTACCATAGCACCACATCAGCATAGCCAGAGACCAATCAAACAGTGAGCTCTAAACTATCTTTACTATATTGAAAACTCCAGCATACTATCTTTACCAAGGTAAATTATCCCTGTTATGACAAGTTTTTGTTTTCCTAAGTGAAAATTTAGAAAACTAGAGGTCATTTAGTTTAAAAAAGTAGTTGAAATACAATTCGTTTCTCGTATGTATCTTAAACTGTTGTTTCAAACAAACTTCCTTATGCAGTGCTGCTATCTTTTAATTCCCTCCACATTTTTCATTGAACCATCTTTTTAATTTTTCTTTTTTCTTTTTTTGAGATGCAGTCTCACTTTGTAGCCCAGGCTGGAGTTCAATGGCGTGATCTCAGCTCACTGCAACCTTTGCCTGTCAGGTCAAGCCATTCTCTTGCCTCATCATCCAAGGAGCTGGGACTAAAGGCATGGGCCATCACACCCTGCTAATTTTTGTATTTTTAGAAGAGACGGGATTTCACCATGGGCAGGCTGTTCTAGAACTCCTGATCTAAGTGATCAGCCCACCTCGGCCTTCCAAAGTGTTGGATTACTGGTGTGAGCCACCGCGCCCGGCCAACTAGTTTTAACTAGAATATTACCTTCAGCCTGGCAGTTAAACAATTCAATCCAATAGTTACATACCTTAAGAACATTTAGAGAAAACACCATAAAATTATTAAAACTTCAAGCAAAAATAATTCCCATGATTAGAAATACGAAAGTCTGGCATTAACTAAGTTGAGAAAGAGCAGTTGGAACAGTCTGGAGAATAATAGGAGATGTTACGTTGCAAGGTCATTGAACAGATGGTTCTACATTTTTATAGTTAACACTACTAATTGGAATGGATTTAAAATTTAGCAAACACTGAGTTCTTCAAGTGCCAATTGTTAAGAAAGAGAGGCATACATTCTTTCTAAGTGGCTTGGTGGTCGTACCTGATTATTATGGGCTGGATGTGGACTGCACAATAAGACATAAAATTGATAAGAGGTACCATGGCCTGATAATGGTACTCATTTTTTATGTGTATGCATAATTTAAGCTATGTTTTTCACTCACATGTTCTAATCACTTTGCATTTTTTCTCCTGTACTGTGTAGGATTTGAGAGGTGAGGTGAAAGGAAGAACCCAAACAAAGAGATTGTGCTTAAAGGCATGTTAGGGTCCTTTGGGTTAATTATATGAGGTTGGCTGACAGCACCTGATAAGACCGTTGAGGTCATTCTATTGTTGACATCTCTTCAATCTCAATACTCCACGAAGCAAAGGCCAAGGCAGACAGAGCTTTTCCACTATCTTTATAGCACAAACTGCTATGCTGAAGAGAGAAGACACACACTCTCTCTCTCATTCTTACACCCACACAAAACCTGAGAAGCCCAAAATGCCACACACTTTGTTGATGACAAGGTCAGCACGATACCTTAGAACCATTCATTTCTTTCCACTCCGCTTCCCTTTCAATATGCAATTTTAACATCATAATTTTTACCACCAGAATTTTACAAAATGTCTGCTAATTGCTATGTGTCCAAAAAGGAAACCAAAAGAAAATGGTATTTTGCTTTAGACATTAACAAAATGTAAAGGGTAAATGAAGCTATGTCTTAATAGTATGGGAGATGCACAGGAGCAGGGCAAGAAACAGTATGCAAGACTGAACTAGTCACTGGAACTAGTCACTAGTCTCACTAGTCTCACGTTCTCTAGTTGATGACATCATGCAGCCTTATCAATAATAAATGAATACATATTTATTGAGTGCTTATTAAGACCTCCACAAAGCTCTGCCTCTGTATGAACGAGTGAGATGAAAGCACTGTTCTCACAGGAAGGTTATAAAGGATCTGGGGGAAACATTAATGCACGACACAGATCATAAGAGACAAACTTCGTAGTAAAAACGGTAAAGAACACATGAGTTCCTCCAGTGCAGGGGTCCCCAACCACTGGGCCGTGGACCTGGTACCTGTAGTGGCCTGTTAGGAACAAGGCTACACAGCAGGAGGTGAGCAGTGGTGAGCCAGGAAAGTTTCATCTGTATTTACAGCCGCTCCCCATTGCTCCCATTACCACCTGAGCTTGGCTTCCTGTCAGATCATCTGTGGCATTAGAGTCTCACAGGAGAATGACTCCCATTGTCAACTGTGCATGCAAACGATCTGGGTTGTGCATTCCTTGTGAGAATCTAACCGGCTGAGTGTCATGACTCACACCTGTAATCTCAGCACTTTGGGATGCTGAGTCTGGTGGATCATTTGAGGTCAGGAGTTCGAAACCAGCCTGACCAGCATGGTGAAACCCTGTCTCTATTAAAAATACACAAATTAGCTGGGAGTGGTGGTGCATGCCTATAATCCCAGCTACTCAGGAGGCTGAGGCAGGAGAAGTGTTTGAGCCTGGGAGGCGAAGGTTGCGGTGAGCACAGATCACACCACTGCTCTCCAGCCTGGGTGACAGAGCAAGATTCTGTCAAAAACAAAAAAGACAGAGAGAGAGAGAGAATCTAACTAATGCCTGATGATCTGATGTGAAACAGTTCCATCTTGAAATCATAGCCCTACTGCCAAGGTTCATGGGAAAATTGTCTTTCGTGAAACTTGTCCCTGCTGCCAAAAAACGTTGGGGACTGCTGTTCCAGAGGATTGATAGTGCATGACCATTAATCTGTGTCATGGGAGAATACAGTTTTTTTGTTTGATTGTTTTTTACTTTATTTTATTTTTTGGAGCCCCCTTCCGGGCAAGAAGGAAATGGATAGATGAAAAATATGCCTTATACACAGAACCAAGACTGGAAGGGTGGAGGTGGAATCAAATGTTCCTGCAGTTGGTAAACCACCGTAGTTTGGAGCACTTTGGCATGTATCAAAGGAAAGCCAGGATAGTGTGGTTAGGAATCCATACTCTGTAAGTAAAATCTGCTCGTGCCATTTGGCAGGCTTAGTTCAATTATTTTGAATGCTATAAAAATAGAGATGGAGGAGAAAAAAAGATTTCAAAGTTGGAAATGAAATAGGAAGAATGAAATAGGAAGAGATTGAGGCAAGAAGAGAGTAGAGCCCAGGCAGAGCTTATCAATGTGAATCAGTCTCACCATAGGTCCTAACCTCCCTGTTGGTAAAGCAACAGCTCAACCAGAGACCAGAATCGTAGGTTCCTGAAATTGAAGGGCCCAGGGAAGTCATCTTGTCAAGCTTCTGCATCTCTTGTATCTCATGGCTCCTACTGACTGGTCATACTTTCTAAAATTCTGAGATTTTAAAAATGCTTACAATAAATTATTTTTTCTGTTAAATTTCTCAGTCAGCATTGGCTTTTTTATTTGTTTGTTTGTTTTGAGAGATTCTTGTTCTGTCGCCCAGCCTGGAGTACAGTGGCGTGATCTCAGCTCACTGCAACCTCCACCTCCCTGCTTCAAGTGATTCTCCTGCCTCAGCCTCCCAAGTACCTGGGATTACAGGCACCCGACAAAACACCTGGCTAATGTTTGTATTTTTAGTAGAGACGGAGTTTCACCATGTTGGCCAGGCTGGTCTTGAACTCCTGACCTCAATTGACCCACCCTCCTTGTCCTCCCAAAGTGTTGGGATTACAGGCGTGAGCCACGCATTGGCTTCTCTTGTTTCTTTCAAAGTGAAACGTTGCATACCCACCACAGGAAATTCTTTAAATTTGAACTTCAGTAATTCTAAGAAGTCTGCATCTGAAACAGCTATCATCAGGTGGAGTTTTATTAATGGCCCTGCGAGACTAAACAAAAATCTGTGGGCCCTTAGAGCTAGTTCAGTGAACTGGGAATGAGATGAGTTGTGGTTGCTAAAAACATAAACTTATTACCACTCGATGATATTATTTTTCCACACTGGCTTTTAGTAAATATGAAGCCACAGGCCAGGTGTGGTGGCTCACTCCCATAATCCCAGCATTTTGGGAGGCCTAGGCGGGCAAATCACCTGAAGTCAGGAGTTTGAGATCAGCCTGACCAATATGGCGAAGCCCTGTCTCTACTAAAAATACAAAACAAAATTAGCTGGGAGTGGTGGTGAGCACCTGTAATCCCAGCTATTCAGGAGGCTGAGGCAGGAGAATTGCTTGAACCCGGGAGGTGGAGGTTGCTGTGAGTGGAGACCATGCCACTACACTCCAGCCTGGGCAAGAAGAGCAAAACTCTACCTCAAAATAAATAAATAAATAAACAAATATGAAGCCACAAAAACATGGATTAAAGCAAGATTCCTACACATAATCTTAGGGAAAGTTAAAACAAACGAGGATTCTAAATAGTCCCCAAAATGTATATTAATTTACAATTAATTTATTCAGAAGTTTTACTTGAAAACTTTCCTCTAGCATGTATAACTCTTCTTATTTATGTTGTTAAGTGTCGTGGTATATATTTAAATCACAGTTATTTGGAATAACAAGTTTGTTTTCACACATAAACACTTCTGATGTATTAATATCATCTGCTTTTTACCTGCTATTAGTAGGAACATTAACAGATAGATTTCGATATCTTGTCTCGTTAACACCAAACAATGGGTGTTAAGATTTTTTTAAAAAATTCCTTGTTCTTATGATTATATATATGTTATATATTATATATAATATACTTAATTTATAACATATTGTATATAGTGTATAATTTTCAAAGACAAAAACAATTAAGAGATAGACTCTCTTCTTTATAAGTTCATCAGTTTCAAATAATCTTGTATTTATTACCCTCCCTTTTTATTGTCGTGTTAATAGAGCAGTTTTAAATACAGCTGAGCTTAAAATCAAAATGTATTACTTTTCCGTTAGTTCATAATAAGTTACCACAAGGCCTGGACCCTTTTTTAAAGGGTTTGCCTGATTAGGTCAGGCTCATTCAGGATAATTTCCACTTTTGATTAATTCAGAGTCAGCTCATAAGAGTTCCTAATTACATCCTAAACATTCTTTCACCTCTGCCAAATTCTATTCCCTAGAAATAAGTCACAAGTTCTGTCAGTACTCAAGGTAGGATGTGGGTGCGGAACGAGGTCATACATAGGTGCCGGTACTAAGGTGTGACAATCACAGATGTCATCATGGAATTCTCATTACCACATAAGAACTAATTCAGCAGCACTATTTTACCCCGAACATAGTAGCTCTCATTTCTAACTTCTCTCCTGTCTGAGCTACTTGTGACGTAATGAAAAGGAAAAGGAAGAGCTAATTGCAAACTTATGCATCTATAAAAATTTTTGTGTGAACAGAAGACTAAGGATCAAAAGAATTGAGAAAATAAAATAACTTTACTCGAAAAAAAGTTGCAATGAAATCTGATCACAGAAGAACTGGCTGATCAAATAAAAACATAATGTATATTTTAAGGGAACAATGCAAAATTATCAAGGTTACCAAGTATACATCCGTTCAAGAATTTGATGGATTTTTATGTTTGCTAATTTTAAAGAAAAATCAATTTGTAAGAATTTCAAAACAGCAAAAATGCTTCACATTGTACTTATATTAAATTGACATTAATTAGATGATGCCTACTTATTCCTTAGAACTCTATCCATGTAACATGAATACTCTTATTAATGTCTTAGAAAGTTGACCTGGATCATTAAACCCCTTTATTAAGCCTCTTTGATTCTTCTTAATTTTTTTTACTGTGTTCAGACAGTTGAATTAACCATATGTTGTTATGATACAAAAACTCAGTTCCTGTTTATTGTTTTAACTTCGTGCTCTTTGTAAGTTAAATGACTCTCACATTATATTGCCAAAGTCATTAGCATTATCTAAGTTCTTCTAAACTTTATTTCTGTGACAACAATGAGGAAGAAATACTGCTTTCTCAAATGACATTATGACTTCTTTGTTGTGGGGTGTATGATGTAAATCATCACCACTATTCCCCAACTGTGAAAGGTAAAGTACAGTTTCTATCGCTTTCTTGGGTTTTAAAGCAAAACAATGCATTTGGAGGAGTTTAAAGACCTTGCTAAATATTGGTCTGTGTTAGGAAAGGTCCAAACATAGACACTATAGACAGAAGAAAGAAGACTTCAAAAGGTTAAGGACATTTTCAAGGTCATGACCCTACAAAATGGCAGAGTTGGGGCACACACACAGAATTTCAGAGTCAAATTTTTAACCAATTTTACTTTTCTATATCACATTAAGGGGAATTTATTTGTATTTCCATGTATTTACATGCTGTACAGTATTCATCTTGTAACAGTGTCACAAGATTCATCTTGTAACAGCGTTTTTCAACTGAAACATTTCTTTCTATTTAAAATTTTTGTATAAATATAGCTGGAATTAAAATAATTACATACAACAATGTTTTTAATACTTTTAACATGTTTCTTTTAGAATAGTCTTAGATGGATCTTGCACACGTATTCTAACAATGATACAATCGATTAAAAACTAGATGAAGCTATTTCTTGATTATCTTTTTAACTTGTCACATGCCTTTTATTATCTTAAGCATGTAAGATTTCTGTTGTTTGATATTAGATTTGATTTTTTGAAAATAAGCCTAAAAGTCATAGAAAATAGACTTGGTAGTTAAAATATATAACCAGCCTGAATAATACATTTCTCTGTTTTTCCTCAAAATGATTTCATAATCATTAATTGGCCCATGGCTTACTCCTTTGGTACCATGGTGTGTAAAATCTGTAACATTTCTGTGAAATCATCCTCGTCTTTGGAAGATTTATTATAAACAATGACAACTGAGGTCAAAAAATGGAATAGACAGTCTTCTCTTATAATTTCAATTAGCATAATTCTTAAATATGAGAAATATTTTAATAGGTCGTGATGCTTTTATTTTAGTTTCAAATCTTCTGTGAATTACGTATTTCATCATTTCTTCATTAATGCTTTCCTCAAATTCAAATTTTACCCCCAATTTTTGGAAGATCGAGAGGAATACCTGATTTACTAATTCTCAAATTGTTTGACAGATGTATTTTATAAATATTATTCATGTTCAAGTTTTCTTTAGGATTAGTGTTTTTATTTAAATTTAATTATTAGCCACCATTTTTAAACCAGTGATTTATTTTAATGAACCAAATAACAGACGCTTTCAAAAATTTTATTGGTTTTTTTGAGTCATCACCACTTCTTATATAATCAAGATCTTCCCCGTCTTCTTAAATTTTTTTTTTTTTTTTTGCTAGTCAAATATTGTTGACTTATTTTTTTTTTTTTTTTTTGCTAGTCAAATATTGTTGACTTATTTTTTTTTTCTTTTTAAGCTTTGTTTGGGTGTGGGTGTGCACCTTCTGTTAGAAGAAATTGACTTCACGCAAATCTAGTATTGTTTTGTTCACTTAAACTTCTGTCTACAATTTTTATGTTCAACTGATATCCTTGCATCTTCTACCCCAAGAGCAACCAGCAGAGAACTTTCACAAATTATTTTCACATCACCCATTTATTTGTCTCTTTGTCTTTTGTTTGACTTTTTTTTCCTACTTACTATTGAAGAACATCCCTGTGCTCAGCTAATGCAGTTAGCTTCTCTCGCTATCCAAAAAATACAGCTCTTCAAGTTTCTCTTCTCAGCCGGGCGTGGTGGCTCATGCCCGTAATCCCAGCACTTTGGGAGGCCGAGGTGGGCAGATCACCTGAGGTCAGGAGTTCGAGACCAGCCTGCCCAACATGGCAAAACCCCTCTCTACTAAAAACACAAAACATTAGCCTGGTGTTGTGGTGGGTACTTGTAATCCCAGCTACTCAGGAGGCCGAGGCAGGAGAATCACTTGAACCTGAGAGGTGGAGGCTGCAGTGAGCAGAGATCATGCCACTGCACTCCAGCCTGGGCAGCAAAGTGAGACCCCAAAAAAAAAAAAAAAAAAGATCTCTCCTCTCAATCTATCTTAAATGAAGATTTTCATCAGCATACAAACATGTTTTAAGTAATCTTCTCTTCAAAATATCAAAATAACAACAACCCATGCTTCCAGGCACTGAATCAATCTTAATGGAGATGTCGTATTTCTCTGCAAACTTTACAACAAAACTCTTAAAAAAGACATGTTAGTACTATGGGTCTAATTTTTCTTGTCTCATTTTTAATAATTTTCTCTGATTAGGCTTTTGTCTCCAACTTTCTACAAAAACTATTCTTGTCAATGCCGAAAATATTAATGCCTCCTCCTCACCGAGTTTCATGCTTAGTCCTCATCTTTCTTGACTCATCTCATCAGTAGTACTTGACATTGCCGAACTATTTTCATCCTTAAAACACCGTCTGCACTTGGCTTCAGACATTACTTGATCTTGATTTTCCTTTTACATTATGGATCACATTTGCTCTTCCCCAGCGTTCTTGAACTCCAATTGTTGACATGCCATTCTTCTCAAGGCTTGGGCCTCTTTATCTACATTCATGGATTGCATAGTGTTTTACGCATTTAAAAATCACCCATTCAGTGACTAGTCACAAATTTATATCTCCAATTCTGTCTTCTCCTGAAAGTCTCAGACTTGTATCCCAACTACTTATGTGGCATTGTAGACTAATAGGCATCTGAGTGATAAAAAATTTTCAAATCTACTGAGGTAGTTTGAAATCCTCTTAAATAAGAACTAAGCATGGCAGTCAAGCTCCTTGGGAAACTTTACCTGGAAAGTAAGTTATATATCCATACACCTGAAAAACGAAGTAACTGCGCTGGGATTTGCAACCTCTTAGGTTACTAGGGCCTAAAATAATAATAATAATAATAATAATAATAATAAACTCCTCTGTAAGATAAGAGTTATAATTATTGATCTCTATGAATGAGATAATATATAGCAACAAACATTTATTTAAATTGATTTATAATTTAAATTTATAATGCATTAATTACAACAAAAGCTGCATTTGTTCAAAAATATTGCTAGACATAAAAATAAATACTATTTATGAACGTTAGCTGAGGCACCATAGGCCCTTCACATATTCTGCTAATTTAAATTGAGGAAACTATTAGTAAGACTTCTGATTTATACCCAGTGAGATAATCTGCAGCCCTACAGAACTCTGTGCTGCACATTTAGATAACTACTCATAAAAAAAATTCAACACTAGAAGTCAGAAAAATCTATTCTTGTTCATTTTGCACTACTTACCAGTTATGTGACTTCGATAAAGACCCTGTGAGCTTTAGATTCTAAACATGTAAATAGACATACTGTTGTGTGGTCTGCCTTGTAAGGTTTTTATAGGATTATATATAAAAAATTAAAATTGAAAACACCTAAACGTGAAACATTATAGTTATTACTGTAGACATAGTCTAATTATTATTGTAGACACAGGTGTATTTTATTCTTCAGTTCCTATCTTGTTAGTCTTTTTTTTTTTTTTTTTTGACAGAATCTCACTCTGTCTCCCAGCCTGAAGTTGCAGTGGTCCAATCTTGGCTCACTGCAGTCTCCATCTCCCAGGTTCAAGCGATTCTCCTGCCTCAGCCTCCCTAGTAGCTGGAATTACAGGCACCTGTCACCACGCCAGGCTAGTTTTGTATTTTTAGTAAAGATGGGGCTTCACCGTGTTGGCCAGGCTGATCTCAAATTCCTGGCCTCAGGTTATCTACCCACCTCGGTCTCCCAAAGTGCTAGGATTACAGGAGTGAGCCCCTGTGCCCGGCCCCTATTTTGTTAGTCCTTTAAGGGACTATATAAGCATATATATAGTGGGCAACCTGGTCTCTTTCTCTACAGATTCAATTTCTAATCGCGAAGGAGGAGAAAGAAATTGAGCTGTGTCTATGGGCATATTCTCGTGAAATGAAATTCAGTGGGGTAAGGAGGAAAATATGAGGCATATCAATGGTGTAAATATTTGTATTTTGAATGGTGTAGTTGGCCAAAGGATTGACACTAGCTCCAGGTGTGTCCTACTTGGCAGTGTCAACTCAACACAGTTGGCTATATGTGTCAATTTTGTTACATATTTAAATGTACAGTATAACAGGAGTCTCAGAGGACGCTGTGATTTCTAAAAGTAAGTAGGGTAAAAATGGGCTTGTAGTTTTAGTTGTTTGTCCTCCATTGTTCCAAATGCATACACATCAAGTTATTCTTGTGGACTGTTTTTCTTTATATGTTCTTCTGTATCCATATAGAAGAAATCATAAACTTTAACAAGATGCTAATTTAAATATCAAAAACTTGATTTAAGCCATAGCAAATACATACAAATTCATTTTTGTTTATGTTTAATTAGCGGACCAACGGGGTGATGCTAATAGTGTCAGATAACTGAAGTAAATGGTATTTAACAGCATGGGGTTCCAATAACACAGGAGAACACGGGAGCAACCTTCTAGGCTTTATTTCATTCAAGTCCATAAAGTCCCCTGTGGTCGCAGCAGTGCATATTTAAAATCAGTTAATCACATTACTCATGGGTGTTGGATACCTTTCAAAATGGTCTCTGGTGATGAGCTGTTTGTCTTGCATTGTGACAATAAGTCTCTTCCATAATCTATAAAGCTCATGTAGATGATGTTTAAAGATTCTGCAAGAAAATAATTCAGGTATGTTTTACTTCCTGCTTAATTCCTACTTAAATACAATTATATACTATAAGTGCATTAATCTACATAGTCCAAAATACTTTTGTGAAATATCGTTTCATTTTATTATGATGATTTTTGCTTTTGTCTTATTCAAGTAGTTTTAAATTTTGGATGTGTTGGTGGGTATAGGAGTGATTAAAAGAGAGAAATGGCCATTGACCCAACTGGTATTTTTCATACTTTTTTTCCATTCTGTCATTGTTTGTCTTAAGTACTCTATGTTTTGTAAGCATTGATCTCATCTTTGCACACCATAGTGATAAGGGGTATGCATATTCTTACCCATACAGCTTCTCCCCGACTTAACTGAATATATCAAACAGGAAAAATAACCCTCTTTAGCTAAAAGTCTTTATCAAGGAAATATATATGAAGTATACATATGAATATACACAAACACACACACACACACGGGAGTATACAACCACACATTAGAGAGTTCTGCAAACTCAAATGGCATTCTATTTTCTGGGCAATTGTAATCGTAGACATCAGATGTACACTCAAAGACTACATTGCTGTTTAAAGTTCTTCAATAAGAGATTCTAGGCTTTTAACCTGTGTTTATAATTCTAACAATCTTTGCATTTAGAATGCAAGGTCTTGGCATCTAACCTTTAAGATGCTGGTTTCTACCCTTCAGATGGCTTCAGACAGAGCCCTGCAGTTGTACTTCCCCATTTCATATCCTTATTGCTCATTAAGTAATAGCTGCAAGGTTTAACCGAACATAGCCTCTGGATAAGTTCTTCTTCATTCGGGGGTGTGGGAAGTGTGTACTTCCTGTTCTCAGTTCCAACTACAGGAACATTATCTCTCAAACATTGACATGAGAACAAGGCAATGTGAGACAGCGGAATCAATAAGCTAATGAACGTCAATACAAAGTGTATTCTTTCACCTCAATTTCACTGTGAAGTAAGATTAAGAATGAAAATTATGCAAAATGGATAAATGTGACCATTTTGTTTTATCATTTTATTCAATTCATCCTAACTGAGCAGTTAGAGGTTTTCTAGAGTTTGGATGGGGAAGTGGAATCATGGTTTCATGTAAAATATTGATTCAGATGGTTTTCAGCTTTACTAGATCTTGGCAAACCTTTCCTCCTCCCTTCAAACACACGCACACACTTTCTTTAAACATTTTACTTTCCATTTTCCTTTAAGCTCCTAAGCACGACAACTTGGGAGCCCACTGTAAATGACTTTTCTCCAGGTCACTGCTTATGGTTACAGCTTCTACACAGAAAACAATTTTGCAAGGATTTCCCTCATCTCATCAAGCACAGCTTCCTTTCTGCAAAAACAACAGAATCCAACGTGCAATGACTAAGGTTATTATAATGTCTTGTTCAATGTAAGCACAGCTGAGTTCCTTAGAACATTGTTTGCCTAAAGGTCAGATGCTGAGACTCAGATTGGTAAAGAAATGATATTGAAGGGACAAAATAGCAAACATAAGAAGCCACCTTTGCTCATTTCTGCTTCCCAGTGTAATTTCCCAAAGCCCCTGGCTCTGTGGCAACATATAGCACTCCAAAAAAAAAAAAAAAAAAAGAGGCTGAAACAAAATAAAACATACCCGCTACATCTCTTGCATGAGTCAGTATTCCTTGAAAAATAAATGACCCAAATCATTGCTTTTTCCTACACATAAAATAATGTTTGATGGGATTAAATATTATGCCTCTATAATCTATAATCAGTATGCTCTTACATTAAAGCTTTAATATAATTTTACATGTACTAACCCCCACTACCTATATGTAAACTATATTCTGTATACAGCAGAATCAAAAATTGATCCCTTGACTTAACTGAATATTTAAACAAGGAAAACAACCATCTCTACCTAAAAGTCTTCATCAAGGAAATAATTAAGAAGTATACACATAAAGGAATGCACACCGCCCCCCCAACACACACACAACTACACAACCACACATTAAAGAGTTCTGCAAACTCAAACACCATTCCATTTTCTGGGCAGCTTGATTTATGGCCCATAGGCATCAGATACAGATATAAAGTAAAACACTATGTCAAAAGAGCCTGAAAAAACACCTGTCTACAAGATTTTCCTGGACTGTAGACTTTGGTCTATAGTCCTCAAGGAAACTTCTAAATAAAACTCACTTCCATTCTTTAAAAACTGAATTTTCTTTTTTTTTTTTTTTTTTTTTTTTTTGAGATGGCGTCTCCCTCTGCCGCCCAGGCTGGAGTGCAGTGGCCGGATCTCAGCTCACTGCAAGCTCCGCCTCCTGGGTTCACACCGTTCTCCTGCCTCAGCCTCCCGAGTAGCTGGGACCACAGGCGCCCGCCACCTCGCCCGGCTAGTTTTTTGTATTTTTCAGTAGAGACGGGGGTTTCACCGTGTTAGCCAGGATGGTCTCCATCTCCTGACCTCGTGATCCGCCCACCTCGGCCTCCCAAAGTGCTGGGATTACAGGCTTGAGCCACCGCGCCCGGCCTGAATTTTCTTTCAGTCAGCACAGATCTATGGACACTAATGAAAGAAAGATCAAAGGAAATTATTCCAGCTAGATTATGAAGGTTAAGGAAAGATGGTATTAATATGTATAGAGCTTCAATAACAGCAGGCTAAAGATTGTTGATTAGAATTCATTATTCTAGAGAGTGTTAACCAGTTTGAAGAGTGGTGTTTCTCTTTCTCTAATTTCAAAAGAACCCAACAACCTAAAGCAGTCTAAAATAATGATGCTTCAATTAATCACTAAATTTAAAATAAACGAAGTTTGAAGTGATTTTAGATTAAGAAACAGAATCTACAAATGAGAAAGGAAGCCAGTAGTTTATCCTCCTCCTTTGTTTGGTTATGAGGCTGGGGTGGAAGGAGGTCTTGGATTCTGTTTCCACAGGTGAAGAAAATCAGGGGCTTGCTACATCTCCTTACTAGGATGATGCCAACAACGCCTGCTAGTCCTAAATCTTGTCTGCAAAGCCCCTGCTTTTATTTTCACTTTGTTGTGGTTGATCTCAATTAGAAAGACTATTTTATGGTAGGAGGAAGCTATCGTCCCATTTATTTTGATTATACTACATGAGAAATTCTAAAATCAGAGGGTTGACCCTATATTTTAGAGAGAATAGGAATTTTCAGAAGTGAATGTGTGAGACTGGGCACAACGCCATTGTAATTAAGCATAAGGCATGGACATGCCACTTGGAAATACATATAATTTTTATGTAATGGGTCTGGGAAGTTGAGGAAAACCTCTCAAGGCTTTCAAAGCTTTCTCTTCTGTGCTCAAGAAATAGATATGAAGACATGAATTAAGTTACTTTCATTCCTAAGACTTCAGTCATCTCATCTGTGGAAATCAGGCGCTTGGCTTCCACGATCTCTGAAGTCTATCTAACTCCACCATGCTGTCATTCTAACTCCTGAAATGTTTGGTAACCACAGAACACTCTAATGAAGAAACAGCATATTGTCCCTCATTGCCTTACGGGAAGCTCTTGTTCACTGACAGATTGCCATGGCTAATTGCAGCTGCTGTCCACTCAAATGTTAATATGGATATAGGGCTTTATTTATTTATGGTAGAGTTGTAGGCAAACATAACATCTCTGTGAACATTTCACTATTTTGCTAAAATATTCCGAAATTATAGGCTCTGATAAATAATATGTTAGTATTAGTCTTATTATAATGTAATAGCATATTTTATGAGTTTAAATTCAAAAGTATCCCAAGTGACTTTGTAAGAGGAATTCTATGTGAATGTATGTGTGTGTGTGTGTGTGTGTGTGTGCACATGCACATGTGAGCGTATGAAGTTTTGCAGAGGCAATAGAAGTTGTGATGATATCTCAAATAAATTCAATGACTTTAATATTCTTCCCTTTTAATCCAGAGTAAAGTACTGTGGTCTGACTGATCTCTTTGATTTATAAATCTGAAAAGACTTTCCGTTGCTTAAGGGTTTCCAATTACCTTAGTATGAAGTGCAAACTTCTTAACATAAAAAAAAATACACCTCAGTACCAGAATTCTGTTACCCTTTATAAGCTTTATGTCCACTGTTTCTCTACCTGGTACAATCTGAGATCCAGCCATTCTGGCCTACTTTCGAATGCCTGAATTTTCTATTTTCTTTCCACTGTTAAGCCTTTCCAGTGTCTGTCTCCTTTGACAGAAGTACCCTTCCCTTGCCTCCTTGCCCACGAACTCCTTTCCGTTCAGATGTCAACAAGATACATTTGACTTTCAGTGAGGGGATTATAATCCTTTCAAAATATCAGTTCTGCATGTGAGCACAAAGACAGACCTAAGATTTTAATTAGTTAACTAATTCATATTCATTGAGCATGTGCTACTACTGTGTAAAAATGTCTCAAGGAAACATAAATATGAACAAAATATAAAAAACCCCTATTTAAAATAGAAATGTGGAAAACACAGACATATTAATAGTATAGAATATCACATGTGAAATCCAAGCGCTATGAAGGTTTAGAATAGAGGGAGTTACATTTTACTGAATTTAGAAAGCAATCTATTTTGATACTATCCTATTCAAAGTTTGCAAGCTTTATTGGCCCCAAAGACCTTTAGCTCTGAAAGGTACCTCTCAGGCTACTCTTGGGTGATTTGGCCAAAGATCAAGTAAGCAGGTCTTGGATCCCCAAATTCCGGTTCATTTGGAGTAGCTCCACTGTGCTCTGTGACTTAAATTTTGAAAACCACTGTGTTTCGACTAGAATAATAGTATATTATGACATTAATGGATATTCTCAAGGTGTTTTTCACTATCAAGAAAATTGATGTATAACAAACGTTTCCTCTCGATGTGGCACTTATTTCCCAAGTCACTGACATGAAACAGTGATTTGTCAGTTCGTGGCCATAAGTGATACTGAAGTAACTCAAGACACTATATACTTGTCAGGTGCATTCATTTTCTTTTATTAGTATTTATCAGAAATTACATATAACATCATGATGTTTAAGAACAGCTCAGTACCCAATGTTAATTGTAAACATGTCAATATTGTGTAGCAGAAATTCTGGGTTTTGAAGCAAGAGAAAAGGACGTTTCACTCAAGAATGACAAATTCCTGAAATACCTGTGGAAGAAAAATGACATCTTAACTACAGGACGACTGAACCATGAACTCCACAGGTTTGAACTGTGCAGGTCTACGTACACACAGCTTATTTTTCGACCAAATGCCATTTGGAAATACAATCTTCTCAGGATGCAAAATTTGCACATTCAGAGGGCATACTTTTTATAAATGTGTGTTTTGTAGGGCTGACTGCTGGACTTGAGTAGGTGCAGATTTGGTCAGACCTGGGGGTTCTGTAACCAGTCCCTCACGTGTACCGAGGGACTGTATTTTCTTCACTTGAATTTGTGTCATAGTACATGATTGAAGCTACTTTCAATTTCTGTCTTAATCCTGTTTTGAACTAAACTAAGTATGCTTCTCTAGGATTCAAGTGTTCACCGTATGAGGTAAATTAACTCTTCCAGTGTTCTAGGGTAGCAATTAATGCCCCAGAGGAGGTAAATTGCTAAATGGTACCCCACAGCTTTCTGAAGACTGATTCTGCGCCGAATGGTTGTGTTACTCTCTGGTGGAGAGTAGATTACTCCCAGTGGTTCCTTATACGTCATTTTCAAGTGGGAAATTAGATTTCATCTGATTGGCAAGCTAAAGCGTCTGAAGTGTGTCATACAATAGTCATGATTAGACTATCGAAGACATCAATGTCGGTTACAGAAGCTCAAAAGGACTCTAAATAAATATGAAGACATGAAACAAAATATTGGGCAGTGTTGCACATTTAAAGTTTCGTGAGCAAGTGATTACATGAGATTCGTATTTTATCATTAGCTGGAATTTTATATCTTTACTTAGAAGCATAGACTATTTGTGGTACTCCACCAACATCACAAATAGTATTCATTCCTCTCTTCATTTATTTGAAAATATATAAATAGATACATACAAATGCAGAAATCTTTTACTCTCGCCTTGTCTTTATGCATGGATTTGTGTGTATTGCTTGAATACTCTCACTGATTTTACACAATGATTTTTCTATGGATCCTACTGTTTGGAAATTTTACTTTATTTTGAAGTAAAAACTACTTTGCTATATCTTATTTGCTCATAATTTACAAATAGTTTTGAGTGCCTATTAAGGATGAGGCACTACGCAGTGAAAACAAAGCCTGGAATCCTGCCTTCTTGAGCTTTATATTCTAACAGAGAAAAACAAAAACAAAGCTACACACATAAATTATTACAGTGTGAAAAGTGCGATGAGGAAAACAGGTAAGTTATGAGGTCCAAGGCAGAGAGCCCTGGGGTCAGGGAGGTGGGGAGCAGCCACAGATGAAGTCACCATTGAGTACCTGCTTCATAAGAAGATATGCTTCATCCCGAAGAAAGTGAAGGAGCAGCCTGTGAACGGCAGAGTGGGGTGGAGGGAATATGTGCAAAATCCCCTGAGGCAGGAAAGATGTTTTCATATCTGAGGAACTTCAAAAAGGCCCATGTGACTAGAACGAGCTGGGTAGTATGAGTTCAGATGGAGGGAAAGTTGGTATCAGGTCATGTAAGGTCTTGTAAGTTCAAATAAAGAAGCTGAATTCTATTCTAAGTCAAGAGGAGGAAGGGTTTTAGGTAGGGGAGTGACACAATCTGAATTACAGTAAAAATAGCAATGATATGAAATATTCACATAGCACTTTTTTTTTTTTTTTGAGATAGAGTCTCGCTCTGTTGCCAGATTGGGGTGCGGTGGCACGATATCGGCTCACTGCAACCTCCGCCTCCCGGGTTCAGGTGATTCTCCTGCCTCAGCCTCCTGAGTAGCTGGGACTACAGGCGTGTGCCACCACACCCAGCTAATTTTTGTATTTCTAGTAGAGATGGAGTTTCACCATATTGGCCAGGATGGTCTCGATCCCTTGACCTTGTGATCCACCTGCCTTGACCTCCCAAAGTGCTGGGATTACAGGTGTGAGCCACTGTACCCGGCCCCCATAGCACCTATTATATACCAGAAAATAGCAATGATATTAAATATTTACATTGCACTTATAATAGGCCAGGTATTTTTCTAAGGAATCAACATATACTAATTTTTTCTAATAATCTTATGAAATAGAGCTAAAGCACGGAGAGACTACATGACTTCTGTAAAACTGTGGAGCTAGGATGTTGCAGAACCAGGATTCAAGCCTGGGCAGTCACTTACCTGTGCAGTAGCTATTGTTCTATGGATCTGTCTCTACCATTTATCTAACTTCTCTATTACCAATCTATCTACGTCAATAATTTAACTGTTAAAAGTTGTGCATAAGCACCATAAAATGGCACTTAAGTTCATGGGAATAGATTATATTTTTCAGAGAAATAGTTGTTAGAACACCCAGGACTGAGCACTGGGTGACTCTACCAAGTAGGGACTGGGTAGGATGATGAAACTATCAGAAGAAATTAAAATCAGTATCCCAGTAACAAGAAGAAACTCAGGAGGAAGAAGTGGTGACGAGCTGAGATAGGGGAGAGTTCTAAGACAAAATCAGAGGTCAATGCTGCGGAGAGTTGAATCAAATGACATGAAAATATCTGCTAGATTACATTGTGGGATGTGTCCACGACCCTGAGAAGGATTTTCATGAAGTAGGAAGTTGGCAGACAGGATCAAGGGAGAATGAGAGAGAATGCTGACTTAGAACAGGGAGGCAGCTCTTTTGAATTTGGTGTTGTGATAAAAGAGAAAAATAGCTGGAGAAGAATATTGGGTCGAGGGAAAACAGGGAGCCACTGGGGATGCAGAAGAGAAAATAATGAAAATGTTGGCTATATAGACCTTCTTGAAGGGACAAAGCAAGAGAGAATTCCAAGAAAAAATGGAAGGTTCAGCCTTTGATGGAAGAAGGACATTCCTTGATCATCATACAATAGAAAAAAAAAGATGCTTGCAGGGGTGATAAAGGATGGAAAAGGGCGGATCGTGAGTAAGATCTAATACCGTTTGTAAGGAACCACATTCTGCTAAATGTTTTACTTACATATGTTATTTCAATTAATTCTTTCAAAATTTTAAATCAGTATTATTTTTAAATTTTTAATTAACAGCCAGTGGAACTTAGGCTCAGATGAATTAAGTGATTCACACCCAGTTGCAAATCCACTAATTACTAGAGCCGAAAAATGAAGGCAATCAGCCTCACTCTGAAGCGTGATCAGAGAGCTAGAAATTTGCTTAGTTATTGACCAGTCAGTTTGAAGCCCAGAGAACTAAGGCTGCCTTACAGAGTATATGCACCTCACTGCTGACAGGGTTTGGTTTAGAACAAAATTCTCTTCACTCCTAGTCTAGTATTCTTTTCACTGTACTTACCTTTTTTTTTTTTCAACTGCTTTAGAGGCAGCATACATTTTAAAGTAAAAATATATGAGTATTGATTATAAACTTTATTCACTGAAAATGTAGTGGTAATCAAGGGAAGAAATTGCAATGATTAAAATTATGAGAATCAAATATAATTGGTTTTCAAGAGAGAAAAAAGTAAGTTAAAGGACTCTGTATGACTACTATAAATTCTAGTGAGAACACCAAGTATATACAATGAATTTTAAAAAAGAATTTTCCAAGTGCTTTATTAACTTGTAATCAGAATGCAGAGATAATTAGACACAGCCCGTTTATGTACAGAAAAGATACAATGAAGGACAGTGCTCTGGTTTTTGGAAGACACATACACTACAGGAACCTGAACAGGCAATTTAGAGGAAGTTTAATCCTTCTGTTAACAAATCAGATTAAAAACAGCAGTGGCAATTTTTCAAAAGCTATGTATGTGTGTTTGTTAAATATTTCTTCCCAATGTAATCGTTTTTTAATCTTTAATTTTTTTCTTACACATGGTTGTCACATTTAAAGCTCTTACTATAAAATCCCAGGAGAACTTTTAAATTCCATAAGAAAACTGTATGGTTTTTATTCAGTCTTATTATTTATTGTATACTTTCACTCTAATTATGTAAATGCAGTATCTTGCAGATTTTTTGTTTTCTTTCTTTTATCCACCTGCCTCCAATGCACCACGTCATATGCACATCTTTTACTCTAGCCATTGTGTGTTATCGTAACCAATTCTACCCAGAGTTCAAATAGCTTAATACAGGTGTGACCTCCCTGCACCTCTGCTCGGATCCTGCAGACTTTGCCTCTTTCTTTTATTTATTTATTTTTTTTTTTGAGACGGAGTCTCGCTCTGTCGCCCAGGCTGGGGTGCAGTGGCCGGATCTCAGCTCACTGCAAGCTCCGCCTCCCGGGTTCACGCCATTCTCCTGCCTCAGCCTCCCGAGTAGCTGGGACTACAGGCGCCCGCCACATCGCCCGGCTAGTTTTTTGTATTTTTTTTAGTAGAGACGGGGTTTCACCGTGTTAGCCAGGATGGTCTCGATCTCCTGACCTCGTGATCCTCCCGTCTCGGCCTCCCAAAGTGCTGGGATTACATAGGCTTGAGCCACCGCGCCGGGCCCTCTTTCTAAGGATCCTCAGCAGAGCCCACAGGATTGAGTCCCTGCTCCTCAAAATGGTGGCCAAATTAATAATCCACCTTGTTTTGGTTTCCCTTTTTCCTTTTCATTCCCTCATTCCTCACACATGCTCTCGAGGATGGAATCCCCAATGAACGAAGCACTAAAACACTGACAGTAATTAAATTCCTACCTGCAGAAGCATAAAGGACAGATACATGTGTCTTTATTCTTCATATCCAAGTGCCAAAATGAATCTTAACCTCATCAAAACATTCACAGACACACACAGAGACTTTGATGTCAATGTTTTGCAACTACTTGTCTACGTTTGTGATTTTATAAAACAAATGTTTTAGATTACTTAAAATCTTGGAATTTAACTCATTATGCACAAAGGAAAAATGTGAACTATAATATGGCAATGAGTCAGTTGTGTTTTGTTTAAATCAATCGAATGATCAAATGAAATTCACAAAAGAGCCTGGGGCAAATGCTTTTTGATATCTACCATTAGACATGAAAACATTCTATAAACCTAATAAGCCATAAATAAATCAAAGGGGCTGCTTCCATTGGAAGTGGAAATGAGAGTAAGTGTGCAAAGTAACTGGAGTTGGGCTAAGAATAAATATAAACCAGGGAACAAATTGATGATTGTTCAATACTACTTATTAAACATCTATATGTGCCTTTTCCTGTGTTAAGAAACCAGTGGGACTATTCCTAATTGCAGTTACACTAAATGGAAGAATTCTTACGATCTACATCAATGTTACACATTAAAATGTGTATTGGCACTAATAGTATCTATAATAATGGGGTATCTTTATTTTTACTTCAATTTTCCTCTCATCATATAATTTGCTGTGTTCAATCTCAGATGAAATAAAGAGGGATGTAGATATGGATATTGATAGATATGTATAGGTATATATAGACATAGATATTTGCATACTGATGGTGATTTTTGTGTATGAAAGAGTGATAATGTGTTTTCTACTAGATTTAATCATTTTCTCATAATTCTGTGACATCGTGAGAATTTGGACCTGATAAATTTTTCTTAAAATAATTTTTTATCCATCAGTCTAGAATTTTTTAAATGCCAGAATTATAAATTCATTTTTTAGTTTTTGGGATGTACTTCTGAAAATAACATTTTTCTAATCAAGTGTAAGTTATTGGAGTATTAAATACTTTAATAAGTATAAGTTATTAAAAACCATTTATCTGGACAAGGCATGTCAATTGCTTTGAATCCACAGGGAAGAAAGCGTGTATCACATTGCTCTTCAGACAACAATAAGAAGAAATAAACCTACAAACACTATTCAAACTTCAAAAAAAATCCTTCACAAAAAGTGTTTTTGAGATCAGATGATGGGCCCAAGAAGACCAAAGGGATTTAGGATGTGTGCTCAAAATTGTTCTTTCATGTGTATTTGTGTATTCAGCTTGTCCATCCATCAAGAGCTCCACCTGTCTTGGAGATACTGTCCATCATTTATTTATGTGCAGAGAGACTAAAGTCCGAATTGATCTTCATTTCAGTCATGTACTGAATATAAGAATTGTGGAAAACATTTTGGAGCTAAGATACACCCTTTTTTCTGAAAAGAGAAGTTGTACTTCACAGGCATTTTGGAGTCTTCCAGCTCAGATTTACTTTTGGAAAATGACACAAATTTCATAGATAATCCCCTGATCCATCTTTAGACAGACCTCAACATTTTGTCAGGTCAAATTATGAATCAGAATCTTATGTAAGTTTTCTCAATCATATCTTTCCTTGGAAGACTATAGTTAATTTCAAAATAGACAGTACATGAAAATAGCTGCTTTGAGAAATATCAGTTAAACTCCAGCACTGTATGAGAACCAATGAAGAAACAACTTTCTCATCTCTGCCAGAGTTTTCAAGGAGAGTGCATGATTTCTTCCTTTAGCCAAGGTGATTCATTGTTGATGACTAATATCATGGATGCTCACATTTATGGAAAGTACTGTATTGACACACATTGTACTATCTGCTTTATACACATCGTCTAATTTAATCCTCATAAAAATGCCATGGGGTAATTATTATCAAATATATTTTAGGTTCAGCAACCTACTCACTTATCTTGTAAGCGGCAGAGCCAATGCAGTTATATATTTCGTTCTATGCCTGCGTGATTCAGA
Organism: Mandrillus leucophaeus; assembly: GCF_000951045.1. NCBI lineage: Eukaryota > Metazoa > Chordata > Mammalia > Primates > Cercopithecidae > Mandrillus > Mandrillus leucophaeus. The sequence continues at coordinate 230,370 of NW_012100555.1, read as the reverse complement.
AAAATAAAACAAAAACATGTAAGCCTTTGGTGTACTTATATATCAAAAATAAATTTCTTTTATATTAGAGTTTAAAAAGCTGTACATAATACTTACTGTAGATGAAACAAAGTGTTATGGAAGATAGAGTGAAAGGAAATGTGTTACTATTAGGATGCTTGCAATCAAATAATGGGGATAAGACAAGCGCATACATTCCTCATCTCTGTATAGACTTAACATTTTACAGAGTCCTTTGAGAGACTTTAATTGAATTTTATTGTATCAAATTTTTCATGTCTAAGTTATCTGTTCCTTTCAGTCTATTCTATACGTAACTCAATTGCCTTTTTCCCTTGCTAACACAGAAATCCATTAAAATTTTTAAATTAATGGACATTTTAATTACACCTTCCTCTTTAGTACTAATAAAAATTTATGTACTATGTATATGAATATGCATCTAGATGACTATTTCAATATTAATATATGAGGAGATAAAATGAATTTTTCAACAACTATGATTCCGTGTCATCTAAACATTAGCTTGCACAGGCCTTTTAAAGAAAGCAGAGTGAGAACCCCTTGGCCAGTGTTCTCTATCATCTCTTCTGCCCACCTTCTTTTCTCTCATAGAAGTAAGAAAAGAATCCATTTCATCAAAGGTGGAACCTTCATTTCATCCCTGAATTCTCTCGTGCTTTGAGTTCTTAGGTACATCTATATTAGATATCACCTTCTCCTCTGCATTCCCAATGCCCTTTACCCTCCTCAGCGTACCTGATGCTCTGTCCTTACATACCTTTGTGTGTGTGTGTTTTCTCCCTTGATGACATATCCCTCTTCAGCTATTGCTCTATTTCTATTCAAAAACCCAGCCAAGCAAAATAAATAGATGCCTCCAAGGCATAAGTGATTTAATTAGCTTGAAGTATTATATATATTTTCACCCACACTGACATACACATATATATGTATGTATGTATATAAAACAAATAAGATAAATAACTGGAAAATATATGCAATAAAGTCAGTGAATTAGCAGATGAGTGAAACATCCCAGATTGGTATGGTATTGTATGGTATGGTGTGGTGTGATATGATATGGTATGGTATGGTTTGGTACCACAAGGTCTAGTGTTTAGCGCTGCCTCTGCCAGTCACTCTCCCTTTGATTCTGATCAAATCAAACAAAATCCGTTTCTTCATCCATAATAAAGCCTTCCCTTGTTACTCAGAGTTGCTGTTCCAGTCAAAAATAAAATATTAATTTATGATACAGACCTTGATAAGCTGTATGAACCTTACATGATACTAATGTAGTAAGACGCACCACCGTTCATTCAGGTAAGTGTCCCAGTGATTCCTCAGTTTTCACAAAGTCATTTCCTATTCCCAGCTGTGTTTATTTGTGCAGCTCTGCATTTACCTAGAACAAGAATTGCTATATTCTAAGTAATTGCCAAGGAGTATGATAACAAATTCACTACTTGATTCCTCAGTGGAGAAAAATTTTATATATATATATATGTAGTTTGCCTAAATGATATGCCATTCTTCCATAATTTTAGACATTGTAACTTGTGTTACTGAATTAAGCCAGCCACTCAAAAGCTTGAAATTAACCATAGTATTTTCCTATGAAATATATTTTTTTAACATTATAAAATAAAATTTGGAATGATAAAAGCATCGTGTGTGTGTGTATATATATATATAGTCATAACTCTTCATTCATTTTTGTGAATCAGTCTCATTCGTAGTTTTATTGTACTTCCAAATCTTCATTTTTCTTTGGATCATATTCCTTTGCCAGCATTACGTGTGTGTGTGTGTGTGTGTGTGTGTGTGTGTGT
>NW_012100555.1:226305-228125 GCF_000951045.1 Mandrillus leucophaeus | reverse complement strand
TAAGTCACAGGAATTTATGTTTTCACTTAAAATGTATAACAATTCTTGTTATATACATTTTTTAACAGAAAGGACTTTTGATTTCTATCCATCTGAATGATGAAAAATAGTAAGTTATTTATTAAATTATTATTTACCTTCACATGTGTATAGTGGAACACTGAGAACATGTTTAAAAGCTGCTTGAGGTTTTAAAATCTGTAAACTGTGCTTTACTCATTTTCTTTATTGGCTGTTGGTTATTTTTTATTGATTTTTGAAGCCCCTATCTTGTTAAGAACATAAGATTTTTATATCACATTCATCACAAGTTACTGTTTATCTTTGACTTTTCTTATTGAATTTTGACATACACAAATTGCTCATATTTATTCTTTTTATCAACAGTGTCTTTGTTAGTTCCCGGATTTGGGAAATGCTCAGGAAAGTTTATCCTAAACAAAGACTCGTGTACTTTTAATTTATTGTCATGTTTAAATTGTTGCAAAATCTGGAATTTATTCTGGAGTAAGAAGTGAAGTAGAGTTCTACTTTGATTTTGTTTTGTTCTTATTGTTGGCTTCTTTTCCTAGATTTTTTATCTAGTTGTATAAAAACCAATGATTTAAAAAAAAAAAATTTTTTTTTTCTTGCTGGGCATGGTGGCTTATGACTGTAATCCCAGCACTTTAGGATGCTAGGGCAGGTAGATCACTTGAGGTCAGGAGTTCAAGACCAGCCTGGTCAATATGGTGCAACTCCATCTCTACTAAAAAAAAAAAAAAAAAATAGCTGGGCGTGACAGCGTGCACCTGTAATCCCAGCTACTTGGGAGGCTGAGGCAAGAGATTCGTTTGTTCCCAGCATGCGAGGTTGCAGAGGTTGCAGTGAGCCGAAATTATGCTGCTGCACTCCAACCTGCAGGACAGAGCAAGACTCCTTTTCAAAAAAAAAAAAGAAAGAAAGAAAGAAAAAAAGTTTTTCCTTAACGATTTTCAGTGTCAAAATTATTTTTTATTAATTAAATATGTGTACACTTTATAAGATGTCGAGACTTTGTATCATTTGTTTGTCTATTCAGACACCAGCACCAAACTGTGAATTAATATAGCCTTAACATATGCTGAAGCATTTGGTAGAACTAGTCACCATTCATTAATCTTTTTTCTTTTGCATTTTTATGTAAATTTTAATATTAGCGTGCCTTGTTCCAAAGGAAACCATAAAACAATAAAGACAAAGACAAACGAAAAACCTCCCTATTATTTGTATGGCAAATGTGTGTACTTAGAGAATAATTTGGTGATTTATATTTGTTATGTTTATAATATGGATCCTTATCTAAAATGTGCAAAAGCCCATTTTTATATGTACCTTAATAAAGTTTTAAGATTTGTGATCTATCAAATTTATTGTTAATTTAAATGTTTGATAGTCCAGCTATAGAGTAAATTGTATTTTCCTTAATTATGTTGCAATACGAAATGTTGTTTGTATATGATAGCTAAGAATTTTTAAAATTTTAATTTTATATTAAGCATCTAAGATGAATTATTCTATAAGATATAGTAATGATTTTTTCTCCTCTTCGATTTTCTGTATAGCTAATCATACCATAATTATCATTACAATTTTATAATTCTGCTCCATTCATTTTCTGGTGTGCGTTTGCTATTTCATCTTTTTGCTATGGACTACCGTTGCAAAATGTTAAATAATAGTGGTGATAGGAGCCTCAATAACAAGGACTTTGCTACTTTAACAACATACAGTATTAAAACGTAACTCTCTCATTCCATGTGTATATTTACATATCTATCCTTTTCAACTTATGTACATTA
>NW_012100555.1:210091-226050 GCF_000951045.1 Mandrillus leucophaeus | reverse complement strand
TTTTTTTTTTTTTAATTTTTAGTAGAAACGGGGTTTCACCGTAGTCTCGATCTCCTGATTTCGTGATCCGCCCACCTCGACCTCCCAAAGGCTAGTATTAGTTCTTTTGTGTCATTTAAAAATATTTTGCCAGCTGGGCGTGGTGGCTCACGGCTGCAATCGCAGCACTGTGGTAGGCCGAAGTGGGCGGATCACCTGAGGTCAGGAGTTCGAGACCAGCCTCACCAACATGGTGAAACCCCGTCTCTACTAAAAAAAAATACAAAAATTAGCCAGCCATAGTAGCACATGCCTGTAATCCAAGCTATTGGTGAGGCTGAGGCAGGAGAATCGCTTGAACCTCGGATGGTGAGGTTGCAGTAAGCTGAGATCATGCCACTGCACTCCAGCCTGGGTGACAGAGCGAGACTCAGTCTCAAAAAAAAAATGCATATATAAATTTTTAAAAATATGTTATTGTTTTAATTAGAGGAGTCAGAGAGAAATAAAGGTAATCTAAAGAAAACCCTGTATTTACAAAATAGGACAATGGAGAGGATATTAGTTGGGGACAGAATGAGTGGAAAGAATAGATGTTAAAATCTGTCTTATTTAAGAAGCACTGGTAAAGGTATTTATAATGCTCTCAGTAATCATTTTTACACTGACCATATCTTCATCTTGAGTAACTAATAAGAAGTAGAATACTACCTATCCGGTTACACTAAAGAAGTTTTGCAAATTCCTAATTTCTTTTCAGCCAATGCCATAGAATGGCTTCTATGTACTATAAATGGTTTTCAGAATGGACACAAAAAGATAACAGACCAAAAAGAGATGAACAAGTAAAACACTTGAACCATTTCATACAAAATTTCTCTTGAGATTTGTCTATTTTTTAATTTATTTGATTTCCTGTATTACCATTGCTCTATTTACATGAACAAATAAAAGTTTATTGAAAAGTTCACCACATAATTTAAAAGCAACTGAAACCAATTTTCAGTTTCTAAGAAGTAATGTTATTTTTATGTTCCCAAATGATCACGACAAGAGGCAAGTAAGAAGGAGTATAAGCTGTATTGTTAATAAACCTAGAAGTACCCTAAATGAAGACCCGGACTGAGTGAAGGTTTGTAATTTACTTAGGAGAGTTGAGGAAGATCTACTCTAGGATTCGCCAAGGGAGGTAAATTCAAATGATCATTTGAAAAATGCTGAGGATGCGAAGAGAGAGAAGGCACCCAAAAGAAGGCGATTGGAAAGCAGGGGAGGTACAGACAGACATTTTTCCCTCAAGTTTGTGTAAGAGACAATAGAAACTTGGGTTCTCACTGTAAATCTTGCTCATTCAGATGACTACCCATCTTCCAGCTGTCTATGAGACAGATCACATATTACCTGAAAAAACTGTGTGAGGAGCTCTGGAGAAAGGCATGTGATCATAAGAAGGGGTGAGACTTGTAGAGAAAATTAAAACATTAAGGGAAAGTCAGCACACTGAATGGTAAGATTATCCACTTCGCTGTATTTCAGAAACATGGCAGATGTTGAAAAATCCTTCTCAGGGTAGATAGATCCACCTTGGAGAAAAGACATTTACCTGCAGGCATCTGAGGATCTTCCACAAACATCTAAATAACTAACTAATGTTTACAACCAGGAAACCATGAAGTGGGCAGGATTCTCTTCAGTATCACAGTGTCTCCATTTAGCTATTTGGTGCCTTGCCCTAAGCCAGAAACAGACTTCAAAGTATCTCCAGGCATTTGAGGAAACCTTCAGACATAAAAGGAGAGATAGTAACTCTACGCAGAAAAATAAAAGGAACTTAACACACGCGCGCGCGTACACACACATTTAGGCATGAGGTCAAAACATCAAAGGAAGCAAAGTGAGAGAAGATTTGATGTCTTTATGAAAGCAGAATTTTATTTTTTAACAAATATTAGAAATTATCGGGAGAACCCGTTCCCAATGTTTAACGTGGGTTCTTTTCTATTTCCCAAGTGTCTAGGCTGGGTTGAGAAATAAAGGGGAAGAGCACCAGAGAGAGAAATGTAAAGCTGGGTGTCCGGGGGAGACATCACACATCGGCAGGATCCGTGATGTTTCCCCAACCGTAAAAGCAGCAAGTTTTTATTAGCGATTTTCAAAAGGGGAGAGAGTGCACGAATAGGGTGTGGGTCACAGAGATCACACACTTCACAAGGTAATAAAATATCACAAAGCAAACAGAGGCAGGGCGAGATCACAGGACCACAGGATGGGGTGAAATTAAAATTGCTAATGAAGTTTCCGGCACCCGTTGTCATTGATAACATCTTATCAGGAAACAGGGTTTGAGAGCAGATAACCTGTCTGACCACAATTTATTAGGTGGGAATGTTCCCATCCTAGTGAGCCTGGGAGCGCTATAGGATACCGGGGCTTATTTCATCCCTTCCACTTTTACCATAAAAGACGGGACGCCTTAAAAGGGGCCGTCTATGGGCCTACCTTCAGGGCGCATTCTCTTTCTCAGGGATATTCCTTGCTGAGAAAAAGAATTCAGTGATATTTCTCCTATTTGCTTATGAAAGAGGAGAAATATAGCTCTGTTTCCGTCTGGCTCACCCGCGGCCAGTTCAAAGTTACCTCTCTTGTTGCCTGAACATGGCTGTTACCCTGTTCTTTTTTAAAGATGCCTAGATTTCATATTCAAACACACACGCTCTACAAACAATTTGTGCAGTTGACACAATCACAGGGTCCTGAGGCGACATTCATCCTCCTCAGGTTACAAAGAAGATGACGGGATTAAGAGATTAAAGTAAAGACAGGCATAGGAAATCACAAGAATATTCATTAGGGAAGTGATAAGTGTCCATGAAATCTTCAAAATTTATGTTCAGAGATTACAGTAAAGACAGGTGTAAGAAATTATAAAAGTATTAATTTGGGGGAACTAATAAATGTCCATGAAATCTTCACAATTTATGTTCTTCTGCCGCTGCCTCAGCCAGTCCCTCCGTTCGGGGTCCCTGACTTCCCACAACAAGAAATTTATGTTGATAAAATGGAGGCAATCTCCCATAAGATACACCAGAAAGATAAAAGGGTGGAGTATATGAAGGAGTATAAACTCAAAAGGTCCAAAATCCTAGAATTAACATTCTTGGAAGAATAAAGCAAAACAATGGTGGTAAGAAATTGCCATAGATATAACAGAGAAAATATCCCCAAGACTGATAGACCCGAGTCTCTGGATGTAAAACATAATTGAGAAATTTTCTAGAATTGGGGAACGTAGGGAAGATCCACAATAACTTCCAGAAATAAAAGGTCCCATACACATTATCTGGAATTGTATCAGAAACACCATTCTGAAAATTTGAAGTAACTGTATAAAATCTCTCAAAAAGTTGAAGAAAAATAGTTTCTAATCACATTCCTAAACAGGCTTGAGAATGTATTAAAACTTTCAATCATGTAGTTTTTCAAAATGTGTGTACTTTTTCTGGTCCAAGGATATATTTCATTTAAACAGGGGTGTCAACCAAGAAAGAGGAAGCTATGTGAAACAGTTGAAGTGGTTGCCTTTGGGAAGCAAAACAGACAAAAAGGATAATGGTTACAGAACTAGGGTTGACTCTGTCTTTTTGTGTATGTTTTTAATCAAATTTGGCTTTTAAAGTTGTATATGTGATCATGAAAAAATAAAAGTGGCTTTAAATGTTCTAATTCAAAAAGAGGTGACTTAAAAATGTCTAAAACCACAAATGATAAAGAGCTTCCAAATTTAAAGCATTTATGAAGTGCATAGATTTTACCAGAAATTCGCTCACAAATCTTAGCAATCTCGATAGTCATAGAAATATTTAATGTCTTCTCACTAAATGTGTTGTATATCCTTGCTGTTAAAAGATCAATTATCCTTATACTTACATAAATATGGTACAAAAGTTAAGAGAAACGGGATGACTAGAAAGATATTCACAAGAGGCCACATTATCATTAAAAATTCACTTTAGCTGTGAGGAAGGATTTAAGGAAAGAGTGTGTTCTTAGTAGGAGGCCTTTCATGTAGCTGAATAAGTGTGTAACTGATGTGACTGGAACCTTTTTAATTGATGCTTACAGTGAAAGCAAATCTTCTGGGCTCCTCCTCAAGGTCAGAGGGGATATAGGAAATTAAATATTGTGTTTTAGCTTTTTCTAAAGCATATAGAGATAATCAAACAAGAGGCATCTTTTAAAATCTATTTGTGAGTTGATGCCATTCATATGGATTAAAATAAATATTACTTGAATACATGTGGTTTTGGTGTATTTAGGGTCTTTTCAACAATTTTATGATTTTGTAAATGGAATTTACAAACAAGTATGTGAATGTGCAACTCCAGAATTTGTTTCAAATCTGATGAAGTATTATCAGATATTTACGCTGATATGCTAATTTAAAATTTCTCATATGCTAGTTTATATATTTCCCTGAAGAAAATATGTTAAAAGGTCATTCAGATATTATTTCAACTGCTGATAGAACCACAAAGAAACATATTATATATTGCCTTTAAAAGATACACTAGAAAATTTATTTTTAAAACTTCTCTTGTGTTCACAAAAACTTCTTAAAGCAATGTCATTTCCCTCATTTCACTGTTTCAGTAAACAGTACATTGACTAACTAGTTCATTGCTTCTCTGCTACCAGACGATCTCTCAACAATTATTTCAACCATTGCTTTTACTTTTCTGGTTCAAAAGAAATGCTTTTGCTTTTTCTCTGCACTACTGTCACCACTCATATTGCAGAAGTGTGGACTCCAGCCAGAATAAACCTCTGTGACATCTGCAGAGACATGTGGAGACCAGAGGAGACTCACCCAAACAATCACAGATAATCTTCTTCCAGCTAAAACCACACACTGAGCTTCAGCACCAGTCCTGTCAGAGAGGGGATTAGTGAGTGCCTTTTGCTGTTTGTGGTGTGAATTACATTCATCTAATATGAGGCTGGAATGAATCCTAGTCTTACAGTCCTCAGATGAAAGAAAAAAAAAAGATCGTTGGCATAAAGAATCTAACAGTTCCTATTCTCCGAATTATAATTAGTTATTATTACAGTTTATAGTTTCTTATGGCAAATTTTGTGAGATTTGGGGGCATGTTTAATGAATAACTCTGATTGCTTTTAAAAAGGAAACCAAACAATGAAATACTAAATATTTTCCCTTTAAGTCAGTTATTTAAACATACTTGATTATGTAGATGTAGATTCGATTTCATTTTGTGACCTAGTGTACAACACTGAATGATATTAAGCAAAGCCTCCTGATGAGAAACTCTTATGATCTCTTATAACTTACTCTTATGTAAATTCCCTTAAACTCTCCCTTCATCATTGTATGCCAGATACGTGGGAAAATCTCCCATAGGTTAAAGCTTCACCTTCTCTTTGCCTTTACCCTACCAGGAAAAAAGTTTGCTGAAGAAAGTCAGACAACCAGCTTGACTGGTTTTACTTTAAAATCATGAGCATATAACTGCCACCAAATTGACACACAGCATTGTAGGGTAATCTTGCTACCTCTCCCCAGTAAGATGGGGTTCCCACTCTCTTAGTTGGCTACTTGCCTTATGTTTCAGTAAAAACGAAACTATAAGAGAGAGCTACCATAAACTTCCCACAACCTAATTTACAAATTCACCGGTATACATATCTATAATCTTTGCTTTTTACCTCTGGATACAATGGGGGAAAAATTGTGGCTTCTTTTTTTTTTTTTTTTTTTTTTTAAGTTTAATTGCTGTACTTGCTCTTCGAATCTCTTACTCTCTTGGAGTCTTAAAGATTTAATCTATTCGTTATCTCTGTTCTTCACTACTCATCCCTTCTACATAATCATTCTCTTCCAAATATTCAGAATACAACATGCTATAGTATTTCTCATCCAAAGCAAACTCAGAAACAAAAAAGGAACAGTAAAACAAACAAACAAAACTTTACTTGACACCATAAGGGTTTTCAGCTTCCCTTGTTTTTTGGCTTCTATCTGCCAAAACGTCTTGTAAGAGTTGTCTATATTGGCTATTTTTATTTTCTGTTATTTCATCTGCACTTACTGTTACTGGTTTTTTTTCCAGTTTATATTTTTTTAAAAAAAGAAATAATTCCCAGACTTTGGTATATTTCTCATGCCCCATGACTTACTGAACACATTATTGTTATGGGATGAATGCATGTGTTTACCCAAATCTGTATTGTTGTAACCAAAGACGCAATTTGATACTATTAATATTAAGAGGTAGGGACTTTAGGAAGTGATTATGTCATGAGGGTTCCATCTGCCCTCATGAATAGCATTAAAATCCTTATAATAGGTCTCAAAGGAACTAGCTAAGCCCTTTTACCCTTCTGCCTTTTCCACCATGTTAGGATATAGCGTTAGTCCCCTCTGGAGGCCACAGTATTCAAAGCATCATCTTAGAAGCAGAGACTGGGTTCTCCCCAGACATTAAACCTGCAGGTTCCTTGATCTTGGCCTTCTCAGCCTCCAGAAATGTGAGAAAATAAATTTCCATTCTTATATAAAATATCTAGTCTCAGGTATTTTGTTTTAGCAGCACAAATGGACTGATACACACATTGAAAATGCGAGAAAACTCAGGAAAACTCGGTGCTCTCCACTGAGTCTAACTTCCATTCCATTTTGGCTTTCTCACTTAAACTGCTTTTATTGATGTCACCAGTTGCCAAATTCATCACAGAGTAATGTGCTTTCTTTTTACTTTGAATCATACAATACTATGGAACATTCTCTCCTGTAAAAATTTTTCCATCTTAGCCCAAGTGCTCTACACTCTTCTCCTTTTCTCTCATTCTTACTTACTTGGCCTCCTCAAGGTCCTTTTCTGTTTTCTGCTGTCTACCTGCTGAGTGCCTAGGATTAGACTCCTTTCAATTTCTATTTACTCTCTTACTTTAAATACCACCTATATACTGATGACTAAGAAGAGAATATCTCTGACCCGGATGGCTCCCTTAATCTTTTCGGTCACATATCCAACTGCACACCTGGCAGTTCTACTGGATTGTCTAGTGAGAATCTGAAATGTACTATGTCCAAGGAGTAACGCTAGTCCCTTCCCAGTCACCACCAGTCACTCTCTGCAGCCACTTGGTCAACTTTTTATCTCGCCAACTTCTCTATCTCAGTAAACATTAACTCTGTCTATCAAGTTTCTCAAATTAAAAGCTCAGAATAAGAGTCTTTCTTTTTTAATGACATATACTAATATATTTACAGATAAACTTATATGATGTCTAAGATTTGCTTTATCATAATTACGGCAGGGGCTATAAAAGAAACATTCATCATGAGTTATTAATTGTTGAAGTTGGATTATGGGTAATATAGCATGCAAGTTCTGATTCGATAGGCCTAAGGTGGGGCCCAAGATGCTGCACTTCAAACAAACTACCAGTTAATGAGAAGCAAGGACATCAAAATCATCTTTGACCATTGTGTTTTCAATATCTCCTACCTCATCTACAATTCCTGTGTCACTATGCTACTTATTTTCTAAATGGGAATTTCATAATACTTATCTGTACTTACTTATCTGTTATCCTTGTTTATTTTCTGCCTTTCCCCCTGTAAGGGCATGCATTGTATGTGTCTTATTTATCTCTACATCAGACCCAGCTCAGTGCTTGGAGAGGAGGTGCTTCATAAATATTTATAACGGAATGTTTTGGAAGGCAATACAGGAAATAACAGGTGAACAATAGGTGTTGATGATACTGCAGTGCCATGAAACTGAAGTTTGTAATCTTGGTTGTGAGATTACAAGTGACTGATATTTGAGTTTCACTTCCAAAATTCTGGATTAATTGTTTGAAATGTTGCCTTTTGCAAAGCTTTCCAGACTAATTCTAATACGCCAGCAAAGTGAAGAACCACTGCCTTAGATGATGACGATGATGATGATGATGGTGATGACGATGATAACAACAAACCTACCATTCACTTTGCTCTTTGCTTGGAGCTATTCCAAGTGCTTTATGTGCATTATCTTATATTATTTTTATAAGAATCCTATGAAGTAGATACTGCTATGGTTATGTTAGAAATGAGAAAATTGGGATGTAGAAATGGTATATAATTTCCTTAAGATCAACCAATTTATACATTCTGAAGCCAGCATTTAACCACTATTTAAACCAAGGCAATCTGAGCCCATACCCTTAGCCATGAACTCAAGATGACAGCATACATGTTATAAGCACTGGGAGACAAATTTGTGTTTATTGTTATTTCTAACATATTACTCATCTAAATGATGTGAAACACAATACTCAAATACGGCAAATGAAGGAGTAAACTTTCTTGTTTTCCCTAAAATGATGACTTTGGGATTACTTATATATTTGCTGAAGCAAAGTAATCATTTTAGGTCCCAAAGTAATCATTTTAGGGAAATCAACAAAGCAGAGAGACAGAGATAAAAATACAAGGACAATCATGAATTATCAATAACTCAAGAATTACCGTGCTTGGTTTGAACAACTAGAGCAACAGTCATGAGCCCTGCTCTTCGCAGAGATTGTTCTGGTCTTTTCTGGCTCTCCTTTGTCTGCATCCCACAGGACACAGCGTATATGGGGCCTAGGAGACCTACCTATCTTGAGCCTGTGCCGCTGCACATGTCTTTTACACCAATGCTCTTAGTACCCAGGACCTTGGTATTTTCTGCAGAATGAGTGCCTCTTTCCTAAGTATGTTTTCTCACTGAAGAGTAAAGGTAGTTGTTTGGGAGGAGGGTGAAATTGTAATTTGGACCAATCAACTGAGGACTGATTTGTGCGTGTGCTTCAGAGGCTTATTTGGCATGTGTATTTGAGGGATGTCATCAGGGAGGAAATTGGGGTACAGACCTTGGACATCTACTTGTGTTCTCACCCTAAAGGTGCATCTGAGGTCAAATACCAATTCCAGAGGTAAGATCGAGGAGTTAATCTTGAGAAAGTAAAGAGTAAATCTTGAATTGAAGATGAGACTCTAGAAATACTCTGTTATCTTAGGGTATTTGACCAATGGCAACTTCTTCCCTATTCCATTCTCAGACTCCTTGAGGACTTTGGCAATAAGTAACGCTACTCATTTTAAGTTGCTATAAGATAGAAAAGGGGCTTCCATTTTTCATTCTTCTTGTGTTAGGAGAAGAACCAATACTGCCGTTTGTCATCTTCTGGACATTACATTCTCACCAAAGAAGCGTCCTCTGCCTCCTCCAACTCTGTTTGACCTAGAGATTGACAAAAGAATCTTCTTAGGATCACTTGGGATTCTTTTTTCTATAGGCACGTGGGATGATAATATGGGTCACGTCTTGAGATTTTAAATAAATTTCAAAAGTGCAATGAGGAGTCAGCCTTGTAAAAGAAAAAAAAAATGACTTCCATAATAGGATTTTTTTGTAGCTTTCAAATTTAGCTAAGCATTTGTTTCCTACTGAATAATCAACACTTACAGAGCCTGAAGTTATAAATGTAAGCTGTTTTAAAATTATGTACAGACTTTCTGCAATTATTTTTTTCTGGAACAAGAAAGTGCATTCTCTTTCTTTTTCAGGTAACTTAAAAAAAACTGAATAAGTTGAATTTAATGTGCTTCATGAGAATGCTGACTTCTTAAATGAGAATAAAAATATTAATTTTCTGCTTAGAAAATGTGAAGAACCATCAGTCTCATAATGATGTTGCATTTTAACTGAGCTTATCCCTGTATACTGCAAAAAATACACTCAAATTGCCCATAGCTACCATAAAAGGTAATGATGCAGTACACTTAATTACTGTTTAGCAGTGCTTTTTTATTTGAGTATTTTGAAGTATTAGTAAAAGTGTTATATCTCGTATTTTTATGAATGACTTCAATAAAAATGTGTTAATGGAGATTGGTTAAATAAGAAATTCAAAACTAGAAGTGATTTTTTTTTCCCTAAAAGTAACTTATGTTGTCTTTTTAGAAAAGAGAAGAACAAAATTACCATTGAAAGCATTTCTGGTTTTGTCTCTTCATTATTCTTGGCACAATTACCAAAGATGTTTTGAAGATCTTGGCCATCATAGCAACTGATCTTATCTTTAACGATCATTAAAAAGTTTCTGGTATATTAAACATACCAAAATATTTTAAAAATATTTTTTCGGATATTTGTTTTGCATTTCCCATTACTCTACCTATATATACCATGTTGAGAAACAGGGACAAATTATTCTTTGTTTGTATCATTTCTTATTGTATTTACACATAAGTACATATGTTACTAACTTCAAAGAAAAAAAAACTAAAAATATGTCTTCCGGCCGGGTGCAGTGGCTCATGCCTGTAATCCCAGCACTCTGGGAGGCTGAGGCAGGTGGATCACAAGGTCAGGAATTCAACACCATCCTGCCTAACATGGTGAAACCCCGTCTCTACTAAAAATGAAAAAATTAACCGGGCGTGGTGGCGGGTGCCTGTAGTCCCAGCTACTCGGGAGGCTGAGGTGGGACAATGGTGTGAACCTGAGAGGTGGGGCTTGCAGTGAGCCAAGATCGTGCCATTGCACTCCAGCCTAGGCAACAGAGCGAGGCTCTGTCTCAAAAAAAAAAAAAAAAAAAAGTCTTGCTTCCTATGCACATTCCTATATATTCACCTCCCACAATGACTCTGGGCTTGACCATGTTGCTTTGGCCCATGAGATATCAGTGAACATGTCACAAGCAGAGACTCGATGAGCTTTTGCACACTGGGACATGCTTTTTTAATCATTGACCTGAGATTGCCACATAGGATATATCAAATCTAATAGGGTTTTGTTCACAAATTTGAGAACCAATCTATAAGGATCTTATTGAAGATTTACCATAGTAGAGTTACAACATTAATCAAAAATATATTAACTTCTTTTTTAAATTTGATGAGACCATGTGTCTTAGAGAAAGACTGCTAAATTTAGAATTCTGTCTCCTCTTCTTTCCACATATAAGACCTTGAGGAAGTCATTTAAACTCTTTGTGTCTGCTTCTTCATTTGTAAAATAGTGATAATAACAGTGCCTACCTTGTAAGGTTTTTATGGGGAACTAAATGAGCTAATATTTTACAGTGCTTAAAATATTATATGGGGTACATAAACATTATATTTGTCAAATAAACAGACAAGGATTAGACACAGGGCTTTATGAGGACAAGCTCTTTGTAAAAGTTCAAAGACCTATATCAGTTACACAGAGAGTCAGCTACCAGAAAGAAGAGCTAAAGATAAAAGCTTATAAGATTCATTTTATTTTTGGAAGGAATCTCAGGGACAGAAGTAAAGGACTAGAGAGACCAAGAAGGAGGGAAACACAAATACAAACTTGTTTTTTTACTGCTGGTCCACTGGGCTTGATCTTGCCTAGAGTTCTGTAGACCGTGCCTTAGAAATGTCTGTCCCAGGGAAAACCAAAGGCAGCATTTATGCATGAGCTCTCATCATTCCCTGATTAAGGTTTGCCCCTGTATGATAATAACTTCTTCGAAATTTGAATGTTGTTAATAAAGGAGTTGTGGTTGGGTTTCTTCAGGTTGCCCTTGTGGTGGCATTAAAGAAAGCCTATTGAAAATATCAAGATATTTTTCTGGAAAGCTTGAGCAAGGTATTGTCAGGTTAAACCTATTGGAAGCATATGACAAAGTAATGCATGAAGTAAAGGGTAGACTGAAAGAATATGAGGCAAGAACTAAGAGGATACAATGGGGGAACAAGTAGATGTCACCTAGACTTCCAGCTGTTTGCATCTTAACATTGCAGAATCAGGTGCAATCAAAGAGAAAAACAAGAAAGAATGGTGCATGGAAAAAGGAAGGTGGTAACCTACTCGAAGAGATGGAAGGAATAAAATAATTTTCATGATAGGCAGGAAGAAGAGTAATCAGGGAAAGTATTGACTTGCTGAATGTTTTTCTATGCTATTTCATTTTTATCTAATTTTTGATAGAGAAGTTTGCTTGAAAACAAGGTAATTTCCGATGTTTTCTGAAAACTACGTCAATGTTCACTAGGCTACACCAATCTTACTATTAACAAAATTGCATAATTACTTTATAAAGTACATATAATTACTTTTCAGGTAGCTCCATCTAGCAATTTAACAAATAAAATAGATAAGTAACACTTAAAAATTTTGAAACCAACCTGACCATGGAAATGCATAGAATTCTGTAAATAGGATAATTCACTTAATAAGCCAGAGGTGGCAATCCAATCTCCATATCAGGATGTGCTTAAACAAATAAAGTGAGCAGTTCTCATCAGTGCTGTGAACTGTACTTAGATGTTTTAGAACTATGCTGCCATGAGTTATGATTAACCTAGAAAAATGTATTCTATACCCAAATGGAATCATAACAAATATTTTTTTAAAATATCAAAGCATAGATGAAGAATTTGAAACTATATACAGTCTTTGAACTTTAACTCCCAATGTAACCTATGAGTTTATTTTTAGTTGAAAAAAACATGATTTTCCCCTTCGCTGATAATTTTCTCCAAAAATCTCTTTCATTCTTTTGAAATCCCATTACAGCTAAAGAGGCTCCTGGCCTAGCTGGCATTTTCACTGAACTCATTGATTAATTTGGTATCGTGAAAACAATGAGAATCTGTGTGAAACAGCTACAGATTGTGAGAGAAGTTGGTGTACTTTATTCTGAAATGTAAAAATAATATGCTGCACAAGCATGCTGATTTTAAGGAAGCCATCAGTAGCATAGACTGATTAATTCTGTGTAGCTTTGGCTGCTAAAATGTGCTTTCCAATCAATTTCAATCCAATTAATAAAAATTACAAACTGAATTTGAATATCTATTTAACATTAGGTCTTCAATGCAGTTTCACATACAGTGTATCACTTCACAAGCAGTATGGCCTACTGGAAAGATCCTCAAAGTAGGAGTCGGGTAGCTGGTTTTTAACTGCATTTCTGATTAAAAGATCTGGTGGAAAGTTTGGGATACCTCCCTGCATTTACATATTGTTTATTTCATAAAAAATTCAGCTACATGATATTAAGTGCCCCATACTCTCTAAATTGTAGGATATTATTTAATATAGATTCATTTTGTAATGTGACGTAAGTGAACCTGATCTTTCAAATTACTAGTTTCAAACTTTACAGTTGCACATTTCCCACTGTTTATTGGTAGGAAACTAACTTGGCATGTTTATTATTTCCTCCGTTTTCTGTTTTGTTTTTATGATTTTGATTTCCTTTGATAAATTCTGACCATAGACATTTTGAACAAAAGCACAATATATCATTTGGAAAATAGTATTGTTTTCACTTTGATGTTAACTATCCCTATGAAGGTGGAGATGCCTTTTTTGGAAGAGTTATCATATCTAGAGTCAGTATCCCTGGCTTTTTTATGTGTTAGCCTCAGCAAGGTTTTTGGTAGCATAATAAGTATCAATGAATTAGGTTACTTTTTTCCTTAAAGGACGGAAAAGTCTTACCCTCAGCCTGTTTGTTAGCTGTAATGGAGAAGAGCGTCACTGATTTGATAGTGAGCTTTGGCTCATGCTCAGATGGCTTGGACAGATGGGCCAAGCAAGGCTCTGAGAATCCAAAGTCTCCTGCCGAGAAAGGAACAAACAGAACTCTCTGAAATTCACTGAGCATCTTAGAAAATACCCAAGGAAATGTATCAGAAAGTAAAAATAAAATAATGCAAAATATGATATGTAAAGTGAATTGTGTGCTCTTCTTCCCAGAATAATTAGCAAAGTTAATGGCTATTCTAAGCCCAATCATGTTGTCAGAACTATCATTGTACAGAAATTATCTCTGCTTCTTGAAATATAAAGCTCAATGGAGCACAAGACTCCTAGCTTGAAACATTTGATCAAGCAGTGAAGATATCCAGCTTATATAAAATGAGAATCATAAAACCATGCTGAAGGAGTTTGGTGATTTTAGCCTTTTCTGAGTCATCAAAGACAAACACTTAATAATAGAATCGTAAGTTATAATTTATTATATAAAATTTCAGTTTTTATTTCGAGCTACTATTTCCTCTGTAAGTATTAAATTTATTAGTGTTTAAATATTTGAAAATAAACCAAAAGGTCTTTGTTCCCTGTATCTTTTTGAATCAAGTATCATTGTATAATCCTATGTAGAGAAAGAGTGCTTCACACTTGACCAGTTTATTAGTATGCAAGATGTTTCTTACAACAGACAGCCAAGACTAATGGTTAAAAATAAATTGTACATACACACATATTCCTCAGAGGAGAAACAGAATTGGGTTTAAAACAGGGACTATGCCTTTTGTCTTTTGAAAGGCCTTTTGACTCTTTGATTGTGTTAGTCTTTTTTCAATGCAATTATTACTTTTCCTACCATAAAGTCATCACACTTCAATAATTTATTTGCCTGATTGAGCATAACAATAATTGAGGGCAGTAAATGGGAAGATCTGGTTCACTATTTTATCATCAGTGTTTGGAGCAAGCCAGAAACATAGTTGGTCTTCAGTATAGTTGGTGAATGAATAAGTCCTTATTTGTGCAGTCACTAGACTAGACATTGTAAATCAAAGTGGCTCAGCATAGACTTGTTATGTTGAACTTAATTTTTCACTGATCCAGTTGGTGCTGCACCCTTCCATTGTATCCAATCACCATATTCCGTTTTTTTTTTTTACCACTAGGTTTCCTTCCAGCTCTAAAATTTCTTAATTCTACTGACATAAATTATTCAAAATTCCTATTGCTTGTAATCTTGTTGCTCTTCCAGGGCTAGAAAAGTCCTAAAGGGCTTGCCTAGGGATTACTTCCTAGGCAAAGTTACTTCCCTACAGTATTCCCACCTGTACAGAGTCATGGCTTGGGTAGTGCTGCCCTGGGGGAATAATCCTGGTTTTATCTTGGTTTTAAAACCAGTAACTGAAAATATGAAACAAAACAAAATGCAAAGTATATGCACACATACCAATAAAGTGGCATATATGAATGTTTGTTTCTAACTCAGCTAGGAATAGTTAATTCACGTCATGCCTCATGATTAAGTGCAACCACTTCAAAATGTGAAATAAAACAAAAGATAATTTAAAGTCAAGCCGAGTCATCGCTCTTGTACTTTAAGTTGGATGAGATTTATTTGGTCTTCTCACCTAAATTCCATTTATAATTAGGGATACTCTTGCTTTTCTGCTCTCTCCTCACTGGAGAACCAAACGGCTGGAGATCCACTGATCACTGATCCCTTGGGGGTTTCAGAGCAGCTGCTTTCTCATAATATAAGAGTTGAAATAGTTTTCATTCCGTTGCAAAGATATATGTATTAAAATGCTTACAGTAATGGATTTTTAACTCTATCCTTCCCTGGGTGAGGTTTCTATAGCAAGCTGTAGTTGTATTACAGCTGTTTTAAAGGACAGAAAAAGTAAACCACCTTCTAGGTAGTAAATGGCTAACAATGTTGTTTTCATTATTGAAATTTTATGTTCATAAGCATATCACATACAAGTAGTTTAAAATCAGATAGTACTAAATCAGGCTTACGGTGAAAAATAGCAGACTTTCTGGCCTCATCCTCTGCTGGCCTTTTCCCCAGCAGGACAACTTGCTGTCCTGCTCCCTGGGTCAAAAGTTTTCACTTTCTTAGCTGTTTCTTCTGGTGTTTACTCTTATATTCATAAATAAAATATATTTACCTGTATTTCTGAATAAATATATTTTATACATGTATTTACTTTCTATCCTCCAACACCTAAACTCCCATGCTCATCCATCCTCTCCTCCATTTGTCCCATTATAGAAAATATCTAAAGTTTGAATTAAAGCAATGGTCAATGCTCACATTATTTTGGTTTCATAGCTACTGTTTAAAATTAAATTACTTGGAATACTGTAACTTCACCTTATTTTTTATTTTTTATTTTTATTAATTTATTTTTT
>NW_012100555.1:207042-209451 GCF_000951045.1 Mandrillus leucophaeus | reverse complement strand
TCTTTGAGGAAGTTGAGAAGTGAATAATGCCCATGTGTTTTTCGTGCTTTCCAAGTGAGGTTTTGGGCTTTTGGGCTTTCCTGATTTAACTTCCAGAACACCTGCCCTGGAGTTCATAGTTAGAGCAGGAACTATTCTACCCAAAACCACCAGAGAGGATAAAAGCAGACATTCAAGATCCTTGTCAGCTGCCTGCTGCCCCAGGTGACTCACAGAAACAAGCTTAGAACAGCTTACTCCCCTTCAGCCCTGGAGGTGTCTCACAGTTCATGTACTCGTTATTTCCTTTCATTTGTTTCTTCTCTACTTCTTCCGAATGGGTAGACCTTGGAAGAGGATGCAAGTATTTCTAGAAGTTTCTCATTTTGGTAAGACAAATGGTCAGTTTCATGAAGTAATATGTTTATTCTTGCTTTCTTATTTCATGAAGAGTTGATTCCGTAAGACTTAGCTCATGTGTTCAAAAATAGACAGGTTGTGCCCAAACCCCACTGCATAGTGGATGGGACTTAATAGTTCCATCAGGCTGTGCATCTTCTTTTCCACCTTGTTCTTTGGCGTCTATGTTTCTGGTTGTTTTATTTCTCATTTTGGTGGAGAAATGAGGCCTCAACCTCCTGGGCTGAGGCAGGAGCCTCCACTAGCTTCCTAAGAAAGGGTGCACACAGGAGACAAAATTCTGAGACTTGTATGCCAAAGAATGTCTTTACTTTACCTTTCCTCTCGATGAATCTAGGCATCTAAAGAAAAATAATTTTTCTTCAGGATGCTGATGCTAAAGGTATTTATTTTACAGTGTTCTGTCATCTTGTTTTTTAAATGACCTATTCTGAGTTCTGATTGTTTTATATCATGTGTGTGCATGGGGGTGTGTGTGTTCTTTATTTGGATTTTCTAAAAGTTTTTGGCATTGTTTTTTTTTTTAATTTTCAACATTTATTATATATTTTTTTCTTCTTGTGAAGTTTTTGACCTGGCATGAGGTCTCATGTTTGTAATCCTACCACTTTGAGAGACCCAGGCAGGAGGATCCCTTGAATCCAGGAGTTTGAGACCAGCCTGGGCAAAATGGCAAAACCCTTTTCCTACAAAATGAAATATAAAAAACAAAATGAAATATAAAAAAATTGCTAGGCATGGTGGCACGTGCCTGTAGTCCCAGTTACAAGGAAGTATGAGGTGGGAGGATCACCTGAGCCCGGGACGTTGAGGCTGCTGAGAGCCATGACTGTGCCACTCTACTACAGCCTGGGTGACAGAGTGAGATTCTATAAAAAAAAAATATTTGTGGGTATATAGTAGGTACATATATTTATGGGGTACATGATATATGTTGATGCAGGCATGCAATGTGTAGTAAGCACATCATGGTCAATGGGGCATTCATCCCCGCCAGCATTTATCCTTTGAGTTACAAACAATCCAAAGACACTCAGTAAGTTATTTAAAAATCTACAGTTAGATTATTCCTCACTATAGTCACCCTATTGGGCTATAAAATAGTAGGTCTTATTCATTCTTCCTATTATTTTTTGTACCCATTAACCATCTCCAGCTCCTTATCAGCCCCCCCACTACCCTTCTCAGCATCTGATAACCTTCCTTCTACTCTCTCTGTCCATGAGTTCAACTGTTTTGATTTTCAGATCTCACAAATAAATAAGAATGTGCAATGCTTGCCTTTCTGTGCCTGGCTTGCTAGTAGATCTTGGTGTGGCTCCTTTCAATCTGTTGTCAGAAGAAGATGCAGAGACAAGCATCTAGAGAGAAAGAAAAGTCACGTAACATGCAGGGGAGCCTGACTTCAGAAGAACTGGCTTCCCAAACAAATTAATAGAGCAAGTGTTGAAAGGCCAAAACAAAACAACAAAAACTACAAAATTTCTAAGTTTACTAAGCCTAATAGCATCTTTGTCACATGATTATTATAAATTATTATATTCATAAAAAGCTTGACTTATTTTCAGATGTCAATATAGCAAAAATCAGGCACAACATTATTTTTATTGTGGAGCAAATAGTAGGAAATAGTAACACACACACACACACACACACAATTTTATTCCCTATATAAACCTAAAGAGGACGTGTGTGTTCTAGTTTTGCTTCAAAACTAAAAACTGATGTTCTTAAGTTCTGGAAAATTTTATTAATTTTTCTTCTTCTTACCTCCATCATTGTCTTAATTTCTTTTTGGAATTCCTAGAATTACTTTTTCCTACTATCTTTTCTATCCTTTTTTCTGTCTTTGTCTTTTTGTTATTCTTTCTGGAAATTTTCCTCAAATTTTGTCCAATTCATATCAACTTTTATTTTTAATTTTAAATTTTATAGTTTTTATTTTAAAATAAGAGCTTTTTCTTTCCCTCCTTTTTCTATAGCAGCTGTTCTGTTTTTGTTTTTTTTTTT
>NW_012100555.1:146034-205282 GCF_000951045.1 Mandrillus leucophaeus | reverse complement strand
GCCCGCTGTGATTCTGTGGGAAGAAAGGCTTGCTTTTGTGCTGGAGCATCGTCAGTACTTAGATGATTTGAGCTTTTCTACAACCCAACCATCTGCTTTTTATCTTTCAAAACATCTCTCCACATATCTTATATAGTATGGCCTCCCCTGTGTGTTTTTTGTGGGTTTATATTATTCTTATTATAGTTTTATGATATTGCCAGAGGGAGAAATAATTTATGTTCAGTATGTCTTATTAAATGGAAGTCAAATATATTTTTAATGATATACTTCTTTTCTGCAGCCCCAACTTTGATCTTATACATTAAGCATAAATCTGAGCTCATTTTAATTTCTAGTCAAATGTTCAAATGACTATCAATTCACTTCCACAAAATACATATCTGGTATTTGGTTTTCTGTTCCCGCATTAGTTTGCTACAGATAATGGCTTCCAGTTCCCTCTATTTCCCTGCAAAGGACATGCTTTTGCTGTTGTTTGTTTGTTTGTTTTGGTTTGGTTTGGTTTTGGCTAAAAGATGAGAACTCATGGACACATACAGGAGAACACCACGCACTGGGACTTTTTGAAGGATAGAGGGTAGAAGGAAGAGGGGATCAGAAAAAATAACGAATGGGTACTAGGCTTAATCCCTGGGTAATGAAACAATCTGTGCAGCTAACTCCCATGAAACAAGTTTATGTAACAAACCTGCACTTGTATCCCCGAACTTAAAATAAAAGTTAAAAAAATATTCTTACCAATGTAATTGCTTTTAATTAATTTCATTGAGTAGTTTTGAGAAATCATATTTATATAATAACGGTTAAAAACCTTTGTGCAGGTATGTTAGAATAACCTAGAACTTAGTACTTTGGTTAAGGTCCACCTTGGAGATTGGTGTATGCCTTAAGTTTCAATTTCCCAATTTTTAAATGTCATTAATAATAATGATAAATATTTCATGGTATTTTTGAGAAATAATACACGCTAATAACTTGTGACATTAATAATTGTTATGATTTCTGTAATATCTTCATAATGATCAATGATGTAATATCACTGAGAAGTATCAAAAAGTAGACATGTTTCACAAACAAATAAAAAATCAAACAAAACCAAAAAGTGGAATGTGCATTATAATGATGTAAAGTGTAAAGAGGGATGAATCAAAATTAATTACAAATAATCCTCTAAACGTTTGACCAAATCAGAATTCGTATTTCTCCTTCAGATAAAATTTCTGTTTTCCAGTCGAAAGCACAGAGAAAGAAAGTGGAAATTTCAGATGTTGGAGAAAATATTTGGAATTTGTGTGACACTGGATAATACTAAATGCTCATTCTGGTAATTGCAACCTTCTTTACGGTTAATATTTCTCTTTCCTAGTAAAACCTTAAGCATCACACAACAATGTATTTTTTCTTCTGCTTTTCTCCCTGATTTTGGTACAGTGTCTTAACATTAACTGAAGAAGGAATGAGTTTGGGAAGCGTTGAGGTGTGGGAGAGACTAATTGTGCCTTCAAATAAAGACTCTTAGAAAACATCCTCAGGCTAGTAATTCCAATCATCTTCAAATCTTCCTTTGAAAGAAAGTGACTGCTGAGTAATCATTTGCACTCAGAGTTTTGCAAACTATTTGAGACTTAGTTAAAGAAAAGAGGAAAGAAGAATCCAGTGCTACTGGCAACCGTGGTACCCAGACCAATGACAGCGAGTGCGTCTATGGGTTCATCTCCACAGCCTCCAAAGCACAGAGCATCAACGAAATGAAGAAAATAGTGCTTTTTGTGCTTCTGTTATCTTCTAACTGATAACGTGCATACACTGTTAGCGTTTTTCCACAAAATAGTTTATGTCAAATACTTAGGCTAACAGCACCTGTACTGAGAAAACTCTACTCAAGTACTTAGAAATTTTTCTACTGAAGTGTTTTTCTGCAGTGACAAAGTTCTTTCATATTCTTCCTACCTGGAAACATAATGACATATTCACAGTTTTCACCCCCAAAGTAATATTAGGTATGACGCAATAGATGCCTCATTCCAGCTAAGAGTTGCTAAATAAATAAATAAATATATCCACCTGGGAGTGACATTTATAGTGGTTTTGGGAAATGTTTCTTTGGCAGTAGAGACCTTGATGAAGAGCTAAATGTAGCCATGATGGTATCTTGTGTTGTGAGGTTCATAGGACCAATCAATGGGGATGAATTATGGTTCGCCTTTACAACATGTCATCCCTACTTTGCTGATATAGACCTGAAACAGTGTATCTAATTCCTTCTGGAATTCTCTAATGGAGCCTCCCTAACTCAAGCTACTATGGGATGGGTAGATCCTCCAGCACAGCTGAAAGCCTCCTGTTGGGGCCTCATTTGTTTAGTGTGTTATCTCTTGATACTTGCTTAATTCTCTGGAATGCCTTCATAGATGTGGCTGACAGGCAATGCCACTTAATAATTTTTTTTTTTTTCCTGGTTAACCTTATAGAAAATGTTCCTTTTTTTCTGAATGATGAATGCATAAAACTTTACTAAATATAATCATTTAAAGACAGAGTAATTTAAAAGAGGCATAAACCTAAGTATATTTCCACATAGCCTCTGTATTTTGTTCAAAGATGTGTGTACATTCAGCGTAACATAAATTGAATATTTGTTGACAAAGGAGTAAAAATGTATTGTTAACAGGTATTCTATGAAACAGTTGGCCAGTTAGCAACTAGTTTTCTTCAGATCTTTTCAAAGCCTGCTTGTCGTTTTATCCAAAGGAGTTGATAGATGTGTATGAAGCATTCTGGCTGACCCATGGCAATTTGTGTTTGGAAGAATGAGATTTAGAGCCAGGGTTACTACACTACGTGGATTGCCATGGGCATTATTTAGGTGTAGATAAGCTTATCTGAAATTGCATCTGGATTACCTGACTAAGGGAAAGAAAAGTAGAGACCTGCTATGGAAATAGTCATGAAATAAAGGAGTGCTAGGGGAGAGGTGGCTAACTAAATGCTAGTTTTTAAATAATGTTATATCAGACTTAAAAGATACATAGAAGATAAGACACACCTAAGAGTTTGCTAGCAGTTGGATCAGGATTCTTGCAAGGAAGAATCTCAGTCTATCCTTTATTACTCAACCCAGAGCACAAAACTAGTTTCCACATTTTATAAATATAGAGTCTTTTTTGGAGACTCTGAAATGTGGATACAATGTTTTATTTCTCATTACTGTTAACAGGTTCATTATGACCTTGGCCTGTATACATTTTCAGGTTAAGTAAACAGATGTTAAAGGAGGCAAACTGAGAGTATTTAATCAAAGTTTACTTTAATTCCTATATTTGTAGTTTGTCTTATCTCCCAATCAATAATCAAAAAATCATTTATTGTATGTATTACAAAATGTTCTAAGTGCTTTATACGCCTAATATTAGTATGGTTATTTCACACAAGTTTTATGACATCAAATTTCTTTTTCTTTTTTTTTTTTTTTATAGATTTGGAGGTACAAGTGCAGTTTCGTTTCATGCATATATTGCATAATGGTGAAGTGTGGGCTTTTATTATAACCATCCCCAGAACAGCGTTCATTGTACCTATTGGGTAATTTCTCATCTCTCACCCCCTCCCACCTGTTTGCATCTCCAGTGTCTATTTTTCCACTCTCGATGATCATGTGTACACAGTATTTTGCTACCATTTATAAGTGAGAGCATGTTGTATTTGACTTTATATTTTTCAGCTAGTTCACCTAAATAATGATCTCCAGTTCCATCTGTGTTTCCACAAAAGACCTGATTTATTTCTTTTTGATGACTGAGTAATATTTCATGCTCTATATACATATATACCACATTTTCCTTATCGCACCGTCCACTGATGGACTTGTAGGTGGATTCCTTATCTTTGCCATTGTGAATAGTGCTGCGATAAACATTTGGGTGCAGGTATCTTTTATAGAAACTTTTATCACCTCTATTTAACGGCTAAGGAATCTGAGGCTCAGAGCTACTAAGTGGTGGGTGTGGGATTCAAACCCAGGGAGTCCAATGCCAGAGTCTTAACTACTTCACCAGAAGCAGAGAGAAGGGGAGCCATTTTATTATTCTTTATTTCAAATAAGCAGTAGTTTACAGATAGTACTGCGTACACATTATATGCTCCACACATAATAATGCTAAACAGTTCTTTTGTTGCATCCCTATTCAGGATGGGGGTTAGGTGAGCCCTCCTCTCCCAGTATTCCTCATCCCTAGAAATAGGCACTAAATAGTTCCCAGATCACAGTTTAAAACTATTGCTATGGAAAATGAATTGAACAAATCATGTGCTTACCTTCAGCGCTAATATTCTAAATCACCTTAGATTAATGCCAGTAAATATCAAGACAGTTAAAAGGTACATTCGATGTGAATAATTACTTTGACAAGTTCATAAATAGCATCACAACTATGAATTCCATGTAGGAGCAGAATATAAAGTAAAATGAAATGATGATCTAGATAGATAGATAGATAGATAGATAGATAGATAGATAGATAGATAGATAGATAGATGAGAGAGAGAGAGAGAGAGAGATTAAATGGATAGGTATATAGTGTCACCTATAAGCAAAGGCCAAAATGAGTATCTCAGAAAGGCAGATTTAAGGACCACTAAGATTTTAAATTGCATCATTCTGTAAATTGGAGAATATTATCACTTACAGTACTGTTGCAAATTTCAGATAAGTTAATATTCCTGAATGTTCTTGGCACAGCATAAATGCTCAATGTGTTCAATTATCACACTCTTTTCCTTTCATCCTTGCCCTGACACATGATAGATCATTTCTTAAAATATACTTCAGCATGTATTAAATAATATTTCTACTGCTCAGTTTTCTGGGGGAAATAGTGTTTAGTTAATTTCTAGGCTTTGTTAAGACTTTACAAAATATATTTCATAAATGTGCTCTTTTCCTTTCAGAAAGAAATGTATAATTTTACTCCCAACATTTCAACAACTTTCCTAACTTGCATACTTCATTTTTGTAGTGTTTCATAAAAATTCTAAATTTAATCATATGATATTTTAAAATAAGATATTGAGCAAGAAAAGACAGCATCTATTGTATTTTTTAAATGAATCTTATGGTTTTTATTTTATTATTTCAATTACTATTACTAAATTATTAATTATAGGTTAGAATTATAAAGCATTATCAAAGATACAGTAGATTGCAATTACAGTTTACTTGATTAGGCAATTATTTAAAAAATGGACGTTTTTTCTGTGTCAACAATGAAGTCAGTTCAAATGTTTTGTGGAACTAATATGCTAATAGCAATGCTGCAGAATTAAAAATCGCATTATAATTACACAAACACTTTGCTAAAGTTTGGAAATTATTTCTTTATTGGGGTTCTATTAGTTTTGGAGAATATTTTATGTGTGTGTGTGTGTGTGTGCGTGTGCATGTGTGTATAAATATCCTGCAAAATGTAGACCTTTCCTCTTAGATCAGTACTAGCATGCTAAATATTTTATTTTTTAAATACATATTAGGTAACTGAAACGAAGAAAAAAGGTTTTTATTTGCTTAGAGTGATAACAATAATACTTAACTTGTAAAATATTCCTTTGATACATTCATAAATAAGAAAATACGCTTTCTAATTCTTATCTGAGAAACAGCAATCTACTTTTTAGAAGCTTATACATTACTGCATCCTTTGATTAATACAGTACATTTTTTCTCACAATTTATAATGAACTTCCAGTAATCTTGCCTTTGAAACTGTATTTGACCTCCATTATTTTACTTTCCAATTAGAATGAAGAGATGGACTAATACTTGTAGTTCACTGTAGAGGCTTCACGCTCTCTGAAAATTTCAGACCCAGTGGCTTTAATAGCATTTTAAACTGATTCTGGGTCCATTTTCTCTTGATTGACATATCTGCTTCCACATATAATGGTAAATGCCTTGACTTTTCGGTTCCTTGTAAGTAGATTGGTTTGCAGATTTACATAAATACATTTCCCAGAGACCACATTTACCACATTTGCTCATGACAGCAATGATCCTTGGTCATTTCACATGCTGCAGTTACCTGCCATTCAGGAGGCTATTGTTGACTGCCTGTTATTTCTCCTGCCTAGATGTCATTCAAATGGTTTTTTGGTATTTTAATGTATATGAATTTGTACATTAAGGTCAATTAACCTAACAGGGCCACACAATGAATCAGGTTCAAAGGAAAGTTGCAGATATTACTTGTGGAAGTTACCTTGGAAGATGATGAGGAAGGAGTTGTTATGACTGACCTATGGAGTTAGACATATTTGTTTTTCCAATTATCTCTACTCTTTATGTTTCCAATAGTTTAAATGATTTTGAAATGAAGTTTTTCAAAACATCTGGAAATACACACCCCTCCAAATTTACACCCAATACCAGTTTACATTACTTTAGACATGCCAGTGTGTAAGTAGGAATAATCCATTGTTATACAAGCCCCAAAAGAGAAAGAACAAAATTTGAGGGAAGATTGGAATAGCTAAGATATTTTATGTAGAACTATGTCAATATTAATTTTGTATACCAAAATTTTACAAACTTTTTTTTTTGACATGGTCTTGCTTTGTTGGACAGGCTGGAGTGCAGTGGTGTGATCTCGTTTTACTGCTGCCTCAAACTCCTGGGCTCAAGCGATTCTCCCACCTCAGCCTCCCCAGTAACTGGGACTGCAGGCACACACCACCACACCCAACTAATTTTTGCATTTTTTGTAGAAAACGTTTCACCGTGTTGCCCAGGATGGTCCTGAACTCCTGGGCTCAGGTGATCCGCCTGCCTCAGCCTTCCAAAGTGCAGTGCAGTGTAGGGACTATAGTTGTGAGCACCTTTACCCAGCCTCAAACTTTTTTGTCTTTTTTTTTTTTTTTTTGCATACCAGTGTATTAGTTCATTCTCCCACTGCTAATTTGTAAAGTAAAGAAGTTTAATTGACTCACAGTTCCACAGGGCTGGGAAGACCTCAGGAAACTTACACTCATGGTGGAAGGAGAAACAAGCATGTTCTTCTCACGGAGGCAAGAAGAAGAATGTGAGCAGAGCAAAGGGGGAAGCCCCTTATAAAACCATCAGATCTCGCGAGAACTTACTATCATGCGAATAGTATGGGGGAAATCCCCGATTACCTCCCACTGGGTCCCTCCCACAACACGTGGAGATTATGGGAACTACAATTCAAGATGAGATTCGGGTGGGAACACATCCAAACGACATCAACCAGAATCTTGTATTGCATGTTTTTCTGAATTTTAAATCATGAAGCTATACACTGCTTTGATAAACACCTAGTAGGTGAGAAGTAGCTCATCTCTGGAGTAAGACTAAACTGGGTCTGATTATGTTTTATATTCTCTGGACTTTGAAATATGTCTCTTGATATTAAACTAGTTAGGTCTCTCTGCTTACTCTAAAATATATATATTTATTTATTTGACCTGTAAAAGTTTAAGGCCCACCAGGGCAGGGAGAGGCTGGAAATCAATATTTTTCTTCTGAATTTAAAGTTTTAGAAAACATTTCTTTTTGAAATACTTAATATTTAATAAAAAAATATGGATTTCTATGTTCTATCCTGTCATAATAACATATGTAGGTAGAATTGCCTTGAACTTTCTTTTTCCTCTATTAAATATAAATGTTTTTACTCATTTGTTTGCTGATAGTTATTTTTGTATAACAGAATGTATTTTCTTTTTCTTTTCTTTAAGATCTTTTTAATTGACAAAGTTATATATATTTATATATATATATACACATACACACACATACATTTGTGGTATACCACATTGTGTTTTAATATGTTTACATTGTAGAATGGATAAATAAAACTAATTGTCATATGCATTAGCTCACATAATATTTTTTGGATAATGAGAACAGTTTCTTAGCAATTTTCAAATATGCATTTTTATTAACTATAATTACTATGATATACAATCAATGTCTTGAGCTTATTCCCACTGTCTAACAGAAATTTTGCATCCCTTGAGTAACATCTCCCCCAAACCTCATCCCTTCCAACCAGTCTCTGGTATACAGCATTCTACTCTATGATTCTCTTACTTTGACCCTATTATGACTCCACTTATACATGAGATCTTTGTATTTGTATTTCTGTGCCAGACTTATTTCACCTAACATGATGATCTCCAGCTTCATCGATGTATTTGCCAATGACATAAATTACTTCTTTTTAAGTCTGAAGATTATTCCACTGTGTATATATACCATATTTTCTCCTTCTGTTTATTTGTTGATGGACACTTAGGTTAATTCTAAAAGTTGCCTGTTTTAAATACGCTGATGAGCATAGGTGTGCAGATATAGCTTCAACATACTGAGGTCAGTTTCTTTGACTATCTAGCTAGAAGTGTGATTGCTGTACCATATGGTAGTTCTATTTTTATTTTTTTATGACTCCATATTGTTTACTGTAAAGGCTGTAGTAATTTATATTCCTATTAACAGTGTACAGGGCTCTCCCCTTGCCACGTTCTTGCAACACTTGTTTTCATCTTAATTCTATTATTTCTACTTCAGGTTCCTTAACTAAGAAGAGAAATAAATTTGCTCGTTGCTTATTTTGAGATGGTCCCACAATTATTATACTAGTTTTGTTTAAATAGCATGGTTTATAATACTCATGGAGTCTTTCTGGGAAAACAGAACTAGGGGGTTAACTGCGGTTCCAGGAAAGACTAGAAGAAAAAGTCCAGTTTTAGTAAGAGAACCCTCTTCCCTGGGCTAGGTATGGTTCCTGAGGCAAACCTCCCTCCCTCCCTCCCTGTCTCCTACCATAGCAAACAACGATTTCCTCTGTCTGTACTGTTCCATCGTGCTATGAGTGACTCCTAACTATTCATGGAAACTTCTGGAAGTAAAATCCTGAATTTGTGCAATGAGTTAACTGGAGAAAACTATTCTAGTAAAAAAAAAATATGAAAAAAAAAGAGGCTGGGAAGCAGCAAAACTTCTTGGAATTACCATTTTCTTCACTAATATGTATTGTCCTCGACCTTGTTTCGGCTATGGTAAAATATATTCAAGTGGAGCAACTAGACAGGCATAAGAACTGGATGCAAAGAAAGCATGGATAGTCATCACATTCAAGTTGCTTTAGTAATCTCTTATCAGCAAAAGAACTGAGAAGTAAGGCTGTCACATAACTAGATAGTGAAAGTTAGTGAGAGAAGGAACAGGCTGTGATCTTCGGAAAGGAAATTTCTATTTTTGCAGAATTGCTGAGAATAGTGAGTAAAAGTCTGCCTAAGACATAGCGAGTGAGAGTCTGGGGTTGTTTTCTTTAGGCCCATGACATAACTGGCTTTGAATGAGAAGTTAACTATGTAATCATTATGTGTGCCTAGAATCAGCTTTTTAATTATTCGTTGTTGATTGTGCCCTGAGAAAGCTTAGCGGGACATTGAAAAATGAGTTAATGGTAAATACGGAGTTGCAGAGACTGACAACTTTGGAAACTCTGGGCACAGGCATCTGAATAACTTTGCAGGAATGACCTGAAAATTCTTGGATTAGTAAGGAAATTCTCTCTTTACAGAAGATGACACGCAGATTATTAAAAACAGAATCTTTTTGGAATCAATGGCAAACCCAAACTCACCCAATCTATGTCATAATTTTAGTGACTTGGTGTTGTTTGATGGTAATTACTAACAAGCAAACCAGAAAGTCTTCCAGAACACATTTAAGAAGTCAGGTGAAGGGCTATAGATGAAGAACAAACAGCACTATTTAAATTTCTTTGCACACCAAGGACTATGAAAAATACTACTTTGTAGTTTCCTTGAGTCTATGTAACTTTCCTAATGTTTTCTATACATACTCCCCGCCGCTCAGCTAACAGCTAGAAATCACTTTGTAGAATAAAAGGGCAGGGGATTGTATTTATTTCCAAGACAGTAGGGCAGACAGAGGCTAAAAATCAGCATCTCATTTTTCAGTCAATATGGCCAAAGACTAGGCAAGTAACAGAGCTGGTGGCAGAGAAAAATAAAAAAAATAAAAATAAAAATAAAAATAGGTAGATTAGGGAGAAATGGAAAAGAACAAAGGCAGCTAGGGCAGGTCAATGAACTTGACAGAGAGGAGGCTTCTATGTTCCCTCATTTTTGCCCCTGGCACAATATTTTGTGATTCGACATTTATTTGATGCCCCATCAATCTGTTCCTTGGAACACTTGTAGTGTAGCTGATTTTGTAGAGTAGCATTTTCTCACATATATAAATTGTGTGTTCGAATAGTATCTTTATGGTTTACCTTCTGATGAATGGGTTCTGAGGATATTTTGCTTATCCTGATGAATAATTTACATCTGCCACGTGTGTTTTGCATTTTCCTTTGGCTTCAATTTCATTCCATGAAATGTTGCAAGATACGTTCTCTCCTTTACGTGGATGTGAGTTTCTTCTCAGTGAAAAGCAATCTGGGCAAAACAGTGTAATTTATTAGCTATTTTTCTTAAAAATCTCCTCCAACAAAACTTTATTACATCACTGCCAAGTAACATCTCCAGTCTGTTTTATGCAAAAAAAATTTCATATCCTGATTGGTCACAGTGTAAAGCTGGTATTTAAGAAACATATTTCTCATATTTATAGCTATAATGTAAAAAGCACAAAACATAAAATATGAAAATGTGTTTTATTTTCAACTAAGGGCATGAAATAAATATAACTATTATAAGTATTATATGTAGAGATGAATTTTCCTCAGAAGTTGAAGATCTTCCATAAATGTTCATATATAATGATCTTTTATACAATTTACATTGCACAACTGTACCACTTATATTCTTAATAGATGAATGTGTGTTCATTTCATATTGTTAATATCTGCAATAAACCTTCAAATTACCAACTATTTTATTGATACTGTGTTTTGTAGAGCACCATCAATGTGTGAATTCTTAACCTATGCTTCAGCTATTTCCTGTGTATTTGAGCTAAAGTACTACCTACACTTTGCATATCAATTTTTAAGTCTGTATTTTTGTCAATACAAAAGAGATCAGAGAGAAAATCTCCTGCTTGGTTCAGGGACCAGAAACACAGTAGGTTCTATCCAGAGTCATCAGTAGCCATGGTTCTTTCTATTGCTCTAAAATAAAATGTAAAACCATAAGAATAGCTTAATCATACCACAGATGAACTTATGTTACAAAAGAAATTATTTACAGTAACACTCTAGTTATATCTACCTGCTGAAAAAAGGAAGTAAGCAAATAATTATAACACAAAGTGATGAGTCTTTAAGTACAGTATACTGTGAGATATTCGAAATGTTTTTGCAGAATTTGAAACGGTTCCCTAGATATAACTAGGTTTCTATTTATTAGCCTATATAAACACAAAAATAAGATAAAGAAGTGTAAGTGGTAAAATAATTAGACTTGCTGATTACATCAAAATGTTTTATTTAAAACTTTGGCAGATTTGATAATAAATTTCAGTGAAGTTTTTATAGATATAAACCTTCCAGTTGAATTCTTGACTTCGAATAACTTAATCAAATGCTGTTCTGGATTGCATAATTATAATCTACACTTGTAAAATTGCATTTTTGTACTTTTGCCTTATTTGAATCATTAAAGTAATTCTTTGTTATTTGTTACACTATACATTGCAACTAATGACCTGGTCACACACTCACTTACATATATTTGTATGTCTTATGGAAGCTATTCATACAAAATGTTGAGATTTTAATGAATTCTAATTGATACTCAAACTTGCCATCTTCATTCTATATGCCTTTCATAATTTTTGGTAAGGGTGTGACTACAGAGGTTAGCCAATTCACATCAATTTTTAAATTATATACTTTTTCAAAAACTATAATCTACTCAGTGTTACTAATTATGAAATTCATAAAATAACATCCATGAAATGACGTGAGTGATAATCCAGTAATTATCAATAGTCACTTGCTATCATGCTCGAATGACATAGTTATAACTTAGACTAACAAAGTTTGAGTCATTTGATGAATGGGTGGCTTCCTTTTATTTAATTACAATTATGAGACTTGTTAATAATTTATAGAATTTGTATAATATTAGGTTTACATTTATTTTCTGTCGTGATTTTTGTTTGTTTGTAATAAAACTATGAAACATCATATTTGAGATAATGTGAATTCACTATTTTTATTTTTGATCGGTTTCTAATTAGTATATTTACTTTTGGGGGGAAAGTTGGCCAATAATGAGCTGAAATATTGCCTTTAGCCCTAATAAAATACATTTGGAAAACAAATGTTACCTTAAAATGACAATAACAACAATAGCAACACAAACCTTCACATAATAAGAACCCAAACGAGAAGTTTAAATCTAGTTTAAACTCTACTTAATAAACAGCAATAATGTATAACACTATTGGACAAAAGAAAACATTAAAAACCTCTCCAAACACAGGTCTAGAACAGAGACTAGCCCTGTATCCACGGGGATCGTCATGAATTTCCAGTTTCGCTATACTAAGATTCAGTCAGAACTTTGACTTAAAGAACAAAGAACACAGCCTCTTGGTTTTAGTGACTTGGAAATAAGAAGATTAAAGATGAATACTCACTGAAGAGTTCTTTCTTTCTCACTCTCTTCTGCATCAGTGGATTTCAAGGAGTTGTGGAGTGAGTTATGCTGAAGCAGATGGGGATGCAGAGAACTCAGTAGCAGATGGGCACATCCAGGTTACACTGCATGGTTGGGCCGCAGACCATGGCCTGGGGTGGAATGGAGAAATCTGTACACATCCTTTTGAGATGTGCCTTTTAGCCGGCGTAGCATCCCCAGCAACATCCTCAATGCTGTCTCCCCAGTTCAAGCTTAGTTTCTCAATTAGACTACTGTAATAACCTCCTAACTGATTTCTCCACCTCATTTTTTTCCTCTTCCAATCCAATTTCAAATGATCAGTCATGGTGATCATTTTGAAGTGCAAATCAGCTTACCACAATAAGTTATGCACTGGTCTGAGAAAAAAAAAAAAAGCCATGCTGGAGTAACTACAAAGGCCTGCAGGATCTGGAACCTGCATGCCTGTGGAGCCTCAATTTTACTGCTCAGCCATCCCTTCCTTCCCCATCCCTTCTCATTTGCATCACTCCAGCCCACTCGCCAAGCTTCTTCCTTCCTCATCCTTCTGCTGGAGTTGGCCTTGGGCTTCAAAGCCTCCCAAACTTCTGTACTTAGTTAATTTTTATTCATCCTTCACATCTCATCTCAAACTTCATTTCCCTTGAGCAGTCTTCCCCTCCATTCCACATTAGTTCTGATCTTCTATTGTAGCTTTTAGGATGCCCTGTATATGATCATATTTGTAATGACATATTTATCAATGATTAGGTGATACGTCTTTCTAAGCATAGAGTTACTGGCCTCTGAGAACATGGCTTAGCTCATGACCAAATCTGAGCCAGTCAGAGACTTCTTTCAAGATACTTGGAATTGGAAGTATAAAGGAAATATATTTCCCATCTGGTGCACGAAGCTGACAAGGATAAATGCAAAGTTGGAGGTAAGAGAAGTGGAGATGGTCTAATGAAACTTGTGGTTGTCCCTGAAGCCACCTGCAGCTCTGTCCTGATGGTCATTTAGGTTGTAAGTCAATAAATATCCTACTTTTATTTCTAAGTTTGTTGACTTGGGTCTCTCTCACTGGCAAGGATAACAGCCCTGACTGAAAGTATCCTTATGTTATGAAACTGTAACTTCCATGAGGGCTAGAATCTTGCCTGCTTTGCTCAGCGATGTTGATACCTAACAAAAATTTGTTAAATGAATGCATGTCATGCAATAATCAATTCATTTTAAGTTTTCTGAGAGATATAGCCTATCATCACACTTTAATTTGATGTGATCTGAAGAGAATTTTTCTGAGATATGTAAGGGCCACTGAATTTAAAGATAACATTATACTTAGGTATTATTTCTCTGTAAATTTCTAAAATTATGCATACAGAGAGAACATGATTAAGAAAACAAATACGTAACAGATAAGACAAATTAAACTGGTGAGTGAATTTTTGATACTTAGAAAAATCAGATTTTAAATTTGTGTTTGAAACAAATATTCAGAAGTATCGGGACAGGTTGCTACAAAGATTTTAATCTGATTCCTTCACCAAAATCATTTTAACATTTAGCTATAAGATATACAAATCATATTTACACCTACTGAGTTTTTTTTAAAAAGTTTAACCTTTTCAGGACAGAATGGGGCCAGTACAATCAGACTTACGTAAGAAATCCCCAAATAACCTTCTTTTGTCACGATGACAACTGGGGGCAAATAATATTTAAAGCATGAGTGAGTAGTTGGAGGAGTATTTGACAGTTTCTGTGAGGAACCATTGACTGAAAACAGTGATCAACCCACTAGATCTTTTAAAGTAAATTTAAATGAGCAAATCACAGTTCCTGTCACTGAGAATGACAGCACTAATTGTCAAAGTGTGGACCAGAGGTTCAGAGCTAAGTGGATGTTTAGTTATATATTAATAGAAAAATGCTTCCTAATTAAGATATGCTTGAAAGTTCTCTGTCTCTCATCTCTATAGCCTATATTTAAATATCTTGACTCTTCATAAATATGTAGTGGTGACCTTAGGACAGGGCACTGTTTAGCAAATATCTTTTTAAATCCGAATCCACAAATTCTATTTTTAACAAAATGTTTTATTGCATGGTTCTCCTTAGGTTTTAAAAGCATACATGCACATTTAATGATAAACCAGCGATTTAAAAAGGCTTGTGAACTACTTCTCTTCAGACAATGGTTGAGGATCTTTGAACATGACACTTAATATATTCCTATCTAGGACAGTCACGGAACTGGACTTTTCTTTCTTCCTCATGTGGTTTATTAAAACAATAAATCAAAGCACACAGAATAAGGAGCTGAGATCTTGAGAGGCTGAGCTGCAGAAAAGCTGAGATATTGGCAAGGCTTAATCGTTGAAGCACCCAGTCAAAGACTCAGTCAGAAGAGGAGGTGGAGGGGAGCAGCCAGGAGGCCAAAGGGGTTTCAGGCTTGGGCTGAACCTGGCATCACACAGAGGAGACTACACCTCCTCCTCTGGGGACTGCCTTGAATCTACGTCGCAGAACCTTGTGTATCAGAGTAAGGTACTGGAAAAACCAGAGCAGTTGCTCTAATGGTTCTGGGCTAGCATCCTTAGATCTGAAGGGTGGTGGCTGCACATGCATAGAATATGGAAAGCAGCCAGGTGAAGGCATCTTTCATAGGCTTTCATCATTCCAGTGTATGTTTTTCATTGCATCATTTACGTCAGAAGTGTTTGAAAAAAGCTCTCACAAAGTTAGGCTTTATTTTCATAGATCACTTTCTAAGTAAACATGGTCTAAATTACAGGATGCAAGTTTTGATCAATGGCATGCCTGTATTGGGTGCTAAAATAGTGCCTTGGGTACTTGATGGCAGAGGACAGCAGTAATGTGAAGAAGGCTATAGAATGAAGCAACAGTAGACATAGAATAAAACTGTACTTTTCTAATTTTGCCTAAGGTTTTCGTTACAAAGAGTCAGAACAAAATAGATAACTTTATTATTTCCAGGAATACCAAAATAATTGGTATTTACACTTAATTTCTAGTTGTTTTGTGTCTTGTGGAAAAAGTGTAATCAGTTAAATATGGTGAAATAATTAAAAATGTGGAGAAAAGTATAGTGAGAATCATCATTACATAATTTGGTAGTTGGTGTCATGTTGTTACTACTGTGTTGGTTCTATATTGAGCAAACATGCACGTCTCATGAAATGTGCGATTTTACCAACTAAAAATATAAATATCTTAAGACAGGACACATTAAATTCACTGTTATAGTGTATTACTATTTATAATGTGAGTTATAATCTTGTGCAATCATTTTGGTGTGCCATGACTATGCAAGCTTTGATTGAGGAGAGAACTGCAGATAATGAACTCAGCTGGTACAGAAAACCAATCCAGACAACCTCTTCCAAGAAGCTGCTGGGATAGTCATCAATGCAGAAACTTCATTTGCCTCCTAATCATCTACTGCTATTTCCCCAGAAGCTCAGAAATGTGTGACTTCACATGGTCAATGAACATGGAATATACAGTTGACTCTTGAACAACCTGGTTATGAGCTGCACGGTTCACGCTAATGTGGATCTTCTTCTGCCTCTGCCACCGCTGAGACAGCAAGACCAGGCCCTCCTCTTTCCACTCCTCACCCGTCTGCTTAATGTGAAGATGACAAGGATGAAGACCTTCATGATGATTCACTTTCACTTAATCAATAGACATTTTTCATTTTCTTAATAGTATTTTCTTTTTTTAGCTTATGTTCTTGTAATAATACAGTACATAATACTTAAAAAGTAAAAAAACATGTTAATAGACTATTATCAATAAGGCTTCTGGCCAACAGTAGGCTATTAGTAGTTATGTTTTGGGAGAGTCAAAAGTTGCATTCAGATTTTTAACTGTATGGGGACTCAGAACCACAACCCACATGTTGTTCAAAGGTCAACTGTATCTGAAAAAAAGTCATACAAATTTTCTAAAATAGATGAATAAAAAGTTGAAGCATATTAATTGCTTCAAGCAAAATTAACCACTAGAAATAAGCAATCCATTGCACTTTATAGAGACTATTAACAGAATACGTTAATAAAAATAGGACTTTTCTTTCCTTGAGTTAAGGACGATTTAGTAAAATGAACTGGTTGCAAAACATGTACACAACAAGCAGCACGTGTACATTCTCTAGCACAAAAGGAACTGTCTCAGAGACCTCTTCAAATTCTTAAGGCAAATTTGAAAAGTTGACAATTTCCTTGCAGGTGAACAACTAATAGAGTCAAGAAAAGAGAGGGTCCTTGCACTCACGTGGGCCTGGAATCAAATCCACACCCAATTCACATGCCTTCATTGGTCAGCTTAGCTTCAGAACCCAGCCTTCTCATCTAGAGAATAGACACAACGATGACTATTTATATAATAATATCATCTAATCCTTGCAATGGTCCTACAAATCAGAATATTGTAGGTGTTTGTTTTTGTATTTTACTCTATATTTTCTTACCCATGATAAAT
Source organism: Mandrillus leucophaeus (assembly GCF_000951045.1). Taxonomy (NCBI): domain Eukaryota; kingdom Metazoa; phylum Chordata; class Mammalia; order Primates; family Cercopithecidae; genus Mandrillus; species Mandrillus leucophaeus. The sequence goes on along the minus strand of NW_012100555.1, from coordinate 188,134 downwards.
AAATTATGTTGTACATCACAACTCTACTTTGGGAATGTAAATAAATTCCTTGAAGTCATTCAAGAGGTCATTTTAATTTTGAGCCAATCAGTGTTTCTTCTCCAGAAAAATCAATACAGTATTAAATATCTAAAGGTATAAGTCATTTTGCAAGGCAAATAAGATTATACCTTTTATAATTTATGATTTAAAAAACCATTGCTTAAAACAAATCACTTGAAATCACCTAAAAACTAGTCAAAATCACTTAAAAAGAAAACAAATTTTAAATAGAGTTTTAGCAGCAATTAAGTCATCTTTAAGGATAAATTAGAAATGTTTATTTGTTGGAAATGCTTATCCATATAGCACAGGATAAGTAAGTGATCACATAATTCAAGAAGTAAAGCAGAAAACATTCAACTAATTAGAATTTTTGAACATCTTGTCCTTTAAATATCAGATATGTCAATATGATAAATAAATGATATATGAAACCTCTATCACAAAATTGGATCAAAATAAGAATATTTAAACGTTAAATTTGTTAGCTTTTCTAATTTTCTCACCTTCCCAAAGGTAAAATTATGCTTATATTCAAGATTAATCACTGCATCCTCCTCCCCAAAGACTTTCTACCCTTCCACTAAGATTTTTTCTTCCTAATACAAAGCCAAAAAGCCTTTACAGAAAACACTCTTCAAAAACCACCTGGGTCAGGGTGATAGAGAAGAAATAGTAATGCACCGGAAATTATCGTTCCAAATTCTTTACATCCTTGACATTTACAACTTCAAGGTCTCAGTAGTATGAAAGCAGGGCAGTGGGGTGGATACAATGACTTTCAAGGTCCTTCTGATTTGGTCTTTCTGTGTGTCGTCTGTGCTCTGTAATGATGACTTAGAACACCCCATAAGTGAGAAGGTTGGGGCTAGACAGAACCTAACAATCAAGGACCTGGCATATTTGCAGTAAAGTGTCTATTCCAGCTCCTCTCACTTTTCTCTCTTGTCTCTATTCTGGACTTTCCCATCTTTATTTTGATGCTAATATTCAGAGTGATGTTGATGTCATCACGAATGCCATTCCCTAGACCAAGCTTGGGTAAATTACTGCCTGTGAGCCAAATACTTTCAACCTTCTGTTTTTGTAAATGAAGTTTCTTTGGAACCCAACGATACCCAATTGTGTAACCTTGTCTCTGGCTGCTTTCATGCTACATGGGAAAAACAGAGTCGTTATGATTACTCTGTAGTTAGCCTCTATGGCCACAAAGTTTAAAATATTTACTATCTTGCTATTTACAGGAAATATTTGCTGACCTCTGCCCTACAGAAACATAAGCAAATACCAGTAATCACTAATATCAATTACATGGATATTATTGGTACTCTAAGGGGCACTTTATTTATAGATACCATTTTTTTAGCTTTTATTTTAAATTCAGGGATACAGGTGCAAGCTTGTTTTAAACTTGTGTCATGGGAGTCTGTTGTGCAGATTATTTCATCACCCAGGTATTAAGCCTAGTAACAGTTATTTTCCCTGATCCTGTCTTTCCTTCTACCCTCTACCCTCTGATAGACCTGAGTGTGTGTTGTATGTGTTCTCATGAGATATTAATTTTCATCTTTGTGAAATTCTGTATCCTTGACCAACATCTCCCCAATCCCTCCACTCCCCAGCTCCAAAAAAACCACCATTCTAGTCTCTGCTTCTCTGAGTTCAACCTTTTTAGATTCCATAGATAAGTGAGATAATGTGGTATTTGTCTTTCTTTGCCTGGCTTATTTCACACAACATAATGTCCTTCGGGTTTATTCATGTAGTTGCAAATGACAGGATTTCCTTCTTTTAAGGCTGAATACTATTCCATGGTGTAAATACCACATTCTCTTTCTCCATTCATCTGCTGAAGGACGCTTAGCTTGATTCTATATCTAGGCTATTGTGAATAATGCAATGAACCTGGAAATAAGCTCAAGACATTTATTATACATCACAGTGACTATAGTTAATAACAATATACTATATACTTGAAAATTGTGAATAGAGTAGATTTTTTCTTTTTTTTTGAAATGGAGTCTCACTATGTTGCCCAGGCTGCAGTGCAGTGGCACAATCCCAGCTCACTGCAACTTCTGCCTCCTGGGTTCAAGCGATTCTCCTGCCTCAGCCTCCCGAGTAGCTGGGATTACAGGCATGCAGCCACCACTCCTGGCTAATTTTTGTGTTCTTAGTAGAGCCAGGGTTTCACCATGTTGTTCAGGCTGGCCTCGAACTCCTGACTTTGTGATCTGCCCACTTCAGCATCCCAAAGAGCTACGATTACAGGCGTGAGCCACTGTGCCTGGCTAATACAGTAGATTTTAAATGTTCTCACCACAAAAAAATATGGTAAGTAGGTGAGGTAATGTTAACTAACATATGTTAATTAACTTGATGTAGCCATTCCACAATCTACCCATAGATCAAAACATCATATTGGATACCATAAATATGTATAATTTTATCAGTCTTTTAAAAATTACTAATTTTTATTAAAACGGTCATAATAGTTCCAATCATGTTGTGCCTAAATTCACAACCATTAAAAGCTACAAACTGCCACATAGAAAGGGTGGTATAATACAAAGCCAGTTTTAAAGAAATTGGCATGTCATTTTGGAATGTATTTGGAACATACTCAACATTCTTAGTTTAATTTAATTTAATTTAATTTAATTAATTTATTTATGTATTTATTTGAGATGGAGTGTCTCTCTGTTGCCCAGGCTGGAGTGCAATGGTGTGATCTCGGCTCACTGCAACCTCCTCCTCCCCGGTTCAAGCGATTCTCCTGCCTCAACCTCCCAAGTAGCTGGGATTACAGGCATGCATCACCACACCCAGCTAATTTTTGTATTTTTAGTAGGGATGAGGTTTCACCAGGTTGGTTGGGCTGGTCTCGATCTCCTAACCTCAAGTGATCCACCCACCTTGACCTCCCAAAGTGCTGGGATTACAGAGTTAAGCCACTGTGCCCAGCCACCATTGTTATTTTGAAACGTTTGTGTGAGACTAGAACAAAGCAGCCGCCTTCCCCCTGGAGCCCTGCAGTTCAGCTCCTGCTGACCAGGAGCCAGGAGCCTGGCCAAACGAGTAAGGAAGTCGCCACACACTTCACAGCTGCAATGTTCTTATCTGTAAATCAGACAAAATACTTGTGTATAAATGTCTGCAAAGATGTTTCCAATAAAAGAAAGATTAGGTTTGTGGATGTGCTTTGGTGTTCTTATTAATTTGGGGCTAGAGACAAGCGAAGAGTCTCAGGGAAAGAAATTCCTTGTTGGAATTAATTTAGTCAAATCAGGTCAGAGAATCCAGAACAAGACTTAGGTGATGTTTCTTCAGGGCACATATGTGACTGCCTTTCCACTGTGAATAATATCTACTCAGGCCATGTGTTCATTCCACCACTTGTGAGATTTATGTAGCATTCTCCCCTCCATAATGCTAAAGATGCCTGGTAGGGAAGTTTAAAGTTACTGCAGCAATTTCTTTTAGGTGCATATTAAAGTTGTGGTGCCTTATCTATGAGGCGGAGCTGTAAGTCGCTGTGATATCTTGCTTAGAATTAATTCACTAGTTACATTCAACTGACATAGAAGTAGAGTTTGGCAGTTTAGAAAGCTGGCAAATTTTCTGTTGCTCCTCAAACATTCCTGTAAAATTTGAAAGCTTTAATATGAAGGGTTTCAGTTTAGTCATAGAGTAAACCTAAAATCCTGGGATGACTGCTTCATTTTTATCTATGCCTCATGAAAATGGATACATTTTTTATACCTAGTCAGATAGACTTTTAAATTCCCGTCGTGTGAAAATGAAGACCCCCTCAGTTAGAGTAGACCACAAAATATGGTTGATTGTTGGTGAATCAGGCTATTACAGTTACACAAACTGGGTTGTAGAGCAAAAAACAGAAGAATCATTTTTATTGTAAGTAATGAAAAAGCAGCAAAATATAGCCACACAGTGGTAAAGAAATGGGACTTCTCTAGTATTTAAAATGAAAAAGGCCTTTGACTAGCTGAGCTTGGTGCTTAACACATGAGAAAGATGCAGGAGAGAAAATGATCAAAAGGCACGGTCCAGCCTCAGGACAGAAGAGGATCTGCATGTCGTGAGGGCCACTAGCTTAATCCTATTTGAATCATATTTCACTACTTCAGGTTGTGCTTTCCACTTGCATCTTGCTGTGGAGGTGCTCTTGTGCAAGTCCCAAGATCCCAAAAAGGAAATAAAGGAGTTTAGGTGTTTTTCAGCAAAACAAAGTAAAAAGCTGAGTAAGGAAACACTACACATAGCTGGAAATAGGTTATTTTCTGTTTATAGACAAAGAACAATATAAATAAAGCTTGAGATCATCTGGGCAGGTTGAAAATAGCTTCAGTCTCAAAACAAATACACATCTGATCTGATTTCATCACATTTTAATTTTTCTTCCTCTGCCCCATCTTCCTCCTTCTACTTTTCTTCCTTTTTCTTCTCCTTCTTCCTTATCTCTGTCTTCCTGTTTCTCTCTTTCTCCTGCTCCCCCTTCTCATACTCTTTTGCATTTGTGCTGCATATGAGATTTCAACTACTCAAATGAATTACACTCATAATTTTCCCAAGTGGGTCAGGGATGGACAACTTTCAAAATAAGCCTTTAAAAGGCAGGCACTTTTTACCTATATTTTTCTTTTCCTTTTTTGTTTTATAAAAGTTGAGCTTATAAGATCATTCCTGGTGAAGCTGTGTTTGTTCATTCCTCACAGCATTACTGGAAGTATTAGAGTAGGAATGACCTTATAGACCAGATACTTTGTAGCCTCCTTTACAGTTTGTCAAGTTGTTAAAAATGGATACAAGAAAACGTAGTTGTTTCTTCAGAGTAAAGCTGGAAATGTGAACTATGTTAACCATAAAACTTGCCTGTCTTATGTTTCCATAAACAGCAAGGTTTGAAGCACAAGGGCAAACCCATACATCTATGTGTGTATACACACGTTTGGATTTTATATGCATATATTTGCATGCATGTATAGTTTATGTAAATTTATTCGTGATTCTTAGTGATTATCAACTAAATATGAAGCAGTGTTCTAACTGCTTAAAAAATTGGAAGAAGAGGGCGGTGTCAACTCTGCGATTTTGCTGATCGAATTGAGATTACAAATACATGTTTTGCTTAGACCACATAGGATTGTTTAAAATTACAGTTAGCTGTGTTTCTGCTTTTAGAAGTTGAGAAGTGCCCCATGAGTATCCAGAGCTTGTAGCTTCTCTTGAGAAATATGAAGATCTTGCAAGACTAGACCTGTGGCCTTCCCCAGCAGCAGCCGTCATCTGGAAGGTGATAGTTGCTACTGCCCTGAGTCAGGGGAGACTCCATTTCTCCATCGTCCTGGCGGCTGCCTACGGCGTTCTCCCGAGCTTCACTCTTTGTTTTCTGGTCTCACCCTATTGTTAGTTCGAGTTCCTCCTCCTATAGATCTATAAGGGGTGACTGAAGGGGTTTGGAAAAAGACTAGGACGGGGGTCAGTTGTGGGGTATTGTGGCAAAAGTGCTGGGTTTGAAAGTAGGTGGTCTCTCTGATGAGCTTGCTTAAGCCTCGTATGCACCCATGATGTTTGCAACAACAAAAACTAGAAAACGCTTTCCAGTACCTGGAAGTGGAATAATAGGCTTGAGAGAGAGGTCCCCTTTTGGCTGAGAGGGGTACATTTAAAAGCCTTTATTCTGCTTCTAAATACAATTTGAAAGAGAATAAAATAAGTACAGTCTCTTTTCGGGGTTATAGGGTGGAAAAAAAGGAGTGTTATTTGGAAATACTTCGAAGTATTCTATAATGACTAATACTTACAAAAAGTAACTTAGGAACCCTTGTCAGCAAAGGGCAGAATGCCATCGGTTTATATTGCAAGTTTTGTGTGCCTAGCGAAGCGTGTTAGCTTGTAACAGTGCTTCATCTGGAAAAATCACAACTGACAGCTTCAGCTCATAAGCAGCAAAGCACCACAGTCCATGAAGAAATTAACTGCCGTGGTGAGCACTCAGCATCAGGGAGAAACACACACAAACACACACCACACACACACACAACACACACACGTACACACAATGATCGCTTTCCTGGAGGAAGAAGAGTAGTGAATTTTTAAATGAATACTTTTTATGTGTGTTTTTCTGTTATTGCCAACTTTAAAATGTACTCGTTTTGATTAAGCTACATTGTGTTACGATATTAGGAATTAATTTCAAACACATTGTGTTTTTATTTCAAAATCATTTACTTGAAAAAAATCTTTATGTGTATTTACAAGAATAGTACAGCTAGTAAAATGACACTGTACTGACTTTTATTGCCAAAAGAATAATTCAGTGTAATGCTTAATGAACTCTTTGAAAATTTTAACTGTCGGCAAAATGCAACTCATTCTGATTTCCAGTAGATGTATCTATTATATTTGACCCACATAGTTTAAGAAACCTGTAATTAAGACACTTTCCACTTAAGAATCATAGGAAAATCTCTACATCTTATCTTCCTTATAAAAATTTTGCAACCGAAGTCATGCTCTTCCTTATTTTAATGCCAATTTTCCTAGTATTTTCAATAAATTAAAAAAAATTACAAATGATATTTATATATGTAAAATGAGGCAAAATTCTACAACTCTAAAATTAAATTGTTTTCATTTCTTAGGAAGTCAATATAAATTGACTTTCAGTTGGAAACAATGTCTATTCACTCACATCAATAAATAATTTCACAATTCCAAGGCTCTTTATCCAACTGTGTTTTAAAGAATAGGCATTTTGTGATAGTTTATAAATTAAAGGATAGGTATTCAAAGTCACATCAAAAATATTTGAGTTAATTACAAAGTAATCATGGAAGAATATTCCTTACATTTCTATTTATTATTTCATGAAAATGGATAATTTCATAACTTTTCATATATAAAATTCCATCTGGCCTTCATTTCATTGCATATAAAATGAAAAATGATGAGTTGATCTGACAGCAGAGTCCAAGTTTTCGAAGTTTGACAATGTGATTGTATTGTCAACACTAAATGTTAAATACATATATTATATATAAAATGCTGAGAATATAAATGTTAAGGATATACATCCACATTTTGACCTGCTCCATTTCTGACCTGGGTCAGTTCATCCCTCTTTTGCAACCTTGTTATACACAACTCCTGAGAGATCACCACGTTGATGCCAAATAGTGCAGACACGCGATCAGCATGGCACAGTAGAGCCAGGAGCTCCCAGGCCCAAGCAATTCTTCTCTCAGCCTCCTGAGTAGTTGCAATTAGAGGTGCGTGCCATCACACCTGGCACATGCACATTTTATTTCTAATTTAATTTTTTTTAATATGCAGCTTATTATCTAAAGAAAAGACCTTTCTAGCCCTTCCATTTAAAACCATAAAATCATACAAAGCCAAAAGGACTTCTTGGAGCTCTGTGGTTTTCCTCTGGTGGCTAATTGTGGTTAACTCTGCTTATCAGAGTTCCTTTTATCTGGAAATGACTATCTTTCTAGTGCATTTCAAATATCATCTACTTTAAGTTCTGATCACGTTTCATTTACCACTTACATTTGGTGTGAATACAAAGATGAATCAATTACCCCATTTCACCATCTTTTTAAAATGCATAGCATCTATGCACTCAAAATACAATACAATAAGGCACAACTCAAAACATTCCCCAAGTGAGAAGACTGATGATTTCTTAAATATTATGTGACCTTCTATCCCCTGATTTTAGAAATGCTAAGTGAGGACAACTTGGATTCTATCCTAAAATATTATGCTGTGGACTCACTCTCCATGTATACAATAGGTTTGACATTTGATAGAAATTAGGGGACAGCAGAAGAGAAAGAATTCTTAACTATGTCTGTACATATTTAACTACCCAAAGGCACTTTAATTCTTGTCCATCCTTTATTCTTGTAAAACTGTCACTGAACCAAAAGATATATCTGTATAAAGATCTCTGTACTGTCAAAAGTAAAGCTACTTGGCAAAGCTTATGAGACTTTATGTCAGTTTTCTACTTGAATTATAGTTATTTCACTAACGAGTTATCTTTTTCACATCTATTGTGACTAGAGAATGAGATGTAGCAGCAATCTTTGTTGCATGCCATTTGTAAACTAAATTTATGTCATAGATTTGCATGCTAAGTACCTCTCTGGTAAGAAGAGCTCTCAAAGGCACATGTTTATGCCACCATTTGTGATTAAATTGGAATTCTAAAGCAGACCCAAGTTAAACATGAAGACAACTTTAGATCTTGGTCTGAAGTCAAATATAGACTCTTTACTTACCATTGGAGTTATCTTCTTCTGTTTTTCTTTTTTGTAGGTATTAGCAAGATAATCTGGGATAGTTTTTAATCATCTCTCTTTTACTAACTTCATAGTTTTAAAATTTTATGTGTTTTGGTGTTGGCATAAAAGGTACGTGTTCAAAATTCATGACTGGCTAAAATAATAATATCTGGAGTTTGAAAGTAGTTTCAACAGGTGATTTAGTATATAAAGTTATATATACTTACATATACTATGTAGTTCTTTATTAGCTACCGGGCTAAAAACATCAAAGAACATCACATAAATCATAAATATCTTTGCCAGAAGTTTTCACTTATTCATTCATTTAACATATATATATTGAGTGTATATGAGGCACCAAATGCCACACTATAGCTGTCAGGCGCCATGGTTTACCAGATGCACAAGGCACTGGTCTTGACGTGCTTACCTTCCAGTTGGGGGATATAGAAAAGACACAAACAAGAGAATGAGTTAGAGAAGCAGACCGTGTGAAATCACACAAACACATGGGCAGCTGGATTGACACGTTGGTCCCATTTTTCACTGTCATTTAACTTCTCAGTCTTCCTCATCTGTGAAAGGGAATAAGAATATGTGACTTACCCTTTTTAAATGACAATGAAACTCATCACAGTTTTCAGCTAGGGGCCAAAGCCCTGAGTTCTGTGTGCATGAGTGATCTCAGCCTGGAGTTCTCTCCAGTTGCTCTGACTTGCATACCTCTGTTTCACTGGGCCACAAATTAAGTTGCAGGGCATATCCCAGCACCTACTTAACCTCCCTTAAACAACCCCAGTGAGGGTCTCCAAGATAATTTTTAAAATATGAAATTAAATGATTAATATTTTTAGATAGAAAGGAAAGAAAAATGAATAAAAGATGAAATCTCTCTGTACTTCTTTTGCAATATTTCCCCAGAGGGAATTACTATCAACTGTTGGCTTTACCTTTTTCTATATATTTTCTAAATAGTTTTTAAAAGAGAAAATACCAAATTCTGCAACTTTTTGACTAGTTAATTTTCTTAAATGGGTAAATAATGCACATTTATTTTTTCATTATTAACTATTCAAATACTCTAAAATATATACAGGGAAATCTTTCTTCAGTACCCTTCTTTCTCTCACCTGTAACCCCAGGAAACCAATATTATATAAAATACTATAGTATCTTCTACAAAACATTGCTATGATTTGAATTGTGTCCTGTCTTCCTAAAAGATGTTGAAGTATAGAGTCTTTACAGATGATCAATTTGAGAGGAGGTTGTTAGGGTTAATCCTCATGACATAGAGGCTGACATGTACAGAAGGAAGATGAAGTGAAGACAGGGACAAGAGGGCCATCTACAAGCCAAACAATGCCGATAACTACCAGACACTAGAAGAGAGGCATAGACATATTCTCCTTCGCGGTAGTCAAAAGAACCAGCCTTGTTGATGCTTGATTTTGTACTTCTAGCCTTCTGTATTTGTCCATTTTCACACTGCTGATAAAGTCATACACGAGATTGGGGAATGTCTTTATTTTTCTATAAAGAAAATGATTTTTTAAAAAGAAAAAGAACATCAACGGACTCACAGTTCCACATGGCTGGGAAGGCCTCACAATCATGGTGGAAGGTGAAAGGCACATCTTACATGGCAGCAAACAAGAGATAATGGAAACTAAGCAAAAGGAGAAACCTCTTATACATCCATCAGATGTTCTAAGACTTATTCACTTCCATGAGAACAGTATGGGGGGAAATGCTCTCATTATTCAATTATGTCCCACCGGGTCCCTCCCACAACATGTGGGAATTATGGGAGCTACAATTCAAGATGAGATTTGGGTGGGGACACAGCCAAACCATATCACCTTGGGAATGTAGGACAATAAATTTTTGTTGTGTAAGCCATCCAGTTTGTGGTCCTTTATGGAAGCCTGAGGGAACTAACAAAGGTTTCATACCTATATGGATTGGCCATTTTAATTCCAGTTATTATCAGAGGACAAGAAAAGTGACCAGAAATATCTTCTTTTTATATTTTTTAATTTAAAAAATTCAATTGTAAATGGGCAAAAGAGCTAAATAGACATTTTTCAAAAGAAGACATACAAATGGCAACGATATGAAAAGGTGCTCAACAACATTGTTCATCAGAAAAAAGCAAATCAAAATTACAAACAGGGATCATCCCACCCCTGTTAATACAGCTTCTATCCAAAAGACACGAATATTGCAATGTTTACACTCCTGCCACCAGGTTGTCCACAGTTGTTTTGAACACTGAACTTCTTTGAAAGATGACTGAAGTCTACATCTTTTATGCCCCTAACTACTATGGTGAGTATCTCTGGAAATCTGAATGTAAACATTGTCCTGGTATTGTCAAAACATTAGATGGGTTTAAGAAAATAATATAGAGAACTTTTTATACCCTGTATACAGATAAGACCTGCAAAAGTCTCTCCATATAAAAAAAGGAAACATTTTATTGACAGAGCTGTTTTCCCTTTGGGCCACCCTCTAGGAAAAGAAGAAACGAAGTTCTGTTGAATAACTTTTTCATAGCTTCCCGTAGCCCAGAGGCAGCTGAGAAATATTTGTAGACATGAAGAAAAGGAAAATGGAGCAGTTGTCAATACTTTACTCCATGTCCTGATTTTAACGTACACAGGTAACTTTGAATTGGTTAAAAAAAACAGGCAATTTGACTGGAGCTCAGCTATTGGAATCTCACCTTCAAGCTTGAGAGTCTTGAGTAAACTTATTGTTTGACTTAAAAGGACCTGATTTCCTTTTGCAAGTGCTTCTTTTGATGAACAAAGTCTATGTCTGTCCCGCATCACTGTCTGCTCTAAAATGTCTTATTCCTTGAGTCTTGTCCATCTTCACCAGATCACTGGAGACAGGTGCAATAGTGAATTCGTATTTTTAAAATTTGTCTGTCTAAGTTTTAAGATTCTATTATTAAGAAAAATATATTTCTAATAAGTTTTCTGGCAATCCTAACGTGTAGGCAATAAACTAGGAATGGCAGTACACCTGCAAACAGAAGAGAGTTCGATATGGTCTTTGTTGTCCACTGTCTCACCCCCAGCTAAAGTCTTCTCTACAACAGTCCCTATAGGTGGATGTCTATTTTTCCATTGAATGTTTCTATTGATAGAGAGGTGCTAAAGCTGCCTGATTCATTTTACTGAGGCTTAAAAAGTATGTAATGTATTCATGATATTACAATAATTCCATTGAGTTATATAAGACACATCATGAACGTAGGAATTGTAACATTTTCATTGTTTCATTATTGATGAAATGATGTCAGTAGCAATTTGTAGGCACCCAGATCTATCTTTGGGGATTAATGAATGAAGAAAGAAAGAAAAGTGATGCAAGCTTTCACACTGGACTGTTCAGAATATCCTGATAGTCACATTCTAGCTGTTTATGATAACATATCCACTTTATTATGCAAATATTTTCTGCATTTATATGAGGGTTTATTAGGAAAAATGAACTTTAAAGTGAAAGGACAATCACAGGTATAGAGTGAAAAAAGGTATGATGTCAAGAAGAGTACAACTGAGCTAAAAATTTTTGAGCTTATAGAAATACCATAAGATTTGTCATCTTTTACGTCTCCTCTTAAAATGAAGAAACCGTGTAATGGAATTTATTTTGATATTGACCACATTTGTCCTTTAACAAGTATGTATACCATGTTATTGACATAGAATTAGATTAAACTATTACTATAGCATCAAGTTGGCTATCAATTGTTTTATTTAAATGTATAGAGAAATAATGAAGCATAATGCTAGTTGTGAAAAATGTAAACAAAAGTCCCTAGGCTCTTGCTTAATTAACTTCTAATCTATGATGGGTTATAATGATTAGTTAAAATAATATTAATGTATACATACACAGAAGATTTTATGGAAAATGTGATTGATTTCAAATTAAAATTGAATTTTACAACAGGTAGAAAACGCAGGTGCAAGTGATGTCCAGAAAATAATCATTTAAATGTTTAAATAGTCATTGAACTATTAGACATCTACATAATTTTTCATTTAAAGTTAATGATGTAAATATTTGTAATTATCAATAAGCAATATTCAGAATATTGCAAATATCTAGATGTATTAAAGTGAAATCCACATTTATTACAATATAGATGAAAGTGAATATGCTAGAACCAGAGAAGATTTCAAAGACATATATAACATATACTGAGTCTTCTTTCTACTCCAGGGACCTAGGCTTCCTTCATAGAAATAACTAAATCATTAATTTCCTTTGTATCTTCCAAAATTTCCCAATTATATACTCATATACATGAATTTATGTATAAACATATACAGACAGTTTTTTTTACACATTGAACTTTTCTATATATTATAGATGCTTGTTTCACTGAAGAGTACAACTTTAAGATCTTTTTATATTAGCACACAGAGATCTACTGCATTCTATTCAACAAAAGTAATACCAATGCATCATTTCCCTATGGAGAATTTGTTTTTTAGTATTTCCACATCAACTGTATTATTTATTATTTTTTAAAATTAATTTTTATCTGAATAGCTTTTGGGATACAAGTGGTTTTTGTTACATGCATGAATTATATGGTTGTGAATTCTGAGATTTTAGTGCACCTGTTACCTGAGTAGTGTACATTGTACCTATGGAGGATACTTTATATGATGTTTATTATAGAAAACATTGCAATAAACATTCTTATATATGTATCTTCTCATTCTCATGTAAGAATACATATATATAAAAGAATATATACATAAGAAGATATATATATATTTATATGTATATAAAGTCAGCCATTTAAGTCACAATTCTGTGTGTGGTCTTTATTTTCTACCTTCAAATAAATTGCTTATGCTGTTTTGGCATTTCCATAACTGAAAAAAATTCCCTGTGTTACCTGAAAGACCATATTTTGTTTTTCCCGTTTGACATTTTTCATCTCTACTTGAAACACTCTCTATCAAATGCTCAAAGCAAGACAATTTATAAGAGTAAATTGCCTTGTAGCACTTAACACAAAATATCCATTAATACCAATGCTCTGTTTCATTTTTACATTTTTAAATTAATTTATTGATTGATTTTGGTAGAGACAAGGTCTTTCTACATTGCACAGGCTGATTTTGAACTCCTGGGGCTCAAGCAATCTGCCTACCTTGGAATCCCAAAGTGCTGGAATTGCTGACATGAACCCTCAGAAGGCATACAAATACTTAATTTTTAAGGTAGTGATAGTCTGCCCATTCAAAAGAGAAGCTACTTTACTTATACTTTAGCAAAAAAATTAATTAAAATATGCCTTATTGGAGTTATATCTAGTGCATCATAAAAGGGATGAAATATAAATCAAACTCAAGATTAAGATATTTTCTATCTTCAGCTCTCTGTATTTTCTATGAAAAAATACTGTTACAGCACTATTAAAATTATTTTCTGGCATCTTGCAAAATGTACCCGATGCTAGTTATTTAATTCTTGTAGTTAATCACATTTTCATATGTATTTTCTATTCTCATTTTATTTTATATTCGTTTCTTTCCAGTCTTTTTATCTCTTGTGCAACTTTTCTTATTATAGTTCCCATTTTCATTGCTTTATTTGTTCTCCCTTGGGAAGGAAGAATAGTCATTTGTAAAATAACATTTTGAACTTTGTGTCTTTTAAATATTTAGTTGCATTATAATTGCAATAGAGATCAAATTATATGAATAGATTTTTGTTTCCTTTGCTGCTTTGTTCATATTTATTTTTTCTGAAAATGAATATTATGGCTCTTCCACTCAAGAATTTTATGATTAATGGATATAACATTATCAATAATTGGAGAAAAGAAGTGCAGATAAAAGCCATGGAAGAAAACATCAGAAGTTTTAGAAGTGTCTGTGCAAGGAAAAAAGGGCTAGAGAGGTGAATGATCGATTCCAACTCTCTTCCATCTTGAGCATCTCACTGACAAAGACAGGATATTTGTGCTCTAATTTTTAGCAACCACCTGATTTTCTGCTCCCGAAAGGGGAATACTAGTGACAGCGACATATGAGAGGAATGTCCAAATGCTCTACGTCATGCGGATTGGCCTCTTTGTGTCTCCAAGTGGGTCTTCTAGGCATGGCATTTCTTTACACTAAGCGTTTGTTTTGCTCAGCAGCACTTGAATTCATAAAAACAGTTATAGCAAACCTTTCTAGAATAGATCAGAAAATAGATCTTTTCTTTTTAATTTTCAGAAAAAATTACACAATATAATTGTGTATATAAAGTCAGATAAATCTTAAATTCAGATAATAGGGCTATGAAATATATCACGTTCCTCAATTTCTGTGATGCTTCTGAGCTTTTTGTTGTAGGCATGCTGGACACATGATGTGACCCTCCCCAATTAATTCTTTTGAGTATTAAATGAGATAATATGTCTGGATCACTAAAAATATTTAGTAACTGTTAGTTTTTTTCATAATATCCTTAAGGAGAACTTGGGGGGAAATTTCATGATGCTCCCAATTTATGGAGGTAAAATGAAGACATTCAATGTCAAAATTAATCTAAAATGATGGAACAGCTGTACTTAATGGGATTCGTCTGCCTCGAATTCTCAATAAAGTTGAATTGAACTACGCTTTTGAGATCTTCAAACTCCCCCTGGCCCATTTTCTGTCATTCACTAAAACTCACAGGATTCGGCACAGAGCCAAACTAATGGCTATGATTGATTACAGCAGAAGGACACAAAGCAAGATCAGCAAAGGGAAAAGCTACATCCAGAGAAAACTCAGTGCAACCTTCCCAGAAGCTTCTCCTACTGGAGTCAGATGGGAGACACGTACTTCCTCCAGCAATGAGTTGTGACAACGTATAGGAAATGTCTACTAGGTAATCTTGCTCAAGACGAGAAGTCTAGGATTTCTATCATGGTTCAGCAAACGCCTTCTGTCAAATACATACCAAATTTCTAGCTTTTCAGGAGTTATTCAATGTAAATTATTTAGTTTTTACAAACAGTTTAAGCACAATGGGCTCCTATTATCATTTAGAGAAAGTTTTATATCCGTGTAGGGAAACATTTACCCCTCAAGCTACTGAATGCCAGTCAAGTACTAACTTTGCAAGACGTCCATACTAAGAATATCAGTCTCAAGCTTACTATGTTAATTTGTCTCTGCATAGATTTCATCTAACAACAGCAGAAAAGAGTTTAAGGGAAGGGCTCAGAGAGAGTAGAGCCAACATAAACAGCAAATCTATTATTTAAATACTAGTTCTATCCTATGTAGTCATTAAAACATTGTCAATAAACAATTGCTGCCAACCTCTCTGACATATTGAAAAAAACATTTTACAAACGAAGCCTTATAATTATTGTGGTTCACAATCTAACACATTTTCAGTTTACTTACATTTTGTTATTAATCACTAGGAATAAAAACAAATTCAGCAGGGGAAATGTGACAGATCCAACATGACATCCATAAACACAACACTAGATTTAACAAACAAACAAACAAACAAACAAGAAACAGAACAAATAATCATTAAAAAGCTCTTTTCTCCAAAAGGATGTTTTTAATTTAGCTTTGCATTCATTTGGGTTTTGGTTATTAGAATATCCTCACCCTTTTCTAACCATTTCCTGATACTTTATTTTTTGGATATTTTAATATTATGTCATTTGTGTTTTTTGATGACTATAAAACCCAACTTGTTGGGAGAAGAAAAATCCCCATTACCTGAACTATTGCCATAAAGCTCCTAGGAAAGTAGAAAATGTCCAAAGTTATTTTCCTTTTTCTTCTCATAAAAATCCCTTTCCAATGAAATCAAAGAATTGGCAAGCAGGCATTTTGAGAGCAATCAGTATTGGTACAGCTGATAAAAAGGGAAACATCTTTGAGGCTGTGGTTCCTTCTCTACCATCCATATATTTTAGTATATCAATAATTATTTTTTGCAGAGTGAGATATTCAGGATACTGGGCACTTTGCTTTCCTAAGCTAAGGAGATAGGGCCCAGAATGTATTTTCTTATACCTGAAGACACTTGTGGATGATGAAGAAATTGAAATGCCACAGTAACAACAATCACAAGTATAATTATTGACTAACACTCTTGAGGGATAAGATGTGCCAGACTGTGTTCTAAGTGCTTTACGTATGTAACCACGTGTCATTCTCTAAGTGAACCCTATGTGGTAGGTTTTTATTATTATGATTATTGTCTTCCACATTTTGAGGATGAAGAAACTACAAACAAACAATAAAAAAAATTAAATTTAAATTAAAAGTTAAAAAAAAATAAAAAGGCTGGCACAGGGGCTCATGCATGTAATCCCAACACTTTGGGAAGCCACGGTGTGCGAATCACCTGAGGTCAGGAATTTGAGACCAGCCTGCCCAACATGGTAAAAACCCATCTCTACTAAAAATACAAAAATTAGCTGGCTGTGGTGGCGCAAGCCTGTCATCTCAGCTACGCGGGAGGCTGAGGCAGGAGAACCATTTGAACTCGGAAGGGAAGGTTGCAGTGAGCCAAGATCGTGCCACTGCACTCCAACCTGGGCTATGGAATGAGGCTTCGTCTCAAAAAAAAAAAAAAAAAATTAAAACTTAAGAAACTGAGACCAGGTATCATTACCCAAGTACCCACTGCAGGAGCAGAGCGGACATTCAAGCACTAGCACCACGGTGTCAGAGCTCATGTGTTACTGTTTTAGCTCACGTTTGCCTCAGTGTCTTTCTGGGGTGTTTCTGTGTGCAGGTATGAAAGTAAAGTGTGTGTGTATATACACACACACACTCTTATATATATGTGTGTATATATATAAAATATATGTGTGTGTATATATGTGTGTGTGTATATACACACACACACTCTTATATATATGTGTGTATATATATAAAATATATGTGTGTGTATATATGTGTGTGTGTATATACACACACATATATACATATATATGTACTTGTACACATGTATATGTGATAAAACATTTTTAAAACTTTAAAAAATTTAAGAGCATTAATCAGTTAAATCAGTTTTAAGCCAAAAGTATTGCAGTGACTGATTTCAATAACACCTGTGGGGGTAGGGGGGAAGCAACACACAGTGAAACTTACAAAAAGAAAGAGTAAAATGCTAGTTACCAGAAGCCAGAGGTTGGGGAGGTGGAAAGATTGGAGACCTGTTGGTGAAAAGACACAAAATATCAGTTACAGAAGAGGAATAAGTTCAAGAGATCTATTATTCATCACGGGGACTACAGTTAATAATGTATTATGTACTTGAAAATTGATAAAAGAGTAGATTGTAAGTGTTCTTCCTGCACACACACACAAAACAAACAATAAGAAGTATGTGAGGTACTACATATGTTAAATAGCTTGAGGTAGCCATTCCGCAATGCATGCAGATATCAAAACATCATGCTCTACACCATAAATATATACAATTTTACTTGTCAATGAAAAATATTGCTTATTTTCCACTATTCATCTAAAATAAAAAGAAAACAAAAACTGTTATAGTTAAGTGCTTCCACACATTAAATATCTGAAAAGATAACGTTATTTTTCAGAAAGAAAGCAAACCTCTCCTTCATGATAATTAAAAAGATTATTTATATATGCATCTTTAAATAGATCGCCTTTAAGTTTCACCTCCAAAGTCATATTTACTTAATGACTTGGAAATAAGTGATAAGATAGTCTTTACTGGAAATGATTTAATTCTCTGCCACCTAGCTAAGGGACAAATATTTTTGGGAAAGAGCCAGATAGCAGATATTTTAAGTTTCAGGAGTCAATTTCTGTCACAACTCAATACCGCCATTGTAGACATACGTAATATGTAAGTGAGTAAGCGTGGCTGTGTTTCAAAAAAGCTTTATTATGAATGCTAAAATTTGAATTTCACTTCATTCTTTCATGTGACAAAATGTTATTCTTCTTTTGACTTTTTTTGTTGACCATTAAGAAACATAAAAAGCATTCTGAGTTTGAGGACTCTAGAAATCCAGCCATTGAACAGGATTTTGCCCAAGAGCCATCGTATGTTGATTCTGGATCTGGATAACAAGAAACTGCTAGGATTGTATGTGATTGCTTTGCTAAAGTCTTTCTTTTGCCTATAGTTATATACTTTATGTTGTCTGTAGTTATATATGCTCATTATTTTATCAACTAACATATCTATCTTAAAAAATTGTTTTCAACTTTTAAGTTCAGGGGGACATGTACAAGATACTCAGGTTTGTTACACAGGTAAACATATGCCATGGTGGTTCCTGCACAGATCATTCCATCACCACATATTAAGCCCAGCATCCACTAGCTATTCTTCCTGATGCTCTCCATCCCCCCATACCTCCAACAACACCAGTGTGTGTTGTTCCCTCCCATGTATTCTCATCATTCAGCTCCCATGTATAAGTGAGAACATGTGGTATTTGGTTTTCTGTTGCTGCATGAGTTTGCTGAGGATAATGGCCTCTATCTCCATGCCTGTCCCTGTAAAGGACATGATCTCATTCATTTTTATGACTGCATAGTGTTTCATGGCATATATATACCACATTTTCTTTATGCAGTCTGTCATTAATGGGCAGTTAGGTTGATTTCATGTCTTTGCTACTACTGTGAATAGTGCTACAATGAACATACACATGCATGTATCTTTATAATAGAAAGATTTCTGTTCCTTTGGGAATATACTCCGTAGTGGGACTGCTGGGTCAAATGGTATTTCTGCCTCTAGGTCTTTAGAGGAATCACCACATTGTCTTCCACAATGGTTGAACTAATTTACATTCCCATCAACAGTGTAAAAGCATTCCTTTTTTCTCCAAAACCTCGCCAGCATCCGTCATTTTTTGACTTTTTAATAGTAGCCATTCTGACTACTGTGAAATGGTATCTCATTGTGGTTTTGGTTTATAGTTCTTTAATGCTCAGTGATGTTGAGCTTTTTTTCATATGCTTGTTGGCACATGTATGTCTTCTCTGGAGAAGTATCTGTTTATGTTCATTGCCCACTTTTTAATGGGATTGTTTTTTTCTTGTAAATTTGTTTAAGTTCCTTGTAGCCTCTGTATATTAGACCTTTGTCAGATGGATAGATTGCAAAATTTTTCTCCCATTCTGTAGTTTGTCTGTTCACCCTGATGATAGTTTCTTTTGCTGTGCAGAAGCTCTTTGGCTTAATTAGATTCCATTTGTCAATTTTTGCTTTTGTTGCAATTGCTTTTGGTGTTTTCATCATTAAATCTATGCCTGTTGACTATGTCCTGAATGGTATTGCCTAGATTTTCTTCTATGACTGTTATAGTTCGGGGTTTTATATTTTAGTCTTTATTCTATCTTTAGTTAATTTTTCTATCTGGTATAAGGAAGAGGTCTAGTTTCAATTTTCTGCATATGGCTAGCAGGGAATCTTTCCTCCATTGCTTGTTTTTGTCAGGTTTGTTGAATATCAGATGGTTGTAGGTGTGCATTCACATTTCTGAGTTCTCTATTATGTTCCATTGGTCTATGTGTCCATTCTCATACGAGTACCATGCTGTTTTGGTTATGGTGGCATTGTAGCATAGTTTGAAGCCAGGTATTGTGATGCCTCCATCTTTCTTCTTTTTGCTTGAGATTGTCTTGGCTATTTGGACTCTCTCTTGGCACCATATGAATTTTAAAATAGTTTTTCTTTTTCTAATTCTGTGAAGAATGTTCAATGGTAGTTTAATGGGAATAGCATTGAATATATAAATTACTTTGAGCAGTATGGACATTTTTGTATTGATTCTTCCTATTCATGAACACGAAGTGTTTTCCATTTGTTTGTGTTCTCTCTGATTTTTTTGAGCAGTGGTTTATAGTTCTCCTTGAAGAGGTCTGTTACTTCCCTTATTAGTTGTATTCCTAGGTATTTTATTATTTTTGTGGCAGCTGTAAATGGGAGTTCATTCATGATTCTGCTCTCTGGTTTCCTGCTGTTGGTGTACAGCAATGCTAGAAATGTTTTCACATTGATTTTGTATCCTGATACTTTGCTGAAGTTGCGTATTAGCTTATGAAACTTTTGGGCTGAGATGATGGGGTTTTCTAGATATAGTATCACGTCGTTTGCAAACAAAGATAATTTGATTTCTTCTCTTCCTATTTGAATATGCTTTATTTCTTTATCTTGCCTGACTGCTCTGGACAGAACTTCCAATGCTGTGTTGAAAAAGAGTGGTGAGAGAGGGCATCCTTGTCTTGTGCCGGTTTTCAAGGGAAATGCTTCCAGCTTTTGCCCATTCAGTAGGATATTGGATATGGATTTGTCATAGATGGCTCTTATTATTGTGAAGTATATTCCTTCAACATCTAGTTTATTGAGAGTTTTTAACATGAAGGGAGGTTGAATTTTATCAAAGGCCTTTGTGCATCTACTGAGATAATCATGTAGTTTTTATGTTTAGTTATGTTTATGTGATGAATCACATGTATTAATTGCATATACTGAACCAACTTTGCAGCCTGGGGATGAAGCCAACTTGATCGTGTTGGATAAGCTTTTGATGTGCTGCTAGATTCAGTTTGCCAGTATTTTATTGAGGATATTTGCATGAATGTTCATGAAGGTTATTTGCCTGAAGTTTTTTTTTTGTTTTTTGTTTTTTTGATCTCTGCGAAGATAGCTCTTTCCCACCTTGTAGTCCTACTGAACAGTCATGAAGAACAAGAAATCCTGTCTGATGCCCTATTATAAAAAGTAAAATGCATGTCTTAGTGCATTAAGAAACACCAGTGCATGGAGAAAGTCTACTAATAATGCACATGTCCAAATAATCACAGAAAGTATATCTATGTCTTTAAAAATCTGTAATTTTGTTCAAAATATTTTTTGGGAACTAGAGTATCTTACAGCAGTAAAAATATTTCCTAAGGTACAAGCAATTTTAGACTATATACCGCTTGTAACATAATCTACCTTTCACTTGGTAGTCTTCATCAAATCTTTCATAGAAGTAGACAGGATATGAATGAATGAATAGATAAGCAAAGGCAGACATTCTCCTCATTTTATGGAGGCAGTGACTGCTATTCAGTGATGTTACGTAATTTACTCAGGATCTCAGAACAATTAATCAGCATGGCCTGGCTGCACCTCAGTTCTTCTAACTACAAGATACTTTCACACCTAAAACAGTTAACATTTAATTGACTGTTTTAATAGAAATACAGGGTGATTACCAATCTACTTGATCCTTTTTCAACTGTAATTATTTTTCTACCAAATAATTGCATGTTTTGAGAGTTTCTAAGTACTAAACTCTGTGCATAAGTCAATGATTAATTTTTCCTTGATTTTAATAATGAAAATAGAGCTTCATATGATCAAGAACCTGAAATAATACAGTTCAATTAACATAATTCCATTTAAACCAAAGGAATTGAACAGTTTAGTTAATCTCTTCTTCACCGTAGTGGGACATAGCAAATGTTCTGTTAGGCTGTTTGAAATATTAGAATTATTTCATAAGGTTCCTATATCTGTTTTTCTAGACTACATATTGAGAACTGCTGTAATTGTTCTTTTTTCAATATTAGTTAAGTAATAGTATTATCCTCAGTTTTAGATGTAAAATTTTAAGAAAAATCTGTCCATCTGGCAAGAGGAGGTAAAAGTTTATTAGAGTGGGCAGAAGTTAGTTCTGATAGCGCCTAGGTCTAGAGAAATGCAAAATCCAGGTAATACATATATTCTAGTAAGATTTGCTCCATTAAAAAAATATAACCTCATAGAATTAGAAAGGTACTTACGATCATTTAGTAGCAAGAAATCCCTTCTAATATCTTTGAAAATTTATCATGCATTTTCTTCTTAAACATCTTCAGTGTGTACAGAGTGCATGGTTAATAGCAATTCTAATTATTAAATGATATTTCCATTGATTTCATTTAAGTCAGTGGTCCTGCAACCTCCATTTGTGGACTTTTGGCTTTGCCTTTTGGAATAACTGCTCAGAACTATCTTATCTTGTATATAAAATTGCATTATTCTTCATATGATTTCTATGTTTATGACTGCAATATTCATAGCCAACCTATGAAGTGTGTACTATTTGCCAGGCATAATTCTATATGCTTTATATGAATCAATGATTTAATTTTTATAATAGATTAGAGAGTTAAGTGGTATTATCATTTCCATTTTTGTAATGAGGAGATTGAGTTATCATCAGATTTAATAGACAAAAGTCACACCAAAGTCACACAGCTGGTTAGTGACTTAGAGAAAGGTTTGACAGTTGGAACAAATCTCACTGCTAGTTAAACAGGGAGCCAGAATTCAAACTCAGACAGTCTGGCTCTAGACTAACACATTTATTTTGTGCTTTATTAAATACCCAGTTATTGGATTATCTTTCTGGCTCGAAGTTCTTTTTTAAAAATAGCTTTCCTAGAACCTGAGAAATGTTATTACATCAGACATATTTGTTTGCTCTCCTTTGAGATTTCACACAAAGGAAAAACATAAATGCTCAGCCATTAAAGGTGGCGAAGATAGCTCTTCCCCTCCTTGTAGCCCTACTGAAAAGTCATTAAGAACAAGAACTCCTGTCCAATGCCCTGTTATAAAAAGAAATAACAGTAAAGAAATTATTATGAGCAAAACCAACTAATTTCAGCAGTCACAGTGAAAAGTCAAACTCAGATGATTCAATTGACTCATTGATGTAGAAACAGGAAAAAAAAGGTATTT
Organism: Mandrillus leucophaeus; assembly: GCF_000951045.1. Taxonomy (NCBI): domain Eukaryota; kingdom Metazoa; phylum Chordata; class Mammalia; order Primates; family Cercopithecidae; genus Mandrillus; species Mandrillus leucophaeus. Next base: position 165,008 of record NW_012100555.1, on the reverse strand, counting down.
GAATTAGATGATCAATGATCAAGGAATGAGGTGTTTCCTGTTAAATAATTATTAATTAAAGAGGAATGTTTTTATAGTTTTTCAATAGAACATCTTGCTATGTATTATTATCTTGAGTCATGCCCACTATTTTTACCTACTATAAAGTTTAAGACATGTTTCACTTTCTTGTCTTAGGAAATTCAGTGAAATATATAAATTTAATTCTGTATTTGTTGATCATTAAGATTTCTAGCATTTTTTATTTTCTTCTAAATATGAATTCTCATTATGAAACTCTAAATGTACAAAGTATGGAACAAACAATATATAGAATGCTCTTTGGTGATCAAAACAAAATCAGTCCTTTTCAAATGATTTTGAAAATGTCCATTCTAGTGGAAGGAATGCTAGTCAGGTAGAAAACGAGGGTTCTAAACAAACTCCGTCACTAATTCACCTCTTTCTTCATTTGTTAAAATAAAGGAATAGGGTTAAGTGACCACAAATTCCATTTAGTTCTTTAGTTGCATTATTAGATAAGTGATGTTTGTTCCTTATTTTTGAAGTGTGAAGAGCAAAACCAAAACTGCAGGTACTTGAAATTAGTTGTACTCTCTTTAATATGGTTTATTGTGTTAATGCACTGGTCTCATAAGAATCAAAGCCTGCGTTCTTCATGCCAGTTGACTTTGGAGCACTAATGAGGTGTAAGTGCATTTATTAAACCAGTATCACGCCATGGCCTAGGCCTTTCTCTACAGAGAAAAGAGCTAATGAAAGGAGCTAATGAAAGAGACTGGAGCTAATGAAAACAAAAATCAACTCAACCCCCAAACAATGGTGTCTGGAGTAGCTGAATTATCCTTCCTTCTAAACTAAGAAGTGTCTTGCATTTCCAAACCATCAGTACTCTATTGTAATTGCTTTTGTATGGACTACGAAGTGTTTGGGGGCTCCAGAACATAGGGTGATTAATGATCCCAATATCCATGTTCTCTCTGCTAAACTGAATTTAGCATATTTGTTATAGGTGATCCCCAGGGCCTTTGTATGCAAGAAAGAAATCAAATTAATAATTCAAAACATAAAAGCTATCTCTTGGTCTCTTTTAACTTAATTTGTTTGGGGTCAGGTCCACACCTTCTAATTCAGAACGCGATTTCAGTGACTCTTGAGCTGTGATGCTCAGTAAATGGAGAGTAGAAAAGCTCGAGGAGACAAATCTTAAACACAATGAAACCCACAGTGGGAGAATTTCCATAATGGGATTGGGATTGAAAATACAGATTGACAAAGGCACTCTCTTGACTTCTGCTTTTCACAATATAAACTCTAGGGTGTATGTGTGTGTGTGTATGTTCTTTCAGGCTGCTGTAAAAATTAGTCTGTGGATCCAGAGAGTCCATATATAGCCTAGCAGAGGAATGTGGAACATGAATGAGAAAGCAAGCATGAAGTCATGAGTTCAAAAAAGATTGCAAAATGCTTCTCTATACAGATGGTCCCTCGTCCCGCTGTGTGGTGGAGTATCGTACAGACAACTGTGAAAACATGGAGAGCAGAGTCTTGTGTCTTGAGCCATGCATTGCCTGGTGCAGATGAGAACTCAGTCATGATATGTTGAGTTGAATGAATGTATGTACACAAATGTGATCATTTTAGAAGAAGCCCAGTCTTACAGGCATAAGCAGCAAACCTAACCACAGCTTCCACCTTTCAAAAATCCTTCTTACGGTGCTGAAGGAATTTATTTTGCATTGGTTTGCTGGAAAGAAAATAATGGTCTTGACTATTGTGGTTCTTTACTTTCTTCCAGAAAAGCAACCATGGCCTGGATATGGTTTTCAGATCGCATTTTTACAGAGTATTTAAGGGCAAAGGGCATTTATTTTTGCCAAACAGACTGAATTTCACAAATGATACATGAGGATTAGTGAATGGTGTTCACTGTAGCATTAAACTGCTTTTTTTATGGCCAGATACCATTCCAATCTAAATCTGCAGGAGCTATTCATGAGAGAATTACACTGTGAGGTTACATTTGGGTTGGTTCTACTCAATAAAGTGACATAAAAAGAAGAGCCAATGTAGTCAACAGAATTTCTAAGAGGCAATCTTATTCGTTTTCTTATTTATTAGTGTAGCTAAAGCATTAATGGTACTTTCACAGATTTTATACCATCCTGAATGCATGTTGTCAGGGGACTCTTGGATCCCTTGGCAAATTTTCACAGCAATCTGAAATTTTCAAGCATGGATTAAAATTACGCTTACCTTTATCTTACTATTATTTCGTAACCCTCAACATTTATGTGAATAATCTAAGCTTCTTTATAAAACATAGAACAGAGTTTGCAGGCATGATACGCTTCAGAAGAGGTGTGAGCACAAATTGTAGGCAGGGGTGAAGAAATTTTGAAACAAATTCTGAATCAAAATTTGTTTAGATTACAAAAAGAGAAGATGATATTGTTAATAATAATGGCACAATTACATAGTTTCTGCTTAACTGTTTCAGCAATGGATTAAAACAACATTAGAGAGGGTTAAAACCATAGAAATTATAATAGCATATTACTTTATAGTAAATTAGAAATTTAATATATATTGCTTTATACTTAATTCCTGGGAGAAAGAAAAAGAAACTTGTGGCAGTTCAGAGTGGATTGCAATAGGATTTATTGAATCCCCTATGTGTGCCAGGCACTCATTCAGGGCCACTCTGCAGGGCTTTGTGATACACAAATCAAAAGTGTGCAATTCACAGAAACTTTAATGCAAACTTTTTTCTGTCCGTTGTGCAACTCAGGAGCCCTGAGTTTCTTATTTGATATAGAAAATCAAAAGGTATAGAAGCTGAAGTTTCTGCTTTTGACAAATTTCTAATTTGAGGAGGATAGATGTTACTTTACAGGATAGTCTCATGGTCAGAGGGTTAATTAACTTGCCTTTGGCCAACACAGCTAGTGGGAAGAGTATATAAAATCTGAAATTCAGATGGTCTAATTTAAAATTTAGCATTATTAACATTATATTACACTAACTTCTTTTAACCTAAAACTTTGCACCAATAATATAACTTTTTTAAGTTATAATTCTCATAAATTTAACTCCTCTCTCCACCACTGCAAAAAGTGCTTGACAATGTGAGTACCAGCTGCTTCTAGATCCTACTAAAAAACTGTGCCCAACATTTTGAGTTTCCATTTCAGTTCTGCTTCTTGTGACTTCTAGTTAAAAGAATCGTGTGCCTTTGTAAGGGTCGAGTTTTTACGAACAAATGATATAAAATGAGTTAGACTTAGCATCTAATTTTACATCCATTAGCTATTTGTCAGCTGTAAACATCTCTAGTAGAACTTTAAAATCTCAGTTCCTTATTCATAAAGGGGCATTGATGAGACCAGTGTTTTGGAGATGTTTGGGAGTATAAATCAGGTAGTGTATTATATAGGCACTTAGTGCATCTGAGAGACTTGATAAATATGTGTGTATGTCATGTATGCTAATCACTTCTTAGTAAATATATATTTCAAGCCCCTTTATTTAATGCTTTTATTTGGACATATGTTGTAGGAGTCATTCCTCTCCTCACAACAAGATAGGATCATGGTATCATATATTTTAAAGAGTTAAGTTAGAAAATGGAGTCAATTCTCAAAAGGAACTTTTCTGCAGTAGATTGTTTTGGTCAAATCCAAGATATACATACAGCTAGTAAATAACATACTTGGTAAATGATATGCCACGATTTGGCTTAATCGAAAGCCTAAGCTTGTATATTTCCCAGTATATACTTTCTTTTTGCAAACAATCCAGTTATTGATCACATTTCCCTATAATGCAGATGAGTTATTCAGCAAAAATATGACCGTTTAGGGAATGTCTACATTTTTCTGAATTTATAATACAGAAGATACTGTTAATCACCTATAACTAGCACCATGTATCTCTCTTAGCAATACTGTCAGAATAAACTATAGGGTTAAGTCCGAATAATACTTTGGAGATTTTATGTTTATTAGTGATGGGTGAGTAAAAAAAAATCTTCATTCCCCCTTGCAAATAGATGATTTTTGACTTAGATTAATAATCAATGTCTACAAAAGAGGTATGCTCTTATGCTCTTGCTATTAGTAGGCATGTTGATGCAGCTGTGTATGTTGCAGTGGTGATAATAAAAATGTGGATTCATAATTTTTCACATGATATATTAGAAAACAACATGTGAAAATGTCTGTGTTGACATATTTTCTAAATCTAATATAAAACAAAACTATTTTAGTTTTAAAAATAAGCACCTAAATAATCACAGTAAGTGGAGACGATAGGAAAATTTGAAGTAATTCACATACTTATAAAATACAATAGGTGACATAAAGCAAAATGATAAATACTTACAGAAAAGCTAAAAACAATAAACCACAGTTTAGAAGAAACAAAAACACAGAGATTATTTGTGTACTGGAAACAGAAACCTCTAAAACTCAATAAATATTTTTAAGAATGTAACTTTAATTTTGAAGGATGCACTGTGAAAACAATTTATGAAATTTCTTAAACAGGACAATAACCAGTGCTTGGTGTTTAAACTCTATGGAACATTATAAACACGTTATTCTGTGATATTAAAGAATGGAGAATATAAAACTGAGACAAGGCTAAGTAGATTGCCCTGTTGGCAACCAGTATCTAAAGCTGCATTGTTAACACTTGTTCACATTGTAGAAATATTCGAAGGACAAGAATCTATAAATTGTGATTCTAAACCAGGGATGCCCAACTGCCGGGCCACAGACAGATGCTGGTGTGTGGCCTGTTAGGAACCGGGCCGCATGGCAGGAAGTGAGTAGTGGTAAGTGAACATTACTGTCTGAGCTTGCCTCCCTTCAGATAGCGTTGGCGTTGGATTCTCACAGGTGCATGAACCTTACTGTGAACGCGCATGAGAGCAATTTAGGTTGCGCGCTCCTTATGAGAATCAAGCTAATGCCTGATGATGTTAGGTGGAACGCCTTCATCCTGAAACCATCTACCCCAACCTCACCCTCCTGTCCGTGGAAAAAATGTCTTCCATGAAATCAGTCCCTGATGCCAAAAATGTTGGGGACCATGTTCTAAACAACAAAACTGCTATTTCAAAGATGTAAGCATAGCTCATGTATGTATGTGTGGGTGGTACACTATATAACACAGAATAAAATAATAAATGCCATATTGAATCAAAACTATATTTCATATTACCTAGTGAAATGTGTACCATGTTTAAGGTGACTAGACATAATTTTGGCATCTATTTACCCTTCTCCCTTGCATTCATACAAACATATTATGGTTGGATTATAAGTGCATTGCTCAAAAATCCTTCTCATTAAACATAAGCTTATTGAAACCAGTATTTCTTAATTTGTGCTTCATTGACACTTAATCCTATAAAGTGGCAAACTAAAAAAATAATTGTACACCAAAATAAGTTTGGTGAATAATGAACTTTAAAATTCCTCCTTAGATACTGTGATAAATATATTAATGCCCACTAAACGTTCCATTTGTTTCCTTGTATTTTCTAGCCTGTTTGGGCACTCAACTTTGTGAGCAATTAATGGATAAAAAATTGTGATCAAAAGTGAAGTGGTTTTTGGACTAAAGCAGTGGAAAACTCCAGTGCAATTCCCCAATCTTGTTTTTTTGTTTGCTTTTGTTCCCTTTCTTACCGGAGTAAGGGAGGAAGCCCCATGTTGCAGATAGTACAACCATAAAATAGCAGTACCTGTATCAGCCAGGGGTTGTTATGGAACAGAACATCATTGCTATCCCATGATGGGGATATAGCATTAACAATATACATATCTTTATTGTTAAGCCCCTAGGAGTTCAGGGTTTACTATCGAGATATAATCTAGCTTACATTGGTCATATGTTATATATTATACATATGTATATCTTAATAGCAAGCCCTGAACGCCTAATATACATATGTGTAATTCGTATCATATAATAAAAACTCTTAGTCTTCTTGCAATAAAGGGAATTCTCAAACTGTTTCTGTCACATATCCTACACTTATTTCTCCATGGAAGCTTTTTTTTAAAGAATCTATTCGTATCCCCTTGATCTAGGGTTCCATGGAACACAGTTTGTGAAACACTGGTTTTAGATGTTTTTTCAACTTATTTATTTCATTATCCTTTTTAACAACATGGGATCAAACACTGTGAAGGTTTACTCTCTCCTGGATAAGAGAGTAAGTCTATATTTATCCAAATATTACTTTCAGGAGTTTGGGCCACATATTTATAATGAACTGAAAACTTGTGTTCATATTTATGTTTCTTTTATTAGTTTACAGTTTAATCATATCTCATTTTTCACATTTTCAGACATGGTAGGTTACTTTCATGAAAACAGCAATAATAGTACTAAGGTTTCTTTTTAAACAGTTTTCCAAGTCTTTAATTAATTTAGTTGTTCTTTCCTGGATTTTCTAGAATTCTCTTACTCATAATTGAGCTACAAAACTTTTTTACAACGGTTGTACAATATAATTTCTAAAAGACTAAGATAGGTATTTTACTGAGCTTTGGTTGATATCTCAAAACATTTAGAGTGGACACCAGGGAACACTGGAAAATTAGGGATTCATTTTACTATCTGGTTCTTTCTCTCGGGCACATGCCGAACATGGTCTGTCATCCTGAGCATAGATTTTAATGCCTCTAAAATCATTTCTATTCTTCAGGCTATTTGCATACCTTAAGAAGTTATTTTTCTTATTTATTCATGTTAGCTTTACATTGCATTTTCAAAAACAGTGTAGAATTTCATTATATCACTTTTTGGATTATTTATTTGAAAAAAAATATATAGTACCACCACAGGTGAATGGAGTATCTTAATATTAATACATCTGTTTTCTTTTTGAAAACTGGAGAGCACATTTCTGCCCAGAGAAGGGAAATATTTATCCCTTCCTTATATTTCCAGTGTTTAAGATATTCATTTTTTTAAAAAAAAACACTCTCTTCAGTTTCAAAGACATACACCAAAGTTATGTTTTCTCTAATACAGTATGCTTGTCAAAGTGTTTAGTAGCTTATCTATTGATGTAGATGCCACTAACTTCTTTGACATAAAAACAATGTTTCTTATTCTTTATTTCTCATACTGCTTTTAGAGCCAATAGCTGGCCTTCTTTTGTCCCTTAAGTTTGAATATTCATCAAGGAACTTGTTGGACATTTTTTTGTTTGTCTTCTCTTCTTTCCTCCTAGTATTATTTGTACTACTTTAGCCTTAATCATTACTTCCAAGTAGATTATTTGAAAATTATATGTTCTGTCCAAATCTCATCTTAAAACTCACCCATATTTCCAGATGCCCCCAAAACAAAATGCCATCTGCATCTACTTCCTCATGTTTGAAGTTTAATTTCTAAAATTTTCCACAAAGCAGATTTTTTCCCTTATTTTCACATATATGGGAGCAGAATGACTCTTTCCCTAGTCACAAAGATTCCAACTTGATTAAGCACTTTAGAGAGGTACTTAAAAAAAACACCTTTCCTTATGTTGTATGCTAAATTAGTGTATTTTTCTGGATTTATGAAACAATCCCACATTTAAATAATCTCTCGGTCAGGCATGGTGACTCATGCTTATAATCCCAGCTCTTTGGGAGGCCGAGGCGGGTGGATCACCTGAGGACAGGAGATCGAGACCAGCCTGGCCAACATTGTGAAACCTTGTCTCTACTAAAAATACAAAAATTAGTCGGGCGTGGTGGTGGAAACCTGTAGTCCCAGCTACTCAGGAAGCTGTGACAGGAGAATTGCTTGAACCCAGGAGGCGGAGGTTGCAGTGAGCTGAGGTTGCACCACTGCACTGCAGCCTGGGCAACAGAGAGCGACTCTGCCTCAAAACAAAACAAAACAAAACAAAACAAAACAAATAATCTGTCCTATATTAACATAAGTATATTAAAATTGGACAGACCCATTGCTCTACTTTTTGGATTGGTTTTTGAAAATATAGACTTTAGTAATAAGAAACGTAGTGGAGAAAAAGTAGATAAAGATAAGTACTTTTAAAATTTAAAGTGTGGTCAGTTAAAACTTATTTAGCCTAACATTCAATTAAGTGTATGAAAAGTGCTGAGATTTATCCATTAACTTTTCTCATAAGAAACTAGATCATGTATTTCTCCTTTACCAAAATTCTATTTGACATTCAACTTAAAATCCAAAGAGTGTAATGAAAGCCCTTAAGATAATGACCGTGAAATAGCAATATAGCCTGACATTTAATGAAGTGGATGGGTATGTCTCTTACCTAAAGAGAAAACGTGAAAATTTAAAGTTACACTGGTTATACTGTCTGTGCGTATATCTTCATTTTTTTAAAATCAGATTCTTGACAATTTCATTACTTAGCTCTCCACCAAAACAATGCATCTGTGTAAATACTTCACAATTTTCCATTGTTTTAAAGTTTGCTAATGAGTGGTTACTTAGTATTGTTTAGTATTTTTCCCAAATCTTTTATACCACAACCTGGAAGTACCCATGCCTCACTTGTGGTAATACAAATACCTAGATTCATATTTCCGATTCTGTTATAATTATTATTTTACATCAATATCTTGTCTAGTTACCTGAAACCTAATATTAGAATTTAAGATAGGGAGATGTCAGTTCAGTGAAACAGTATCTTCATTATCACATATGTAATGTGATTGTTGATTATACATTTGGAATGTCACACAGTTCGTTTTTGTTCCCACTGGACGTAGATCAAAATGTTACATTGACCACTTGTCCTACATGTCTAAAATAAGAGTCAGTTTTGTCAGAATTGTAGGTGTATTTTACTTACTCATACAGTGAAGATTTTGGAGAGATGAACGAGGTGATCAGAGGGTACATTCAATAATGTTTTTGACCTTTATTTAAACCCTGTCAGTATGAAAACTTCAGAATAAAACTATAAACATATGTAATGAGTATGACTGCCAGGTCAAAAATTCAGCTGTGCAAAAACTCTTCTCTGGAAGACAACGTAATATATTTCTTGAGTCCCATTCTTCTGGGTTGGCAAAATAAAAATTTTTGGAGGGGGTTTGTGACTAAGTTTCAGGGGCCTTTCATATTGCAAGACAATTAATATGCATGTTGTCCCCAAGTCATCGCCCTATGCAGGTATCTCCTGAAAGATCTGTCTCACTATCTGGTCCTCAATTACAAATGCACATCAACTCTCTTCCCTACCCACCTGTTCCCTTCATTTAAAGTGGCCCTCTCTGCTGCTGATTACATGCATGGCCATGGAAATCATTCTCTGGTTTCCATCCATGGATGTGAGTGTCTACAAGATGAGTTCGTTGGCCTAAACCCAGCAAGCATTTCCTCTTGCTGATGCTCTGGAGTCTACCGAGGAAGGTCCTCTTCACTCCTGAATCTCACATTCCTCTCTGAGTTTTTGCCAATTCCCAAAAACTCTACCTGAGAAGGAGGCGTGGAGCTCCTCTCAGCGTCACCTCTCATCCCTTCTGCTGTGTCTCTCTTGTCTTCACTCCTGTGTCTCCAGCAGGAGACAAGGACACAGAGATGATCAGATATTTACTAGTTTCTGCACAATCGTCTCTTTCCCAAGAAATCTCATGGAAGAAACAAACAACAAAAAAAGGTAAAATTAGAAAATATAAAACATATAAGGATGTTAATTTTTTGTATCTTCCTTGCAAGCTTGACAGTACATCATTCTCTTTCAAAACACAAAGGTGTTGTCTTGTATTTGCACATCCCTCATGTCTTCTGTCATTATTTACTCTTCTGGAATGATTTCTTCTCTTGCTGGAATACTTTCTCTGAGTAATTTTCAAATGTTGTTTGTGTATATTTCTGTGTTTCTGGAAGGCTTTTGAATGTTTGCACTTTCTTTGCTTAAAATATACTATGATCCATCTAAGGGTAGGTTTTAAATTCTAACTGTTATGCGTGTTAGCGGTGAGACAGGTACAAATGCAATAGAGGACACTAGGAAAAATCCTCAGAATCCATTTGGTATGTGAGTGTGTCTGTGTGTGTGCGCGCATGCGTGTGTGTATGTGTGAGTGTGTGTGAAACACCTTCCTCTACATCTTAATCTTACAGGTCCTTTTGCGTCACAAAAAAACAAAAACAAAAACAAAAACCAAAAAACTCAATAGGTCAAAAACTCTCTGTGTTGAATTGGTACCTCTTGAGAGAGCCTGACGGCCAGCTAACCTCTGTGGTCCATCTTGAATGGGGACAGCTTGTCACAATAGAAGGAGCTATTGAGCATGACTTATCCTTGAGTCCCCTCCTGCTCACTTGACGTTTTGTGGTATCGTACTAGCCCTGCACAGCACACCTAGACTTGTTGCGTGGATTTAGCCTTCAGGATTCCAACATTAGCCCTTGAGGCTTCAGGACTGAGGAGGTGAGCCTAACTGCTAAGCATTCTTCCTCTCTTGAGTGCAGATTTCACAGCATTTCCAAAGATTCGTTCATACTCCATGGCTTGTGCTTTTGAAGTTTTGTTTTCATTAAAAATAAAAGCATGGTCCGGGCACGGTGACTTACGCCTATAATCCCAGCACTTTGGGAGGCCAAGGCCGGCAGATCATGAGGTCAGTAGATCGAGACCATCCTGGCTAACAAGGTGAAACCCTGTCTCTACCAAAAATGCAAAACATTAGCCAGTCGTGGTGGCGGTGCCTGTGGTCCCAGCTACTTGGGAGGCTGAGGCAGGAGAATGGCGTGAACCTGGGAGGCGGAGCTTGCAGTGAGCCGAGATAGCGCCACTGCACTCCAGCCTGGGCGACAGAGCCAGACTCCATCTCTAAATAAATAAATAAATGCATGGTCAGGTGTTGAGAAAGCAGATATGACTACAAATAATTATATTTTACGACCATCTTTTCTCTGTAAGGGTAAATGGAAATTGCATAATTGTATTTAGTATAAAAGAGAATTTCACGGTGTGCCTCTGCTCTTTCCACCCCTTTCATTCACACCACTATTCTCAGGCCTCCCTGTTTAGGAATTTGGGGACTACTACCGAGATACAGAGTGAGAAGAAGGAAAAATTAGGACAAAGCTGTAATAACTTTTACTGCTCCCAGTATTTACATTAATTTTTTGTGTTAAATAATGTAATCCATGTAATCCATCTAACATCTAGCTCATAACATTACTGATCACAATGTCATCATTTTATAACAAAGGCTATTTGGAAAATTACCAAAACCCAAAATTGAGTAAGTAGCAGAGTTATATTTTATATTCAGGTTTTGTCTGCCTGTGAACCACTTTTTATAAAGAAGACATCTAGATTAAGAGGCAAAAGACAGAGTTGCTATCCTAGCCCTGTCAGTAGTGTGATCTTCATTAAGCCACATAACTTCTCTGTGCCCCAATTTTATCTTTGTTAATTAATCATATAAAGCCCTATCCTAGCTGGTTTGAGCATTAAGCAGAATTAAGTAAGTATCGCCTGTGAATATGGCCAGTATTATCCCAGTGTTCTGTATACATTAGCTGAATTTCAGTTTGTGAAAAATTAATCCATATCCCATTTTCTCAATAGAATAAACTGTCTAATTAGTTTGTATTTATCATGTTATTGATTTATTTATTAGTTTATTTTTGACGGAATCTAGATCTGTTGCCTAAGTTGGAGTACAGTGGCACAATCTCGGCTCCCTTCAACCTCAACCTCATGGGTTCAAGCAATTCTCCTGTCTCAGCCTCCTGGAACTACAGGTTCTCGCCACCACCCCTGGCAAATTTTCATATTTTTAGTAGAAATGGGGTTTCACCACATTGGCCAGGCTGGTCTCAAACTCCTGACCTCAAGTGATCCACCTGCCTCAGCCTCCTAAAGTGCTGGAATTACAGGCATGAACCACTGCACCCAGCCTATCACATTTTTTAACACAGTAAAAATGAACTGACTTACATGAATCAGAAACTTGTGTAGTGTAAAGATTTACTAATAATTTAAAGTGTAGAGGTAATACATAGATGCGGGTGGTACACGGCCTGAAGGACCCAGGATTGGTCCTAGGTGGATAGATGCATCCTGGACTGGATACATCTACTGCAGCCAAGTCATAGATGAGCCATTGCAATGAAGGTTGCTGTTCACCTCATATAGCCAGAGGTATCATGAACTGTTGCCACTTCACTGATCATTCAGGTATTACATGACATTTTCCAAGAGCACACGCTTCATAAATCCATAGATTCTCTCCTTTTTTTTTTTTTTCGAGACAGGGTTTCACTCTGTTGTCCAGGCTAGGGTGCAGTGGCACAATCTCAGCTCACTGCAACTTCTGCCCCCCCGGGTTCAAGCGATTCTCCTGCCTCAGCCTCTCGAGTAGCTGGGATTACAGGTGCCCGCCCCCACACCTGGCTAATTTTTGTGTTTTTAGTAGAGACGGCATTCACCATGTTGGCTGGGCTGGTCTCGAACTCCTGGCCTCAAGTAATCCGCCCGCCTCAGTCCCCCAAAATGCTGGGATTACAGGTGTGAGCTACCCCTCCCAGCCACGTGAGTCACCGCACTCAGCCCATGGATTATAAGTGGGTTCACCTAAGTGGTTCCACACCAGGGACATTCTGTTCAAATCATTTCATAAACAAAGAACTTCCTTCTAATAGATAGTACAGTTTCCAGGAATGGTCAGATTTTATACCAGAGTCACCAAAGCTTTTTATCCAGGGAGAGAAATAAAACCAGGTTGCGCTCAACCCAATCCTCTCCATGTGGCCAAAGTATAATGAGATTGCTGTAATAAATACTGCAGTAAATATTACGATTTTATTCTTTATGCCTGATGTTGTAACTGTAAATGGGGCAAAATCAAGTCAAGTATCATAGAATGAGTAGCTGTTGTATACATGGTAGCTTTGAAAAAAAGAGAAATTTACTTGTGATCAAAATTCCCTTTAGCATCTAGAAATGCTTGCCTCTTCTTGTGACATGACACCATTCTCATCTTTGAAACAGAATACCTTATATAATAGAAACTTAGAGCAAGCAATTTCATATGAGATAACAAGAGTTCCCAGAGTTTACCCAGATCACTGGAAGACTTAGGTACAGGATGGATGGAAATTCTAAAATTGTTCAAGACAAGAAAGCATTTCCCCATGAGAGAATCAAATAACTGAAGAGAGGGTGTGTGTGTGTCTCTTTATAGTTTCTTTTCTTCTTGCTGTTTATGTACTTGCATTATCTAGACATTTTCCCAATAGTCTATGTTTATTTTTGTAGCGTTTTCAAAATCTGTATTAAATAAAGATAGCAAGTAGTAGAGCAAGATGAATGAGGGAGGGAGAAAGAATGGATTGGTAGTGGAAACAACATTTCCTACAAGCCTACTTTATTGTAGCACTGACAGTAGGAGTTCTTATAAATGCTAGGTTAACTTGAAATTCTACCGACTGTCTGTTACTGTTTGTTTTAAATAGAATTCTAGTATCTCGGGTATGAAATTTATTACAGGCAACCCTAAGAAGATATATTCCCTAAATTATCCTTCAGGTGATGGGATTAATCTTGGTAAAGTGACTAAGTTGCTTCTTGCACATTTTGAAAAAGAAGAATCACATTAACTCCAGAGCAGAAAAGAACCATAGATCATTCTTACTAAATTAATTGGTCTTACATGTAAATTGAGAAAGATTGCTGAAGGCAAGATTGCCCCAAGGAATTTAACTTGAAATCATGAGGTTGCATAAATGCAAAGTGCTACTGCTTAAATAAAAAATATTATGCTCTAATAATGATCATGATAATATGACACAGTATGAAGCAAATATTTTGAAAACTAGAAAACAATCTTGGAAACAGTTGCTATATTGTTATTAAGGACTAAACCAATTTAGAGAATGGTGGCTGTGAACATTTTAATATCCCACTCAGCTCCAAATTATCTAGAGAAATCTTCTACATATTCTTCAATATAGAAACCCCTTTCTTCAATGCCCAAGGCTGAGGGTGTTGCAGAAAATAAAAGAAAAAAAAAAGAAATTGTATTTGCAACCAGACTAGCACTTTCTTCAGAACACTATGATGTCAGATTCACATCAGTGAACATTTATGCTTAAAAACAAATCCCTATTATTCTTTGCCTCAATGGTCACCGAGCTAAGAAAAAGACCAGTTGGTTCTAGGGGAAAAACATGAAACAAAACATGAGAGACACTGAAACAGTGAGTGAGAAGTTGCTGAAGGTAGATCCCAGGTGGATTCTGTCACATGCTGATTTATTTTCAACTCCGAATATTTAGCATTGCACAGAACACTTGAGCAATTCTTGAAGAGCCTTATTTAGATGCCTGGAGAGAAATCTTCTTGAAATATACAGTATATTCACCCGTGAGTCCTGCCCTACCTCAACAAATCATTCCATTACTTTTACTGTTCTATATCACATAAAGGCCCAAAAGACTATGGAAGTGGACCGTTTACAAAATTTATCTTAGTCCAGCTCTGTATACAGCATATTAATTTTAGACTTTGTAGGTATCCAAAAAGCAGAAATCTATACTAACTATGGTTTCAATGCATAGCAATATTAATTTTTATTTTATTGTTAATTTTGCTTTAAAAGTCATCTATTATAAAGAGATAAATTCAAAACAGTATCTTATGAATGCACTGGTCAACTTGCCTAAGAATACAGGTCATATTATGCTATTCAAGTTACATTTTAGATTAATATACTTCTGCTAGATTTATGCTGCATCTAACATTTGGGGGAACAAATGGATGTATTAATATGCTTTTAAATGCTGTTCTGTGCTTAACTTTTATTGCCTAATGGAGAGTGCATGCCACAGCACAGTTATGCCAAGAATATGGTTTCAGTGAAAGAAATGAGCTATTTTATTGTCTCAATAACTAGCTCTTTTCTTATTTGATATTAAAGAAAGAAATGTGCATTTCTGAAGTTGAGGTTCAGCAATGCATTAGTATTTGCCAAATTATGAGTGACCCTTCTGAAGGCTATAAGAGTTTAGTTTTACCTGTTGTGTTATATTTATTTTAGATCCAGTTTACAATTTTTAAATTGTTTCCTACATTTTTATTAGTTTTATGATGTAACATAGAGTATATACCGACAAAGACAATATTCTTTTCTTTGACATTATGTAAACCAAAAAATATGCATTGTTATAAAATATGAGAATCTTGCAGCTGCAAATCAGACTGGAAAAGTTTTCACGCTTCATTAACACCTGTGCTACAAATTCAGGTTTAACGATTTGATGAAGGAATATTTCAGATTGCAATAATCACAGAAGTATTTATTTTAATAATTTCAAAGGCCAAGCAGAAACCTGTTACAGTTAATAAACATCCTAAAATGGTTTGTGTATGATAAAAGAATATCAATGGTTTTTGCTTGTTACTCTGGGGATTGAAATAGAATCGTGAAAAAATCTGTCTTTAAGTTCCATATGCATTTGCTCCTTAATTCTCAGTATTTTGAATTTACATAATACGCACATCTGAAGAAATGGGGATAACAATTTGTGACCTTTTGTTAATAATATTGGCTTCCAAAATTGGATGATAATAAGAGAAAGTCTCTAACAGCTTATCTTTTTCAACAGGAAGCTTCTTCTTATTCTTAATTTAATTCTCAAGGTTCCCATGAAGTATGTAACTTGAAATAACATTTACTGAGTAAAGAAAAATGGTTAATGTTACCAACACCAATACATATGTAATGATTGAGAAATGACTGTTAACTATGACAAAATTATCAAATTATAAATTAAGAGGTGCCTCAGAAATCAACTCTCATCCTTTTATTCACATTTAGGGAAACCAAAAACACAGAAAAGTAATGACAATTTTCTAAGACAAAACAGTTTGTCATTCCATAAAGTGGCAACTACAACTGGGTCTCCTGCCTTCCAGCTCAAAATATTTCCCCTATACTCTGTAATTTCAGAAGGGGGATAAAGAATATAGGATTTTTACAGTAAGTGTTTGTTAAAACATTTTATTTAGAACTTATTATAGATCCATGGAAAGTTGCAAAGATAGTACAGAGATTCCATGCATTCTTCAACTACTTTCCTCTAATGGTTATGTCTTACCAAACTAGTATAATAAATGGATATTGGTATGATGTTTGTGTAATATCAATCACACATAATCATCACTGCAATTGGAATATAGAACTATTCCGTTAACACAAAACTTTTCTTCACACTACACCTTTATGGTTAAAAAAGTCACCCATCAGTCCTATACATACAACTTATGTCAGTCTGCTGCGTGTAGAAACCTTGACTCCCTTTAAGTCCTTTTCAGCTTTGATTATCCCAGTTCCACCCTCTTTCATCTCTTTTTCTGTTACTCTGATGACACGAATGCTGAATCCTTTATTACAGTCCTACAGCTCCCTAAGACTCTGTTAATTTTTATTTTCAGTCTTTGTGTGTGTGTGTGTGTTGCCCAGACAGGGTCATTGATATCATTCTATCTTCTAATTTATTGATTCTTTCCTCTGCCCTATACATTCTACTGTTGAGAAGATCCTATTGAGTTTTTTATTTTGCTTATTATGTTTTTCAGTTCTAAAATTTTCATTTGGTTCTTCTTTATATCTTCTATTTCTTTGTTGAGATTTTCTTTCATTGGTTTCAGGAATGTTCATTATTTCTTGTTAAAACATTTTTATGATGACTGCTTTAAAATCCTTGTCAGATAATCCCATCTGTGTTATCATGGTGTTGGTATTTTTCCATTATATTACGTAATTTTTGGCCCTTTTTTCCTCCTGTGCATGTTGGTATTTCTGGGTTATTGGCTTCTTTCTGTAAGAAAATATATGAAGCAAAAAGAAAATCCAAGGAATTCGCTGCTATGTATCCTCAGGTCCCTATGTCCCTATGTCCCTAATGACTCTGTCTTTTCCCTACTTTTCAGAATCTTCTTAATGGATGTTTCATCTACAGTATCAATGACTTGGGGCTGCAGTTAACAGAAAGAATAGAGAAATTATGTGTACTTCATCTTGGAGTTGAACTGGTAGCCCTAGCTAGCCCTTTGATACCACAAACACATATGTGATAATGGGTATTATTGAAAGAAAGGAAATATACTTCAAAGACATTTCAGATGGCACCTTAGATTTTTGCATGTTTCACGAATGTCTCTAATATTAAACTGGTTCATATGCCTTTTAGTATGATGACAAGCTTTAGTTGATAGCGATATAAAACCTGTGATTTTACAGATTTCAATCAGTGATGATTGAGAGACAGCACTATCTTGTCAGCACAGAACCATGTTCCTTGTATTCATGTGAATGAAGATTATTTTTGTTAGCGATGTGCAATCCAGTTGATTTCTGTGGAGCACTGACATCCAATCTGCCTAGTTATAGTTATCAGTCCACTATTTCTATACAGAACACAATTTTAATCTCATTCCTGCTGTTCCTCGGTATATCCTTACATTATTAAATATGGACATTAGGCAAGGTGTTTATCAACACTGTTTCTATGTTGTGTCTTTTCTAAAAAGCTTTTCTTTTCCAAGGAGATAAAACAACAACGACAAAGGTAATAGTCCTAATTCCTTTTAATAATTAATAACATGATCTTTGAGCTACCTTAAAGCCAATATTGCATTTTAAAGTAAATATGACATTTAGATATATTAATACTTTGTGTTTTATATCGTATGGCAGTTTCCGTTATCTGTTGCTGCATAGCAAACCACCCCAAATCTGACAGATTTTGAATGACAATAATTTATTTCTTATAAATTTGTAAGTAAGGAATTCTGTCAGGGCCAAGCTGGTTAGGTCTATTCCACAAGGGTGGGCAGGATTTACTCATTTCCTACATGAAGCTGGTAGCTGGGATGAAATTTCCGAGAAAACTTTATTAATTTATATGATACCTAACTTCCTCATGTGGCGTCTCTACTTTCTTAGTTTTGTTTTCCTTAAGATTCGAAACAGACTTCTAAGAGCAAACAAAAATGAACCCTACAAATCCTCTTAAATGAAGCCACATGTTACCTATTCTGTCATATTTTACCGGCCAAAACAAATCACTGAGTCAGCCTAGGTTTAAGAGAAAAGGGATAGACTCCACCTCTTGATGAGGGGAAAGACCCAATTTTATTGTAAAAGGCATGTGGAATAAAAGATACTGTTTTGTGATCTGATCTTCCATTTTTTTCCTCTTGGAAAATTAACATTTTTGAATCTCAGGGATTTCTACAAATAATTTGTAAATTAAGTAAGCAATTTTCATTCTTTTCAAGTAATACATCACGTAGATTGAGTGGAATTGCTTATTTCATAATTTGTAAATAGAGATGCTGTTATTTTAATAGTAAAACTGTTTATTTCTCAATAATTGTAATGCCTTTATAATGTTGTTTAGAGAATCTATGCCCAATAACAGAGATTTTGAGAGTATTCAGTCAATTTCCCTTTTCGCTGGCATTAACTCAATCAAACCATCTCACTCCTTCATGTGTTGTATATATTTTCCAGGCTTATCTCTGACCTTTCCACCACTCCACAGTATACACTCTCAACTTAAACAACAAGGCCAGCTCCATAGGGATGTGGCCTATGCATTCCACAGGGTGCTGAGCTCAAATAGGCCTCATATTAGGTTTAATGCTCTGCTGTCACTGTCTTGAAATTCTTAATCATTTTTTAACAAGGGGCCCTACATTTTTATTTTGCACTACATTGCACAGATTATAAGCCAATCCTGTTTTTATATCTAGAATGAGCTTTCTATACCTCACAATATTCTACTTGACAAGTTTGCAAACAGTCTTCAAGACTCAGCTTAAATACCATTTTGATTTTCAAAATTATTCTGATTTCCTAACCCTAGCTATAGAAGGAATAAGAAGAAATAAGGTCTCATATATGTGTATATGTATATTTACTTATTATTTATTTATTTATTTATTT
>NW_012100555.1:142747-144744 GCF_000951045.1 Mandrillus leucophaeus | reverse complement strand
TGCATGTGGTTTAACATTTACTTTTACTTAACATTTGCCATTCTGTATGTTTTATTAATTTATACTTGGAAACTCATCTACCACTAGATTCTAAGTCCTTGTAGAAGCTTTTACTTCTGGCTAAGGTGGAGTAGCAGGGACCAAATTTACTCTCCACTCTGAAGAAAACATCAACTCAGAGAAAAGAGAATATGAAATAGTGATTTTGCAAGACACTAAACATGAGTCCATAAAACTGTAAATGAATAAAGTAGCATGATCTTTGATAGACTGGAAACAAATTAGAAGAGACCTACAACAGCCCCAGCTACTATGTGGAAAGAATGGTTCCAGGATGTCATGCAGGCCCAGGAGGTTGTCCGCTGTCTCCCTGGGTTGAGGCAGAGCAGTCTTGAAAGGCCAAGCTGGCCATAGTCCTTAGAGAAGAGTGGCGGAGAGGAGAGCACTGCACAGCAAGGGTGCTCCAGAGATCTAAAAAGAAACCCTCTGGAATCTTCAGTGGAGAACTGATTCGGGAGTGTTTGAGGAAACTATCTGAGGCAGGTAAATAACTACTGAAATGATTAAAAGGAGCAATTCCTGAAGCTCGCATAGAGCTGGAACTACCCACTGCTTATTCCCACCATCCAGAGAGGAAAGTCTCATAATTCATGGGACGTGGGATAGAGTTTGCATCAGTAGTAAAGCAAAATTAACCCTACACTAAATGTTGCTCTGATCTCAACTAACAACTTTCAAGCAAGACCCAAAATGTTTCCAAGTAACTAAACTTGTCATAAACGAAGCTTGGAATATTTCCAGGAAACGCAAATGTCCAGATTCAACAAAGTAAAATTCACAATGTCTACCATCCAATCAAATATTGCCAAGTATGGAATAAACAGGAAAATATAACCTAGAATGAGGAGAAAAAAATCCAAAACGATCAATCAATACTGACCAAGAAATAACACTGATAATCAAAATAGTAAACAAGAACATTTTTGTTTTATTATTGTATTCCATATATTCAAGAGGTGAGAATGATGAGCAGGCATGAAAATCAGAGGTATGCAATATATAAAAGACACCCTGATTTAACTTCTAGAGACTATAAAATGCATAAGCTGGGACTGTTGGCAGCTTAGAGATTGTAGAAGACGAGTGAAGTTGAAGACTGCAACAGAAACCATTCAAAAAGAAAAAAGAAGAGAAAAAAATTACTGACAAAAAATTAACAGAGCATCAATGAGTTAAGGGGCAACTTGGGGTCCTAAAAGGGTGGAAAAGCAGAAGAAATGTTTGAAGAAATGAGGAGTGAAAAATTTCCAGATTGGATGAAAACTATCAATTCAAAGATACAAAAATTTCAAAAAAACCAAAGTTCGAAAAAAATGAGAAAAGTACATCATTATCAGATGGGGTAAATCTAAAGATAAAGATAAAATATTAAAATTATGCTATAAACTTCTTGAGTAGTATTGAATGTAGTTCAACATAGTGACATACACAAAATGTCTACTTATTCTATACTAGTAGATTAATTTTGTCAAATCAAATCATTTCTTGCTACAGATATTTTTAAAAGCTTAGATCTGTCGGTCATTTCTTAGTATTCCTTAGTATGAAGTATTTCTTACCCCTTTACGTATTTCTAGGAAGGCAGTTGACATATAACAAATAACTTTGAAATAAAAGTTTTAGTTCCAATTTATTTATGCAGAAGCAAGAGATTTTGCAAAAGGAAGACTTGTTTTCAATAATGTAATGGTCTAGCTGATGGTCAACTGACTCAACTTTTAAAATTTTATTATGTAGTAAGAAAGTTGGGAAAGTAGTGTGACTCCATTTACTTAATCCTGGGACACGTTAAAAAGAGAACTTTATGAAAGTCCTCTTTAGTGTATAAATAAATAATACTTTATGAAGTATTGTATAAATAAATAGTATATACATAATAGTATATACATAATAGTATATGTAAATAGTATATACATAATAGTATACACCTAATAAAA
>NW_012100555.1:140469-142027 GCF_000951045.1 Mandrillus leucophaeus | reverse complement strand
TATCTGCCATCTCTTTCTACCCTACATCCTTCTATTTTTCCCAGGGCTAAGTACCTGTGTGCTTTTCCCTTCTATTTCAAAATGTCCTTTCACAGCCTCTCCTATGTGGGCTAGATGTTGGGACACAAGTACTAGTTTGGAACAAACATCTGTGTCCTTTTCAGGCAAGAAGAAATGAGAGTGAGGTCAGGCATCTGGTTAAGGACACAGGAGGCATCCCTGTCTTGTTTCTTAATTAGTTCTTCTAAGATCTTCTTTCATTCCATACATAATGTTTATAATTTAAAATTCATAGGGTCTTATGTTGAAAGGAAGAAACTACTGTGTGGAATATAAAATAAAAACTCATTTTACAGTGGAAAAATAATTTAATCTATCCAACTTATTATTTTTCCTGGGCATAAAGAAAATACAATAATTAGGTAGCTGCATATTTTAATAGCTTTTAACGCTCATTGGAAACTCGTTACCGAAGAAAATAGTGGTCAGTAGTTCTTTGTATTTTTATTAAGGAAAACTGCCAATGAGAGGAAAAGTAATTTAAAAATCATACAAGAGTAACCTTAAAAGTGACTTGCAACATGAAATATATAAAACACATGAGCCATTTACACTGTTATAAGTTTCTAAAGTTATACCATACTGGCTATAAACCATGAATTGATATGAAATCTGAGCACATGCATACATATCACTCATCTTTGTCCAAGTTTTTTTAAGAGTTTTTTCTTAAAATTCCCGGAAATGTTTATGTTTCAATATACTTGTTCCATTCCTAATAAATGAAATTCTTTGCTGATCTCCATAATGGGAATTCTTGGCTGGTATCAGATTAAATGTGAATTTTTTTGAAGTTTGTTAATGCCAGCAAAGAAAATGTGGTTGATTTCCAAAATCAGAAGTAAGATATTTTTGGTATGTATGTATACATGTATTTTAATGTTTTCAGCAAAGCCAACTAGAAACACAAAAAGCAACAGCAGACTCACAAATCATAACAAGATTTCCAGGTCAGTCTGGTGGTCAAACGAAAGTTCTTATCTACCTATGATTTAGATGTAACTAGGAAGGCACGTTGCTTGAAAGAACTGAAAATAGAACGAAAAGGTCCAGATTCACCCATATCTGAAACTTTAGATATGGAAAACTTCCTCTGCTTGGGCTTTATGTAAATTTTCTGAAATCTCACAAATCCTTTCAAAGGGTTTGCTGTTACTGAGAACAGGAATAAAATCTCCAGATTCCTCAAAATCTGAGCAGTCTAGATCTGGTTTTCTTGTTCTTTGGGGGTTTTAATCTTTACATAATCTTCTCCCAAATTTCCCAAGTTCTCCCTAAGGCCTCACGACAGTTTTTCCAGCTGTGATGCTGCTAAGCAATGCCTTGTCAGCGTCAGGCCTAAAAGACGTCAGTATCCCTTTAAAATAAATCTTAGGGTTTCACTCAAAAAATAAACATGGCTGTAAGCATTCAGCTGAATGTGGATGATTTATGCTTCTACACATGCAATAGCCCATTTATAATTTTGCATTAATGGGATAGAGAACAGATCTAATTA
>NW_012100555.1:116874-135074 GCF_000951045.1 Mandrillus leucophaeus | reverse complement strand
ACACATCCTATTGGTTTTGCTTCTCTGGAGAACTCTAATACAATACCCACCTAAAATATTTCACTTCTTGCTGGCTATGAAAATACTCTTGAATATCAAAAACTCTCTCAGCACCAGATACTACTTAACAATCAGAAGGCAACAAGATTAAATTTCTTTCCCATGTAACTCACTGATTCCCCTTTTAATTCCTACGAGGTAATGGAGAAATCAAGCCTGCTTCCTTTACATCATCGTTACATGACTTCTACTTACCGATGAAACCGATTTTCTCAAAATAGCATCAGGATTAAAATTTGCCCCATGGATGCTGACTCCTTCCATGATTTTCCAAGAAGGAGAAAATATATAGATTATTGTGTGTAGGTCCATGTGTGTGCATTTTAAGAATCCGAATTTCCACGTGCTGTTAGCACCACTCATGTGATATTAGCTCAGCAGGTATTGCCACCTCACTCCCTCAGGTAGCTCCAATTGCAACGGTGATA
This sequence comes from Mandrillus leucophaeus, assembly GCF_000951045.1. Classification (NCBI taxonomy): domain Eukaryota; kingdom Metazoa; phylum Chordata; class Mammalia; order Primates; family Cercopithecidae; genus Mandrillus; species Mandrillus leucophaeus. The sequence goes on along the minus strand of NW_012100555.1, from coordinate 134,586 downwards.
GAGCCAAGACTCAGGATTGGAACCCAGTTATAGTATCAACATCACAGCACAAACTGCCTGTAGCTCAGGTCACTCTCTTTACTTGCCTCCTTGCTTCAAAGGAACTACCTTCTTGCAAATTTACCCAAGCCTATAAAGTGCATGGAGTGTCAGAGAATAAAATATTTCCTGAACATGACATTTGGATAACGTTTGATTGTCTAATTATTATGGACAGAGGAAAGGGAAGGAGGCACAAAAAGCCACAAGGAGGTTTTAAAACAGGGGCTACCAGCCAGGTGCGGTGCCTCACGCCTGTAATCCCAGCACTTTGGGAGGCGGAGGCAGATGAATTGCTTGAGGTCAGGAGTTCAAGACCAGCCTGGCTAACATGGTGAAACCCCATCTCTACAAAAATACAAAAATTAGCCTGGCATGGGGGTACATGCCTGTAGTCCTAGCTACTCGGGAGGCTGAGGCATGAGAATTGCTTGAACTCGGGAGGTAGAGGTTGCAGTGAGTCAAGATCAGGCCATTGCACTCCAGGCTAGGTGACAGAATGAGACTCCATCTCAAACAAAAAACAAAACAAAACAAAACAAAACAAAAAACAGGAGCTACTGGATGCTTGTGAGAGGCAGAACAGAGGAAGTTTAACAACAAAATAGCGGCCAAGCTTGGGATTTAGAACTATTGGAACAAGATCAGATTTCTAAACTGACCAAATCTCAGGAGGATGTTGACAATACCCGTGATAGCTTATATATAAATGAATATACAAATTTTGAAATTGTCAGGAGAATGAAGTCTAGCTTCACAGCAAAAGCAGTTCAAAACATTACTTGTTTTAATAAAAAATTATAGCAAGGATTACTGATTGTTATTAAGTGTTAACAAGGATGTGGAAAAAAGGAAATTCTTGTATACTGTTGGTGGGAATGTAAATCAGTACAGCCATTATAAAAAAGACAGTATGAAGATTTCACAAAAAATTAAAAATAGAACTACTCTATGATCTGGCAATCTTACCTCTGGGTATATATCCAAAGGAAATGAAATTAGTATGTCAAGGAGATATCTGTACCCCATGTTTATTGAAGCACTATTCATAATAGCCAAGATATGGAATCAACCCAAATGTCTACTGACTGATAAAGGGATAAATAAATTGTATGATATATATGTATATATACTACAACATACACATATACAACGAATATACTACAACATGCAATGAAATACTATGCAACCTTTAGAAAGAAGGAAATCTTGTCCTATGTGACAACATGAATGAACTGGGAGGATATTATGCTAAGTGAAATAAGCCAGGCACAGAAAGACAAATACTGCATCTCACTTACATATGGAATCTTAAAAAGTGAACTTACAGAAGCAGAATGTAGAATTGTGGATGTCAGGGTCTGGGGTATACTGGGGTATAGGGCAGGGGATGCGGAAATACTGGTTAAGGGGTACAGATTTTCAGTTACATAAGATCAGTCAATTCTACAGATTTATTGTACAACACGGCAACTATACTTTAAAATAATATGTAACCATGTATTATGCTTTTGAAAATCTCATAGATCCCAAATGTTCTCAGCACAAAAACAAGTACGGGAGGTGATGGATATGTTACTTGGGTGAACTTAATCATTTCACAATGTACACATAGCTCAAAACATCACTATTATACACCGTAAAAATATGTAATATTTATTTGTTAATAATACCTTAATAAAGCTGGAAAACCAAAAGAGAAATTTAGTAAGAAGATACAGTAATAACTTTTAATAGCATTTGTTTATTGTTTTGCAAAAATTTTTAAATTTTTAAAATAAATGTGATTCTCATAGAAAAATTATCTAAGGGAGTTAGAACACTGTAGCAGAACGTGTTTAGACAAGAATAGGTGAATTGTCTGAATTCAGATCTAGTGAGGAGTAGAATCAGATGTTGGTCTCTTATCTTTTGACTCCATACACTATGGATGTGGTATGTGGTAAAGAATATATGAAAAATAGGATTCAGTACCTGTCTAAATTTAAGTGTATTAGGAATAGACAACTTAAATACCCACACTAGAGAGCATTAAAAGTCACATAATCCTTTCACATAATCATTTGTAGGTCAGTGTTCTGGAAAAAGGAAAATCAATGTAGACTAGGCTATTTTTATGTCAATGTAACCTGTCACCAGTAAAAATGAACCAGAAATGTGAAAGATAAAATCTTTTCTTGCTTTCTAAGGAGCCTCTCCCACGCCCATGGATATTTTTATTTTTTGAATACAGTGCAAACATTACTGTAAATATTCAAATTTTTTCTTAGAGTTTTTCATTGAAGAAACTTCTATTTGGCATAGTGAAAAGACATATTCTCTGAGGCTTGAATGAGTTAGAGGACCGCCGAAAAATAGGTGATATAATCCAGAGAATAGTTTGGAGCCAAAAAGAATAATACCACATGTCACTACCTGGGGTCATTAATACCTCTTGGTGTATAACACACTGTTTTATCTCTACTTAAACCAAAGTATAGCCTTGTTTTGTTGTATAATTTATCAGTTCTCTTTTCTTCTTTGTTGCTCCTTGACAATTTTTCTTCTCTTTCTTCAGGAAGAGACCTGAATGAGAATTAGTATGTTTACTAGCTCTGACTCATATGCAGAGCCCTGATAAAGAAAACAGATGATCCTCTATTTCCCTACACAGCCACATTCTCCCCCTTCTAACTTCACACATAAAGGGAAGTCTATTATTATCTAGACACTGTCTTCCCTTCTGACCTTGGTGTTTTCCTTTCCGAGCATCCCAGGATAATAATCACTAGTTGATCTCTTTATTAAGGTAATATTGCTCCTGATATTGGTGTGAGATGCACTCCATTAGTACGTTTTGTTTTGAGAATATCTCTTATTAAAGCCAGATATAATATAGCACACAAAATGGATGTGTTCTGCAACATCAAGACAGGAGATTTTTTTTGTAGTCAAAATATATCAGTATTACTGGATAAATACACACGAGGCCCACACAGAGTTCCTGACATTGGAAAAACATATTTGCTCCTTGTAGCGGGGAATAGTTTGTTTACTTAATTAGCATTGTGGATCACATTATTAATTCCTTGCAACAGTTTGGGTATCTCTCATCACCTCTTTCTGAAGAGTTCAGAAATTAGTGATCGTTCTAAAAATTATTTAAATTGCCTAACATCAGGCTATTTCCTCAAGTCTTCTTTAGAGGGAAATAACCAGATTGATGGAGGAGGAAACAACACATCAGATATTAGCCTTCCCCCTTGCAGGTGAGGCAGGCCTATGCTCCAGTTCTTCATGGGAGCAAGGGCAGGGGGAAAAGAGGAAGTTGGATAGACTGGAAAGTATTAGAGGATAAATGGGAAGAAATAGAGGGGGAAAAACAAAACTGGAAATAAAAACTTAAGATAGAAATAAAAACAAAAAGGATAGTGATGAATACAGGAAGAGAACTATTATCTTGCTCAATTCTTCCTGTCTCTGATAATCTATTCTATGTTTTCTCAAGGGCTTTGTTATATTAAAAGAGTTTTACCAGAATTATGAGTACTGTTGCCACGATCTCCATGTATTCACCTTTCCTTTTGAATTCTTCTGTCTCTTCCTCCTTCCCTTCTTTTTGTCTCCTGCTACCCCCATTAGTTCCAAATTCTAAGCAAAGGTAATCTACTCTTCAATATAAAGAAATGTTTCTGTCCAGTGGAATCAGTATGTTGTATTATCTTGCCAATCCATTAACCACATATCAGGAACATTGTTCTTAAATGTGGTTGTGACAAAGCAACTAACTGTCACAGTATACAAGTAATATATACAATACACACACACACACATACATATATACATACATGCACATGCATATATGCACATGTATATACATATATATGCATGTATACATACAAGTAACATATACATATATACACATGCATACATATGTACATGTATGCATATGTATATACATGTATACAGATATGCAGATGTATACATATGTGTATATGTGTGTGTATATATATAGACAGAGTGACCTAAAATATTTTGACAAAAATAATTTTTCATCAATACTAGATTCTCATATAGTGTTAACAAGTGCTAAAATTAAAAAACAATAGGAGAGTTGTAAAAAATAATAAAATCCAAACCATTCACTTATCTGTTTCCCATAAAAACAGAAAAAGGTCGACATTCTTTGTTTGGTGTGGATCACTATTTTAGGTGAGCCTGGGAAGAATGATTTGAGAAGCAATGCTTTAGAGTATCTGAATTTGAGACCAGATCACGAAACATGGTTACACAATGTGTTTAATCCTGCTGTTATTTTAAATTGTATCCTACTTATTTTCTCATATTCAACTTGGTCACAATGCATTTTCAAAACAAAGCGCTCATTTCTTGACCACAAAAAAAAAAACAGTTCATTAATGAACCATCTCAACAGAATACTTTTATTTTGCTCAATGTCTTTCTTTTGAAACTTTTTTTTGGGGGGAGGGCTCTCTTTCCTTTCTCTCAAAACAACAAATAAATGAAACCGCAAAAACCCTGCCAATAGAAGTAAAGTTTTAAGACAGATTTGTTGCCTTTCCTCCTCCCTATCAGAATATTTAATAAGGGTGTGGCTTTGGAAGGAAATTGTCTCAGTGATGGCAGAAGAAATCTACATAACAAATCATATTGAATATATTGCCCTAAAATGAATTATTTTAGAGAACAGAAGAAAACCTCTTATTTGTTAACTCATCTGTGTTGGGGAAATTGGAAACCTAAGCTGATTAACAGTAATCCATAAAACCCATTGGATGGGTAGATGGGAAAGATACTTTTTGAAATAAGTCTATAAATACATAGTTGCATCTTCTTCCCTCTTTTTCTCTTCCTCCTCCTTCTCCTCCTCCAATTGCACAGCTAATATTTTCACTATTTGCAAACTTATCATCATTTTTAATACTGAACACGTTATTCTGAAGCGATCCATCATGCATTCTAATATTGAGTGCTTCATAAATGAGCAGCCTAGCACCACACTTAGCACACTATGTTGGAAAACCTTATAAATGATTTTGATCACAAAATATGATAAGAAAAAGTTGTTTCTGGATTGGCTGGGCAAGTGGGAATGAATTTGAGAGTTGTTTCACTGCATCATTCTGGTTGCAAATACTGTCCTGAATTTTAATGATTTTGGAGCCTGCCTCAGCGCTTGGACCCCATCAACTTTACTTCCATTTTTCTAACTGCTTTTTTTGCAGTCTATGATCATTCTGTTTCTGGACCTAGTCTGATGTCTGCTTTAATTGGTCTGCTTTTGTGATTTGTTCAGTTATATTGGAGCTTTTCAGAAAGAAGGTCAGAAGCCCTGCCCATCGCAGTATCCCCAGCTGAAGCATTTTTGACTAGTCTAAACACACACATATGCGCGCGCGCACACACACACACAGCCCTTTATTTGTGTTTGTGTTTTCTAGTGCAAGACGTTGCACTAGAAATACTCACAGACTATAAAGACAACAGTAGCTAGCTAAATTTTTCCCCACTAAAAAACAAAGATTATGATGTTTGTTTTTTTAAAGGGATTAAAATGTGACAAGATAGCAAAAAGGACTCATATTGCGGAGTGGCCTTGCACCGAGCCTTAAGGTGCAAGTCTGCAGCATAGAACAGTCGGAAACCTACCCGGCTGTGGGTCATGTTCTCCTGCCGTCTAAGTTCCAGAGCTATTAGCGGTTCCAGTTCTAATTATTCAATGTGACTTTTAGTGAGGTGTGTAAGGTAAATTGAAGTCCTAGGACTCATTTGTAGAAAAGTATTAGGTGGGCTGTTCCGTAGTCTCTTTAAATCATCAAATGGTAGAATTTCTGTGAATTCCATGTTTGTGTGGCAGAATCAGCTCCCTTTACACACGATGGCTAAATATTTAACCAGCTTCTGGAGAGGCATTTAAAAATGGAATATTCTGAGACTTTGCATGCTGTCTTCAGACCTATGTTATATCAGAGGCCTAGAGACTGATACTGTAGGATAGGTTATTATATGAAACATATTTTCATAGTCCAGAAAATGAGAATTTATTTGGTTTATGTTGTTGTTTTTTTATATGATTCTTTGGCTAAGACATTTAGAATCTAATCTAGTTATTGAAACCAATTTTGTCAGGAATTATCATATATATGGTGTGTGAAAATTATTATTTGGAATTTGGAAATTATTTTCTTTACTTTTTTGTTGAGTCACTTATTGACTTAAATAGTAAGAGTTTGCTACTTACCTGAGTCGTGGGCATTTGAATTCAAGGTCTTTGATTGGACCTGTGGTCTGGTTTTGACTGCTTACATTGAGCTGCACCATAAAAGCTGGTTGGGGTCTAAAGACTGAGGGAAATGATGATTCAAACCAGAATGAAAAAGTTGCTTTTACTTCCAATTAACCAACAAAGAAGCAATGAACCAAGAATACCAAGTGAGGGGATTAGGTTCCCTTCACTTCCCTTTCTTTTTGGTAAAAGCTGATACAAAGTGAAGGATGCACCAGGTCAGAGGATCTGAGATGTGAGAATTCTGACTTTCATGTGAGTGGCTGGGAGTGGAATCACATCAGTTTTCAAATAGGTTTTTGGAGCACCACTATTAGGAATTTGGTGCTGTTCTGTAGTACTTCATCTTTCCTACACACAACTTCATTGCAGCAGGGCTGCATTTGAACTAAGACAATGCTTACCTAATGTGTTTCAACACGCTATTGTTTTCAACACTGGTTAACTCTGTTAAATTTTACCTAATACAAACTGATAGAAAGGGTCGTAACTACAGATTAGTGAGTACCTTTAACCTATCTTTTCACGCTTTTCCCAAATTCCCTTTCCTTTATTCATTTGGGCAAATTTCCCCAATAATATTCATTCTAGATTCCAGTAGAAAATGCTGATTTTGAAGTAATCAGGAATTTAAGCATAATAAAAGAATAATAGTCTTAAGCATAATAAATGACTGAAATTGCTCATAATGGTTTGATTGTTTTAGTCACTGAAAAGCCTGATTAGGCTTGATCTTCTGATCAGACCAATTGTTGAATTATTGACAGACAACTAATCCCAAAACGAAAGAGTCTGATCTAAAACATCCCTACTTCTTACTTTATTGTGCTTGGCACACTACTGTACCTGTGAAGACAGCTATAGTTTTTGATGATTATGTGCATAGTTGTGAAAATTAATGTGGTTTACACATATCTCTTCAGTAATACATTTTTCATACGTTCAAATTTCTTTCAATACACTTTTATTTTGTCCCTCTTTAAACTGTTCTAATTACAAAGCAGTATCATTGGGGGATTAATGGCTATTTAATAAATTAATACTGACAAATTATAATATATGAAAGACTTCCGACATTCAAGTAGCCTAAACTACTTGTAAAGAATTTCTGAACTCTTTCATATTTGAAAGTTACTATATTAATTTTAATAAGTTTTCAAGTATATTACCACTTCTTAACTATATTACTACCATCTGGTTTGCTATTCCTTAAAATGTAGAATGTTCTGGTAATTATTTTGCCTTTAAGAAAAACTAATACAAAAACAAAGTATTTGTGATGGAGTCATTGACATGACTGATTTCAGTGTCTCTAAGTAATTAGTTAAAGAATGCTTGTCGCTTTCATTAAAAGCAATATTACACAGACTAATGCAAAAGATGACGGTAGTAAATAGGCTTTCAGGTCATTTCTGATCAAGTTAAATGTGGTTGTCATTTCAATTGATCATTCTGCATCTTTTCCAGACTGTCCATCCATCTCTTGGAACAGCCTGTTCAATAAATTCTACAGGAAATAATTTGGGTGATTTTAGAGAAAGTGTATCCTTACATTAAATGGTTTTGGGTGCTTTTATTTACTTCTATGAATAAGAATATATTTCAGAGTGTTAATTTTCTGATTTATAATTATTGAATTTCCTTGAAAAATAGCTATTTGAATAAATCCCAAATGAAATACAAATTCTGTGCATCTGAAGTAAAACAATGAATTCAAGTAACGTTGATCTAGTACTCACACAACTGTATTTACATATGCTAGATAAAATTATTGATTATTTAGCACAAAGTTATAATATCTTCATGTTATTGAAATATTGAATAATACTTTGGAGTCGTGAGAGCAATATTGTTCAGTGTAATAGTAGTTGATTAAAAATACATGCATACGTGGTAGACTTAACAAACATCTTATTTTTATTTTGGGAAAAACTTGTTCAAGAGTTAAACAGTTTCATAAAGAAGGTGCATTTGTGTTCTCTAATGCAATCAGGTAAAAGACAAAAGGTAGCTAGAGATAAAACAGAAGTCTTTATAGACAGCATAGAAAGATTTTGGGGGCAAGGGAAAGCATAATATTAGACATTTACATTTTTTTGAAAAGTGTATCAAAATTATCTCAATCTGGAGAAAGTCAACGAAGAAAACTAAGAATAATAACACAGTATGATAAAGACCATGATCCCTCACTTGTAGGTAAGAGCACATATCATGGACATAAAGATGGAAACAATAAAGTGGTGACTACTAGAGCAGGGAGGAGTAGAGGGGCAAGATTTGAAAACCTGTTAGGTACTATGCTTAGTACCTGGGTTACTGGATAATTCATACTCCAAACCTCAGAATCATGCAATACACCCAGGTAACAAATCTGCACATGTGCCCCCTGAATCTAAAATCAAAGTCAGAAAGAAAAACAAAAAAAAAGAAGAAGGCAATGATCTAAGTAACACAAGAAGTGCAAGGAGAGTGTACAACCCAGTCTCATGAGTTTCAAGGAAGTGTCAAAAGACTGAGATTGAACTGACTCTGATAAATATCAGTAGGAATTAGTCTTGCTGTTGTGCTGAGGTTCATGCAAAAATGCTCAACACATTGTTTGTTTGTTTGTTTGTTTGTTTTGGTTGTTTTTTAAAGAATTGCGACAAAAAATAAGCTATCTGCTTTGGAAAATTGGTAAAATTCTAAGTTGCAACTTAAAAAAGATGGCAAAGCTGATTCATGTGTTGCTTCTACCTTCCTCAGCAAGAATAAACAGTTGGGAATCTAGGAGGAGTTTAAAAAACTCTGCAAAATGAAATTATAGACTGAGATAGTGAAGCAAAAATAAGGGAATGCACAAATTAAATGAGATTAGTCTCTAGAACCTAATAATATGCCTAAATACTGAAGAATCCGAAAATATGTTAAAAAAAAAAACTGTGGAAGAAAAAGAGGCACAGGATACTGTATAGAACACTTGTTTTCTTTGATGTCGAGTAAAAGAAATGATCAGATTCTAAAGGCAATACATTTATAAGTTGGGGCAATTTTTAAAACGTTTCATAAAATACTGTGTTGTTGCAAAGTAATATACAGCATCCAGCTCTTCCTTCCAGGAAGGTCTGCTGTCCCAGTTGCAGGAAGTGCTGAAGGTGAACTGCCTTTACCCGTCACCCCCTTTGGGGACAACCTCACGTACATCAGGTCATGCCCTTTTGAGGATGGCTCAGGTCTAATGACAGATGAGGGAGAATGAAAATACCCAACCACTTCTGGCAATTCAGCTTTGGGGTTCCCTGAGAGTCTGGCTGAGGGTCAAGCCCACATCACAGCAACCCTTCTCCTTCTGACCAATCTAGCTGCCTTCCCCTCCCTTTCACCAGTATTTGCCCCAAAGCAAACTCCGATAGCCGTCCTGCACACTAACTCTGTCCCGGAGACTGCTTCCTAAAGAAGATACCCTGACAAAATGTTGAAAGTATTAAAAAAATAAAAAAATAGTGCCACTGCCCAGTTCAAGAAATGGAATATGTATAACCATTTCCTTTGAAGCCCATACATGCTCTTTCTCTTCTCAAATTGTTTCCACCAACTTCAGAGGTAACCACTTTCTTAATAATTGCCCTTTTTTTTTTTTTTTTGAGATGGAATCTTGCTCTGTCACCCAGGCTAGAGTGCAGTGGCTCAATCTCAGCTCACTGCAACCTCTGCTTCCTGGGTTCAAGAGATTCTCGTGTCTCAGCCTCCCTAGTAGCTGGGATTACAGGCGTCTGCCACCAGGCCTGGCTAATTTTTTATTTTTATTTTTAGTGGAGACAGGTTTTCTCCATGTTGGCCAGGCTAGTCTTGAACTCCTGACCGCCAGTGATCCACATGCCTAGGCCTCCCAAAGTGCTGGGATTACAGGTGTGAGTCACTGATCCCGGCCTTAATTGACTTTTAAACTAATTGCTCCTCTGTTTTTCTTTATAAATTTAATCACACATTTGTATTTGTAAACATCATGTTTTATTTTGCATATTTTTGAAATGTATATACACAGTCTGTTGATATTATTCTTTATTTTGTTTTTTTTTACCAAGGCAGCTGAAGGTGCAAGGAAATAAAAGATTAGTTCACAAGGAAACAATAAAGAGACAATAGATAAACATGATAAAGGAAGGGCATATAGAGAAACAACTTCTACTTGCAAAATGCTTAGCACATATGACTCCCACTACCTGATATGTTCCTTTCTCCTTTCTCTGCCTGGTGGAGACTTGCGCAGACATCGCCTCTTCTTTCCTGAATGAATCTTTCTAACTTTTCTTCGTTGTTTCTTGCTATCCCTAATTGCCATATTCTATTTTATTTTTATTTTGTTTTATTTTGTTTTATTTTTTGGGATGGAGTCTTGCTCTGTCGCCAAGCTGTTTTGCAGTGGCACAGTCTCAACTCACCACAACCTCCGCCTCCCGGGTTCAAGCAATGCTCCTGCCTCAGCCTCCTAAGTAGCTGGGATTATAGGTACGCGCCACCACGTCCAGCTAATATTTGTATTTTTAGTAGAGACAAGGTTTCACCATGTTGGCCAGGACAGACTTGATCTCCTGATTTCGGGATCTGCCTGCCTTGGCCTCCGAAAGTTCTGGGATTACAGGCATGAACCACCATGCCCAGCCCATATTTTAGTTTTTTATCTAAATCCCATGTATCTATTTTACTAAACAGCCCAGCCAGATAAGAACAAGCCTTACTAACAAGAATTCTGTAAAAAGTCTTCCCACCTTGGCTTTCAGAACCATGGACCCAATTACCAATTTTCTGTTTGTAACAATACGTACGTGGGTTAATAAAAAATATAAAATATTCACAGAATGATTGGGAGTGGAATGAGAATCACATATTATTCCCCAAAAAGAGTTAGGTAAACTGTAAGTTATATTGAAAGCAAGCAATAAACAATACAGGTGGATCTGATAAAAATCTTAATCCCAGTTCACTAGAAAATTTGATGAAAACGTGATCTGGTTGAGAACTTGTTCTGCATTGTTTACTGGCCTTCTGCTGTCGGGTCACATCCTGCAACATGGAAGTCACTTCCTTGAATCAGAGTTTCAGACAAGTCTTAATTTCTCATCTTTGATAGCTTGCAGTTCTTCTTAGCTTGTATGAGCTGTATACATTTTTGAGTCTTAAAATATTCTTGGTTCTCTGCTTCTATGCTATAAAGCATCCCAGCTGTGAATCAGCAATGGAGAAATAGCTGCTGGGTTTAATCAGACCCAATAGTCTTTTTTGATGGCAAAAATGTAGTGAGTTCCATGATGTTTGCTGTGACAGAGCACTCCTTTCTGTTCCGTTTCCATGTGGCCTTGTGCCAGCATAATGAATGCCTCACACATAGTAGTTTCTCAATTTGTGTTTGCAGATTCAATAACAAATGAATGCTCAAATGAAATCTCAATAAGATAAATTGCGTGTTTGAACTTATCATGTAACACAGATATAGTTAACACAAAATTATTTTAATGATAGCTATTTAGATAGTTTAGGCACATTTCGAATTATCCAGAAAACTGACTTTTTAATTCCTATAAGTGAGTGTTGGCTATTGCCTAAATTTGAGAATTGCAGGAATTCTGTGGATAGCAAGGGATTAGAAATTAAGATCCATAAATCATTTTTTTGTGTGTGTGGGAAGTGGGGACCAATTTTGGTAGCTGAGTAAAGAAAATTCCAAAAGATTCTGTCAGTTTCCCAGATTTCTTAAGAATCTGAAATGAACTTGCAAGTTGGAATGAAAATGTCCCCTAAGTAGCAAAAATAAAAGCTCTCATGGGCGTCCTGGTTTGGAAAAATATTAGAAACAATTTATGTAGCTCAATTTAGCTTTCCTACATTATCGTCATTCTGCAAATGCACCGTTACATGGGCCACTGTTCTGTATGGCGTTTCAGGTAGTCCTGTTTCACAATGGGTGGATATGACTACACAGTTCCACATTAATATATTTATACCTAGTGTAGGGAATATGGAGGGCTGTGCTATATACGGCTCATAAATCAGTAAGAAGTGAGTCCACATTTATGCACCATTTACAGTGAAGTTTTGTATATTCTGTATCCAAATAATTGCACTTATTATGTTCCATATTTTAAAGCAAAATCACATCTTTTCTGCTGTAGAAAATTGCCCTCTAAGTAGATAACAGATTTCTGAACTAAACATAATATGCAGCCTTAAAGTTAAAGCAATACACTTCCATTGCACTCGGATAGCCACCAGGACCTCAGAGCATAATAGTTCTAATCAATTTTGTTTCAGACTATTTGTTCGTCATTAATCTAAAAATGTATTTCTACCCAACACTTATGTAACCATACAATAAATATGAAAAAGTAAAATCACTACAGCTAACAACAATTGATGGAAATATATACAGTATGTGTATCCAAATTTTAAATCAATATAGATTATCTACAAGCACATTCAAATATTTTCTCTTACCTCTTTCTTGTATGAAAATATGTTTTACACAAGATTTGAGTATATTTTCCTTTCTTAGTCATATAGTTGTGTTTTGCAAGGTCAGTCAGCCTAGCTGAGAGTCGAATTAGTTTGAGTAGATCATACTTGGACAACCCGATGCACTTGTAATTCTGCTCCTTGAGCTTAGAGCCTCTTTTAATATTATCATTTTAAGATATTATAATGTTACATCTTTTCATTTTAAATGTAATGGCATTAGCAGTGGGATACTAGATATGTGAAGCCAAATGATAAGTGTGCTTAACATTATTTGCAGAATTTGTAGATGTTTAGAGAGGATAGGGAAGAATTATATTTATATTGAGAGAAGTAGATCTATATTTGGCATGAATTTTCAACATCTGAGATTTAAAGAAATGTTGAGCCTACACCTTAGTCGTGGGAGTTGTCCGTGATCTAGCATTTCTGAAGGAACGTCTACAGGCTCTGTGGGGGAAAATTTCTCTGGCTGGGTCAGGAAAAGAAAAGACTTCAATTCCTTTCAGTCAATGCCCAAGGTGCCCATAGGCAACTCGAGAAGCACAGGAGTGGACAGAGGTCGCTGGATAATAAGTAAAACTGTCCTAAGGGGTATGTCTTATTAGGGGATGTCTAGGCAGAATGTATAAAAAGATAAAAAGTCCTTGAATTATCTCATGCTTTTCTGGCTTTTATCTTACCTCTTTTCCCTTCTTCTTTTCCTTTCTTCTTTTCCTATTTTTTCCTTTCTACTATAAAAAGTTCACAACGGCCCACTTCGATCTTTCTTGATCCCTCAGGAAACCAAGTAACTCACTGGATGTTTGAGTTGAATTTGATCTAAACCATCTCTTGATTTCCAGGGTGACAATGTTCTTCTTTCTTCCGTGGATATTGTGGTTTACTCAAGAAAATTCATCTCAATAAATCCCCCTGGATTTAAACTATTTTTAGCACAGTCTACTTCTATTCAGTTAACGTTCTTTCCACCTGCAACTAAAATTATGCAAACCTTAGGCATTTGTCTTTGTGATTTTATCTTTATCTCCGAATTTTACTTTTTTAATTTTACTTTTTAATTTTACTCCAATTTATACTTTATCTCCCAATATCTATTTTGTATGTTTTTTTGCCCCCATTTTTCTATTCAATTCAGTAATCCACAATGGGATACAGTCTCCTGGATCCCACAGGTTTGTCTCAAGTACTGTTTTGTTCTTCCAAAAATAACATCTTCAAAATTCATATTTACATTATGATTACTTCTGTCCTGTCGAAAAAAGATTTCAGGATTGTGTCCACAGTACAAAAATCAGCAATTTATTTTTAGTAAGAGCCATCTGTCAGTAAGAATCTGACCTAGCTAACCGGGTAGATGGCCAAGGTCATTTTAATGTGGTTGGCTAGTAAATGTGGTTGGCCTCTTTACCCTCTACAGAGGCCTAGGTTGGAATGGACTCTCCATGACTGGGATAAAGATTAAACTGGAGTGTTTGGAGATTCTGAATGCTAAATCAATATTTCTGCACAATGTGTTCCACTATATTTCAGGACTTCTGTGTAGGTATTATTTCAGTTTCAAAGTGCATTTATATTTGTTTCATTTTATTAACCTACTTTTCCAAATAAATGATTTGTATCATATATATATAATTATATGTGTGTGTGTGTGTGTGTATATATATATTTCATTTTCCCCAAAACATACACTTACCACTCATCTAGGTACAATTTTGAGGACCTTTGCTAGAATTTTTCAGAATTCTTTCTTATTTTATTTATTTTTATATATATATATTTTTACTATGGTCTACTTCTCTTCATATATACCTTTATGTATCTTCTCAAACAGTGAAGGAGAATGCTGTTGTTCTTTACACGATTTGAGCTTTAGCACTGGAGGAAGTTGGCATTCTATGCTGTTATATTTCCTGTGTTATATACAATATTCTGTTATTGCCAAAAGAATCATTATTGATTTTAAATGAATGGTAAATCATCAATTGATCTGAAAATAGCACAGCCTTTGTTACAATCATGAAAATAACACATCTTTAAAAAAACTAACATCAGTTTTATGCTGATTGTATTTTATGTAAGAATTATAGTGTATCATTAAATAAGCAAAGGAAAAATAAGAGTAGACCTGACTGTATCTAGATTCTGAGGAAAGATGCTGGCAATTGTGTCCAGGGAGAAATGTATTGCTCAGTCTGATGCTGCTTCTCATCTCTGCTCATCACTGTAACCAGAGGGCCAGGTTTAAGACTTAACTGCCACCAGCTTAGGTGTGGGTAAGTCACTTGTGTTCTCTGGAGCTTAGATCCCTGACCTGTAAATTTGCACGCACACACACACCCCACGTACTTACATATAAATAAATATGTTCATGCTATATATTTGTGTGAGGATACATATATAATTTATTTTTCTGCAGACTGGATGTCAAAAAAGCACATATTTGAAATATTTTGAACTTTTGTGTAACAAATTTACATGATGATGTGATTCTAATATACTGGGTATGTTTTCTAGCTGTTCTTAGCTTGCTGGGTTCAGGTTTCTAACAGGTCACCTGGCACTGCAGTGATTAGAAGAAGCTTCATGAGAAGAAGCTTCATGGAAGAGATGGGGCTCATGTCTTAAAGGGAGAAGAGCATATGAATTGGTAGAA
Source organism: Mandrillus leucophaeus (assembly GCF_000951045.1). Classification (NCBI taxonomy): domain Eukaryota; kingdom Metazoa; phylum Chordata; class Mammalia; order Primates; family Cercopithecidae; genus Mandrillus; species Mandrillus leucophaeus. The sequence continues at coordinate 119,116 of NW_012100555.1, read as the reverse complement.
CAGAGAAAATTCAGTTCAAACATAGAGAAAGAAAGCCCCGCATTAAAATTTATTATAGTACATCTTGAGGATGAGAAGAGCCCAATTTCAATGAATGAAGTGGTTTTCATTTGGAAACGGGCAGAAAAAAATTTACAGTGCAGAGGCCTTTAGGATCAGTCTGTGTTAAATATTAGTTTTCAGGAGGCAAGGGCCAGCCATTGAGTGGTTTGGACAGGATGGTATAATGATGAAATTGAAGTGTGAGAATGATTCTTCTGGCAGTGAATGGTATACAGTCAAGATTTGGGAGACCAAGATTGACAGACTGAAGATCACTGGGAAACAGTTGTAATCTAAATAGGAAGTGACAAGAGCCTATATCACAATAATGACAAGAAAAATGAAAAAGAATGAGTGCATCTGAGATAGATGGCAAGGAAGTAACTGACAGCATTTGATCATATTTCCAGTCCTCCCAATACCCCAAAATATCACATATATTTTTGGCTAGGGATTTGGAGCTAATGATGTTGTCACAGTTTGACGGCAGACATGAAAAGTAGAAGTCTCAGAGAAGCTGAAGAATTTAGTTTTCAACTAAATTTATGATTTTTATGTTGGGAAATTAAAAATATCCTAAAGGCATTCTAAATTGAAAGGTGACCCACGTGAAATGTCAGGTGAGTTGATATTGATTAGGAAGCTGGCTCTATACAGGTGATTGCTGAAACTGAAAACGGAATCAGCTCCCACTGAAACGTGTTTCCCATTAGGCTTTCTACTCCTCAGGATAAGCCTAGTCATTTGTACTAGTTTCGGGTAAAGTAAAATATCCATTTCACCTTTATTTTTCTCTCTTTTGCCTTTAATTACAAATGTAAATTTTTTCTTCTTTAGTTATAAGAAGAAATTTGGAGTAGGTTGTCAATGTCTATTGCCAAGTAATTGCAATATTCACCCAAGGAATGTTGTAATATTTTATACTCATTAGCAATTCCATTTGATATCCAAAATTTCAACAAAAGGAAAATTATACACTTGTTTATCCAAACTGAAGACTTTTGAAGATACTGCAGAATTTATAGTTGCTATGGAAAATAAAGGCAGCATAACTCACTCCTGTTATGAGATTTGATTTTTTTATTTCTTTTTTGTATGACTGTAATTATTATCATTATTTTTTTATTTCTGGAGAGGCAAGCATTTTGTGCTATGAACTGAATGTAGCGTTGTACTCAGAAAAATATTTGTTTTCATGTTTCCTTTCCCTAAAATGTCTGCTAGAGTACAGATGAAAATTCTACCTAGAAGGAAGATAATCTTTTTTGAAACAATTGGATAAGATTAAATTGATTTGGTTCAAATAAGGCTATATATGGAGAATCTAATAAATATTGAGACAAGTAGATATAACAATAGTTTAAAGAAGAAAAACTGAGTATGTCCTATTCAGTGCAACCTTAGTTAAAATCTCATGAATGAAATCACTTGGAGAGTAGGTACAAAAAATTAGGTAAATCATAGACACACATGCTCTAGCAACTATGGCTACACAAGCAATGCTGCTTCCAAAAGTTTTCTATCAATTTTAAACAAAGGTAGAGAATAAAACTATGAATACTGTCTTAGCAAGTTTTCCTACTTTTAAAAAAACTAAGATTGCTAGTGCTGCATGAACTATTTATTTTCCCCAAACCCTTGAGTTGCAAAGTATTTTATTTCATGGAATAATAGAATACGTTAACTATAACCCTAGAGAAGGAGAAAGTTTTCAATTAGTTAGTATAATTATATTTGTTACAAATCAATCAGCAACAACTCAGTATTTGGAAATCCAGATTCTAGTTTCAACTGAACCACTACCTAGTCATGAAATTGAGGAAATGAATTGATCACTAAGGACCACAGTTGGCAGTGTAATAGTCACTCAGATAGATGAAAAAAAAAAATATCAGGTCATACATATAAAATGACTGTGAAGACTCTAACTGCTTTGTGAATGTGTTACTAACATCATTCTAGTTTTATTATTTGTCTCATCAAGGATTCCATTATATATATTTTACTTTTAAGTGAGTGATAAAATGTTAAGCTTCCTAATGTTTTCTGTGGTCTCTAGCACAGAGATTTGTTACAAAAAGGGATGCCATATTATCTAGGTAATCTTTTTACATGATACATGGAGTTGTACTGGGTTAATCGCAACCATTTTTAATTGAACTATTACTTTGTAATTGAACTTGAGCTTCCTCTATTCAAA
>NW_012100555.1:98062-113699 GCF_000951045.1 Mandrillus leucophaeus | reverse complement strand
ATGTCTGCTAGAGTACAGATGAAAATTCTACCTAGAAGGAAGATAATCTTTTTTGAAACAATTGGATAAGATTAAATTGATTTGGTTCAAATAAGACTATATATGGAGAATCTAATAAATATTGAGACAAATAGATATAACAATAGTTTAAAGAAGAAAAACTGAATATGTCCTATTCAGTGCAACCTTAGTTAAAAACTCATGAATGAAATTACTTGTAGAGTAGGGCTACAAAAAATTAGGTAAATCATAGACACACATGCTCTAGCAACTATGGCTACACAAGCACTGCTACTTCCAAAAGTTTTCTATCAATTTTAAACAAAAGTAGAGAATAAAACTATGAATACTGTCTTAGCAAGTTTTCCTACTTTTAAAAAAAGTAAGATTGATAGTGCTGCATGAGCTATTTATTTTCCCCAAACACTTGAGTTGCAAAGTATTTTATTTCATGGAATAATAGAATACATTAACTATGACCCTAGAGAAGAAGAAAGTTTTCAATTAGTTAGTATAATTATATTTGTTACAAATCAATCAGCAACAACTCAGTATTTGGAAATCCAGGTTCTAGTTTCAACTGAACCACTACCTAGTCATGAAATTGAGGAAATTAATTGATCACTAAGGACCTCAGCTGGCAGTGTAATATTCACTCAGATAGATTACAAAAAAAAATCAGGTCATACATATAAAATGACTGTGAAGACTCTAACTGCTTTGTGAATGTGTTACTACGATCATTCTAGTTTTATTATTCATCTCATCAAGGATTCCATGATATATATTTTACTTTTAAGTGAGTGATAAAATGTTAAGCTTCCTAATGTTTTCTGTGGTCTCTAGCACAGAGATTTGTTACAAAAAGGGATGCCATATTATCTATGTAATCTTTTTACATGATACATGGAGTTGTACTGGGTTAATCTCAACCATTTTTAATTGAACTATTACTTTGTAATTGAACTTGAGCTTCCTCTATTCAAAGATTCCAGTGATCATTCTTCTTAAGCAAACACACACAAACACACACATACACACAGACACACATCTTCTGGATTGTATACTAAAAATTTATATATTTTGGACTGAAATTTATTTGTAACCAACAAAGTTTATTATTTAGAGACTGTGATTCTGCACAGATAAAGATTTGTGGCGTTATGTTTAAAAGGAAGACAATAATACCTAAATTAGATGGTCAGTGTGAGGACGAAATGAGATAAGGGTCAGAAAGTGAGTAATACAATGCCCAAGTTATAGCAGGTATTAAATTATTGTGTGTGTTCCACCATCCTCCACAAGTACACACAGCCCCTCATAACACAAAATACGCACTGAATATAAAAGCCTCAGAAAGATTAAGTGATAGGAAAAGTTACTTTTACTGTTTTGTAGCCCTAGACCTGTCTCTTATACACATCTAGATGTGTATAAGAGACAGGTGTTAAATATTAGTTTTCAGGAGGCAAGGGCCAGCCATTGAGTGGTTTGGACAGGATGGTATAATGATGAAATTGAAGTGTGAGAATGATTCTTCTGGCAGTGAATGGTATACAGTCAAGATTTGGGAGACCAAGATTGACAGACTGAAGATCACTGGGAAACAGTTGTAATCTAAATAGGAAGTGACAAGAGCCTATATCACAATAGTGACAAGAAAAATGAAAAAGAATGAGTGCATCTGAGATAGATGGCAAGGAAGTAACTGACAGCATTTGATCATATTTCCAGTCCCCCCAATACCCCAAAATATCACATATATTTTTGGCTAGGGATTTGGAGCTAATGATGTTGTCACAGTTTGACAGCAGACATGAAAAGTAGAAGTCTCAGAGAAGCTGAAGAATTTAGTTTTCAACTAAATTTATGATTTTTATGTTGGGAAATTAAAAATATCCTAAAGGCATTCTAAATTGAAAGGTGACCCACGTGAAATGTCAGGTGAGTTGATATTGATTAGGAAGCTGGCTCTATACAGGTGATTGCTGAAACTGAAAACGGAATCAGCTCCCACTGAAACGTGTTTCCCATTAGGCTTTCTACTCCTCAGGATAAGCCTAGTCATTTGTACTAGTTTCGGGTAAAGTAAAATATCCATTTCACCTTTATTTTTCTCTCTTTTGCCTTTAATTACAAATGTAAATTTTTTCTTCTTTAGTTATAAGAACAAATTTGGAGTAGGTTGTCAATGTCTATTGCCAAGTAATTGCAATATTCACCCAAGGAATGTTGTAATATTTTATACTCATTAGCAATTCCATTTGATATCCAAAATTTCAACAAAAGGAAAATTATACACTTGTTTATCCAAACTGAAGACTTTTGAAGATACTGCAGAATTTATAGTTGCTATGGAAAATAAAGGCAGCATAACTCACTCCTGTTATGAGATTTGATTTTTTTATTTCTTTTTTGTATGACTGTAATTATTATCATTATTTTTTTATTTCTGGAGAGGCAAGCATTTTGTGCTATGAACTGAATGTAGCGTTGTACTCAGAAAAATATTTGTTTTCATGTTTCCTTTCCCTAAAATGTCTGCTAGAGTACAGATGAAAATTCTACCTAGAAGGAAGATAATCTTTTTTGAAACAATTGGATAAGATTAAATTGATTTGGTTCAAATAAGGCTATATATGGAGAATCTAATAAATATTGAGACAAGTAGATATAACAATAGTTTAAAGAAGAAAAACTGAGTATGTCCTATTCAGTGCAACCTTAGTTAAAATCTCATGAATGAAATCACTTGGAGAGTAGGTACAAAAAATTAGGTAAATCATAGACACACATGCTCTAGCAACTATGGCTACACAAGCAATGCTGCTTCCAAAAGTTTTCTATCAATTTTAAACAAAGGTAGAGAATAAAACTATGAATACTGTCTTAGCAAGTTTTCCTACTTTTAAAAAAACTAAGATTGCTAGTGCTGCATGAACTATTTATTTTCCCCAAACCCTTGAGTTGCAAAGTATTTTATTTCATGGAATAATAGAATACGTTAACTATAACCCTAGAGAAGGAGAAAGTTTTCAATTAGTTAGTATAATTATATTTGTTACAAATCAATCAGCAACAACTCAGTATTTGGAAATCCAGATTCTAGTTTCAACTGAACCACTACCTAGTCATGAAATTGAGGAAATGAATTGATCACTAAGGACCACAGTTGGCAGTGTAATAGTCACTCAGATAGATGAAAAAAAAAAATATCAGGTCATACATATAAAATGACTGTGAAGACTCTAACTGCTTTGTGAATGTGTTACTAACATCATTCTAGTTTTATTATTTGTCTCATCAAGGATTCCATTATATATATTTTACTTTTAAGTGAGTGATAAAATGTTAAGCTTCCTAATGTTTTCTGTGGTCTCTAGCACAGAGATTTGTTACAAAAAGGGATGCCATATTATCTATGTAATCTTTTTACATGATACATGGAGTTGTACTGGGTTAATCTCAACCATTTTTAATTGAACTATTACTTTGTAATTGAACTTGAGCTTCCTCTATTCAAAGATTCCAGTGATCATTCTTCTTAAGCAAACACACACAAACACACACATACACACAGACACACATCTTCTGGATTGTATACTAAAAATTTATATATTTTGGACTGAAATTTATTTGTAACCAACAAAGTTTATTATTTAGAGACTGTGATTCTGCACAGATAAAGATTTGTGGCGTTATGTTTAAAAGGAAGACAATAATACCTAAATTAGATGGTCAGTGTGAGGACGAAATGAGATAAGGGTCAGAAAGTGAGTAATACAATGCCCAAGTTATAGCAGGTATTAAATTATTGTGTGTGTTCCACCATCCTCCACAAGTACACACAGCCCCTCATAACACAAAATACGCACTGAATATAAAAGCCTCAGAAAGATTAAGTGATAGGAAAAGTTACTTTTACTGTTTTGTAGCCCTAGACAGAGAGTAAGTTTGGAGTTTAGTTAGGAAAGCATCACAGCTGAGAAACACGAATTTGAGGCAGTTTTATGGCAGAGTGTGGAGGTTTAGTCTGAGTTTGGGCCTTTTCTTTCCTCATTCATATCTCATCAATTAATTTTCCTAAGGACCCTTTCAAGCCCGAGAGAAGAGTACAGAAGAAATCGAAAGAAAAAGTGGAGACACGAAATGAATGGAGAAAGTAAGAGGAATGCAGGAAATAAAAACCCAGCAAGTAGAAGGGAATGGTGAGAATAAAGAAAAAGAAAAAAAGAAAACAAACAAACATACACACACATAAACAAACAAAAAACCACCAGGAGAGGGTGATCGATATCTAACAGCAGTAATTAAGTTCTAAGCTGGTTTGATATTTTTGCCTCCTGGACACCGACACCCTCCGAGTGGGGCCTCTTTGATTTGGTCTCATATCAGTAATGGGCTTTGTTATGAGATCTCGGTATTAGCTCCACATGTGGAAAGATAGGTTAATTTAACTAAATATATTTTTAAAATTCTCCACACCAATGAGTCATCTAAGTGTCACATCTAGTATCTACCACCTAATGTTATGCTTAGCTTCTCCTCCTTCAAGTACAGAAATCCAGATAACCAACCCCTCCCCTATTCCCTGCTACACATATGCACACACACATGCACACACACATGCACACACACATGCACACACACACAGGCAGACATGCATGCACAGCACATATTAAACACACAAATGAATAAATAGTAGAGTCCATGGATGATTTAGAGGCATTTGAAAAGTGAAAACTTTGGGGGCTCGAGTAATTTAGGGGAGTTTTCTATTAACATGTAGTTTAAAGTTGTCTTTCCAGTTAATGTAGTTATATAATATGTAAATTAAAGATGGGGTCTACTTCCTAAGTAATTATTACCACAAATAGTACCGATGACTGAAGGTAAACTCCTTCCTTTTCTGTTCTTTACTCAAAGCAATACTTTTACAATTGCTTATTTAATATTGAAGCATGAAAAAAATAAGAACGTTGATACAATAAAAGAACTTATTTCTGACTGGTGGGTGATGATAGGATCTGACAAGGATGTATGCTTCAGAGAAATTGTCAGGATTCTACACTCTTGTCTGTGCCTAGGAAAACAGCCCAACCTACCCACCTTTAGTTTTGAATGGAGGCTGCAGGATGTTACTCATCATGGCTTTTAGAACAAACACTTTCCTGCAAACAGTGTCACATCACTGTTACCATGGCAACAGACGCCCTATAAAGATGAGTTATCTATTAATTGTGCTTCTCTTCAATAAACACATCTCTTAAATTCATCAGGAAAAAGGTTTAATAGAGGCATTCTATATATTGACATTTCTTACTCTAAACCTCTGATTATAAATATTCATTTCATTAAAGTGTTTAGTTTAGGTGTCTTTCATATTAGCTTTATCACATAAATCTATAACAGTTTAATGAATTTAAAACAGTTGTATTATAAAAATGATGCATTTACATAATAAATGGATTATTATTATGCTAAAAAGCATAAAAAGTAAAAAGAACTCTATTCTGTGTCTAAACATATAGCGAACAATTAATTTATAAAAAATTAATTGTAAAATTAACTTTACAAACAAATAATTTTATAAACTTTGTAAGTATAGAGTCAACGATCAGCTTAATGGACCAAACAAAATAAAACAAAACAAAACTTGTTTCAAGTTAATACTTTTTAGAGGAATGCAATTAAGTAGGTAGAAATCATAGCCCCATATATTTTATTTATTTTATTTTTTATTTTTTTGAGCCAGAGTCTTGCTCTGTCCCTCAGGCTGGAGTGCAGTGGTGCGATCTCAGCTCACTGCAACCTCTGCCTCCTGTGTTCAAACGATTCTTCTGCCTCAGCCTCCAGAGTAGCTGGGATTGCAGGTGCCCGCCACCACACCCAGCTAATTTTTGTATTTTTAGTAGAGACGGGGTTTCACTGTGTTAGCCAGGAAGGTCTTGATCTCCTGACCTCATGATCTCCCCACCTAGGTCTCCCAAAGTGCTGGGACTACAGGCATGAGCCACCGCACCCAGCCCCCAGAACCTGGTATATTAATGAAATGATTTTTTTTTGAAATCTCAGAGGTAAAGACTAGATGAAAAATTGAGTCACCAAAATCATATACTTCTCCTAACCTGAAACTGCCAGCCAGTAGTAAATGTTTTATCAACTCATTCGAGCAAGTGAAATACATCAATTAATACTATTGCAACGTAAATTGGTATATTGTAGCTCAATTGGTTTATCTCCCAATATTCCTAATTTTCCTTTTTTAGTTCTCGTTAATCAGTCCTCACCAGTCCTAATCAACATTTTATTTACATTTTACGTATTCGTAGCATTAGAAGAAATGTTTGGGTACATTATCTGTACATACAGGATATATTTTCCAAGGCAATGTAGCATAGTGGCTCTAGAAACAGACCTGTCTCTTATACACATCTAGATGTGTATAAGAGACAGGCCCTAGACAGAGAGTAAGTTTGGAGTTTAGTTAGGAAAGCATCACAGCTGAGAAACACGAATTTGAGGCAGTTTTATGGCAGAGTGTGGAGGTTTAGTCTGAGTTTGGGCCTTTTCTTTCCTCATTCATATCTCATCAATTAATTTTCCTAAGGACCCTTTCAAGCCCGAGAGAAGAGTACAGAAGAAATCGAAAGAAAAAGTGGAGACACGAAATGAATGGAGAAAGTAAGAGGAATGCAGGAAATAAAAACCCAGCAAGTAGAAGGGAATGGTGAGAATAAAGAAAAAGAAAAAAAGAAAACAAACAAACATACACACACATAAACAAACAAAAAACCACCAGGAGAGGGTGATCGATATCTAACAGCAGTAATTAAGTTCTAAGCTGGTTTGATATTTTTGCCTCCTGGACACCGACACCCTCCGAGTGGGGCCTCTTTGATTTGGTCTCATATCAGTAATGGGCTTTGTTATGAGATCTCGGTATTAGCTCCACATGTGGAAAGATAGGTTAATTTAACTAAATATATTTTTAAAATTCTCCACACCAATGAGTCATCTAAGTGTCACATCTAGTATCTACCACCTAATGTTATGCTTAGCTTCTCCTCCTTCAAGTACAGAAATCCAGATAACCAACCCCTCCCCTATTCCCTGCTACACATATGCACACACACATGCACACACACATGCACACACACATGCACACACACACAGGCAGACATGCATGCACAGCACATATTAAACACACAAATGAATAAATAGTAGAGTCCATGGATGATTTAGAGGCATTTGAAAAGTGAAAACTTTGGGGGCTCGAGTAATTTAGGGGAGTTTTCTATTAACATGTAGTTTAAAGTTGTCTTTCCAGTTAATGTAGTTATATAATATGTAAATTAAAGATGGGGTCTACTTCCTAAGTAATTATTACCACAAATAGTACCGATGACTGAAGGTAAACTCCTTCCTTTTCTGTTCTTTACTCAAAGCAATACTTTTACAATTGCTTATTTAATATTGAAGCATGAAAAAAATAAGAACGTTGATACAATAAAAGAACTTATTTCTGACTGGTGGGTGATGATAGGATCTGACAAGGATGTATGCTTCAGAGAAATTGTCAGGATTCTACACTCTTGTCTGTGCCTAGGAAAACAGCCCAACCTACCCACCTTTAGTTTTGAATGGAGGCTGCAGGATGTTACTCATCATGGCTTTTAGAACAAACACTTTCCTGCAAACAGTGTCACATCACTGTTACCATGGCAACAGACGCCCTATAAAGATGAGTTATCTATTAATTGTGCTTCTCTTCAATAAACACATCTCTTAAATTCATCAGGAAAAAGGTTTAATAGAGGCATTCTATATATTGACATTTCTTACTCTAAACCTCTGATTATAAATATTCATTTCATTAAAGTGTTTAGTTTAGGTGTCTTTCATATTAGCTTTATCACATAAATCTATAACAGTTTAATGAATTTAAAACAGTTGTATTATAAAAATGATGCATTTACATAATAAATGGATTATTATTATGCTAAAAAGCATAAAAAGTAAAAAGAACTCTATTCTGTGTCTAAACATATAGCGAACAATTAATTTATAAAAAATTAATTGTAAAATTAACTTTACAAACAAATAATTTTATAAACTTTGTAAGTATAGAGTCAACGATCAGCTTAATGGACCAAACAAAATAAAACAAAACAAAACTTGTTTCAAGTTAATACTTTTTAGAGGAATGCAATTAAGTAGGTAGAAATCATAGCCCCATATATTTTATTTATTTTATTTTTTATTTTTTTGAGCCAGAGTCTTGCTCTGTCCCTCAGGCTGGAGTGCAGTGGTGCGATCTCAGCTCACTGCAACCTCTGCCTCCTGTGTTCAAACGATTCTTCTGCCTCAGCCTCCAGAGTAGCTGGGATTGCAGGTGCCCGCCACCACACCCAGCTAATTTTTGTATTTTTAGTAGAGACGGGGTTTCACTGTGTTAGCCAGGAAGGTCTTGATCTCCTGACCTCATGATCTCCCCACCTAGGTCTCCCAAAGTGCTGGGACTACAGGCATGAGCCACCGCACCCAGCCCCCAGAACCTGGTATATTAATGAAATGATTTTTTTTTGAAATCTCAGAGGTAAAGACTAGATGAAAAATTGAGTCACCAAAATCATATACTTCTCCTAACCTGAAACTGCCAGCCAGTAGTAAATGTTTTATCAACTCATTCGAGCAAGTGAAATACATCAATTAATACTATTGCAACGTAAATTGGTATATTGTAGCTCAATTGGTTTATCTCCCAATATTCCTAATTTTCCTTTTTTAGTTCTCGTTAATCAGTCCTCACCAGTCCTAATCAACATTTTATTTACATTTTACGTATTCGTAGCATTAGAAGAAATGTTTGGGTACATTATCTGTACATACAGGATATATTTTCCAAGGCAATGTAGCATAGTGGCTCTAGAAACAGACAGATCTGAAGTTTAATGCCACGTCAATCACTATGTGACCTTTTGCAAGTTACTCACTGTCTTTTATTTTCCATTTCCTCAGTTGTAACATGGATATAATGAAACCATCTACTGCATAATGTTTTTTGTGACAATTGAACTCAATAATATTCAATAATAAGTAAAGCACTTAGAACAATTTTTAGGACATAATAATTGTTCAATAAATGTATTCCTCCTCCTCATCATCATCATTGGAATTATTACGGTTATTTTCAACCGTTATTCAGATTCTACTGAAAGGTTTAAGCCCTGTAGAAAAATATACGCAATGATTTTTACTGTTGCTTGGAATAACAGATTTATGAAATTAATTATCCTTAGCTCCTTGTGCTGATATTATATTATCGCTTTAGTCATTTTAGCCTAGAATTACACTCTTAAATATAACCAAGATCCAATGGGCTACATCATAAGGAAAAAGTAGAAGTGGTGTTGAGGGGCGTCTCCTGTACACAAGAACAAGTACACTAATTTACTTGAATTTGACTTTGAATAGAGGTGAAAACTTCACCAAGAATTTATTGTAAGTGTCCCAGTTGAACACTGAGGGCCTGCGACAGGCCCTCAGAAGCCTGTCTAAAGCAAACACAAATCTCCTCTGGAGGAAAGCACCTTCAATCTCAGCTTCAAAGCATGCTATATATAAAGCTCAACTTACTAGGAGTAAAACCATCAATAATAAAAAGTAATGATAACTTAAAAACATAAAGAAAAGCAAAAAAAATTGAGTTAGTCAAAGCAACAGTCACAAGACTCCAACCAAGATTCCTAGTGGGTGCTTCATAAAAATTGACAGGCTGAATCCAAGAGCTAAATGGAAGAGCCAAAGGCTAAGAATGAGAAAAACAAACAAACAAACAAAAAAACCTCCTGTAAAATAAAAATTACAAAAGAAGTAAAAGAGGAGCGCTTTCTGGATAGTACAGCGTTTGTGAAGAAAAGGTAAATTAAGGGTATGCATTCATTTTGGATATAGATGATTTTATGTTTTGTATGTGAATGCATATAGAGGAATATGTGTGTGTGTGTGTGTATGTGTGTGTATATATCTGTGCATGTGTATACACAAGCATACACTCATACTCACATTAGGCCGGGCACAGAGGCTTATGCCTGTAATCCCAGCACTTTGGGAGGCCAAGGCTGGCGGATCACAAGGTTAAGGATTGAGACCATCCTGGCCAACATGGTAAAACTCCGTGTCTACTAAAAATACAGAAATTAGCCGGGCGTGGTAGTGCACACCTGTAATCCCAACTACTCGGAAGGCTGAGGCAGGAGAATCGCTTGAACCCGGGAGGCGGAAGTTGCAGTGACCGGAGATCACGCCATTGCACTCCAGCCTGGTGACAGAGCGAGACTATCTCAAAAAAAAAAAAAAGGCATAATTTAAACACAAAATATTTTCTGAATATCAGATTTAGGAGAACAATAGACCTTGATTGAAGAAATAGATATTATGGGATATTATACATATGGTCAGGAAATAAAAAACCTTCCAACAGTGACATTATTTAATGTCCATAAATATTTAAATTATTAAAAGTGTTTCTCATTTACTATCTCTTCAATACAATATATTTTATTTGCACTGGAAATTTTTAAAAATATTTTTAAGCACAGAGTTGTGAATAGCATGCATTATTGCATATTGAGACACATGCATTATTACATAATTTTACAGTTAAATAAATGAGGGTCATACATATTGCCAAAGGAAGAGTTCAAGAGCTGGTTTCTAACACAGGTCTAATTTTTAAAGCCTATTTGTGTGTGTGTGTGTGTGTGTGTGTGTGTGTGTGTGATTTTTCTGGTTTCCTAGTAATCGGGAATTTTGGAAAATTGTGATCTCAATGTCCTCTTAAAATTAGTTTATAAATAATTCCAAGGATAAAAAAAGTTTTTAAATATAATAAGGAATCTTAACCAGGTAAATGCATGTCTTATTTTTTACAAAAACAGTTTAAAAGTTAAAAAGAAAAATAGGAAAAATTATAAAATAGGGATATAAAGAAAATATTTTTGTACAGCTGTACAATGTGCTTGTGTTTTGAGTTAGATTTATTTCAAGAGAGTCTGAAAGTTAAAGAAGTTAAAAGTTTGTAAAGTTACAGTAAGCTAAGGTTAGTTTGTTACTGAAGAAAAATGTTTTTTATACATCTAGTATAACCTAATTGTATAGTGTTTATACAGTCTATAGGAGTGCACGGTAATGTCAGCCTTCACATTCACTCATCACCCACTCACTGACTCACCCAGAACAACTTCTAGTCCTGTAAGTTCCTTTCATGGTAAGTGCACTATACAAGTGTACCATTTTTTAAATCTTTTATACCATATTTTTACTGTACTATTTTTATGTTCATGTATATTTAGATACACAAATACCATTGTGTTACAATGAACTGTAGTACCATGCTGTACAAGTTTGTAACCTAGGAGCAATACGCTGTGCCATATAATCTAGTTGTGTAGTGGTGTGTACCACTTAGGTTTGGTTAAGTATGCTCCATGATGTTCACATAATGAAATTCACCCAACACCACATTTCTCAGAACATTTTTCCACTGTTAAGTGACACATGACTGTAGTTATGCCCACCAAAATTCAGAACATAAAATTGTTACTGCCAAGTAAAAAATATTATATTGGAAAAGTCTGAATGCTATCTAAAACTAAGAATTATAACATAAATAGCATTTAGGATCTACCTCCTTTACGTCTGAGATTTTGTTTTAAATTATTTTGTTTACATTCATCAGATTTGCAGGATAACATAAATACCCACATTATCCTGAGTTACTTATATTCAAAAAAGAGTTGGTAAATCTTTTTCATAAGGATGAAAATAGGAATAGACAAAAAAGACATTATACTAAAAAAAATCTCTGAAACTTCATCAGTAAAAAAAAGAAAGAAAAAGAAAGAAAAAAGAAATACATGTCTGCTTTGAAAGCACACTTGTTTTGACTTTTGGAAGACAGAAGCTTTGTTAAGAGCTAAGTTGTCTTATTGCTACACCCCATGGTTAGAGATTTATTGTGGCATATTTCTTCTTGACCCCTTGCTAAAGATTCTTCAGTCTGCAAGTTGGAGGATTACGATTTTCCTCCAACCCTTACATATTTTTATTTTTAAGGTATAGTTTTTAAAATACAGTTATTTTCTGTTTTCTTTACTCTTGGTTCAAAAAGCATAAATTTAGAAATTGATCATGCTGATAAGAATACAATGGTCAAAGATAAAAAAGCTTTTATTATAGCATTATAATAATGTGTGTTATGCATGAACAAGAGCAAGAACAGGTTTTTTTGTTCTTTCTGATTTTGCCAGGTAACCTTACAAATGGTAGTAATTATCCTCTTTTCTTAACTTCAGGCTTTTATGATCTTGCAAAGATATGACAAAAATGGGAAAGTAACTACTAATTGGTATATATATATTTTTGCAATGTTGGAAAGTACACTGTGGCAATGTTTAAAAAATAAAACAGAGAGTGGAACAAACATCACCATCATCAAGCAGCCTTTATTAACCACTTGTTCATAGGGGGATGCCATGGCAGACAGGCAGGCTGGTAGGGAGGATGTAAGATGCATTAGTCATCTGTGCTATGTCCTGTTTTTTTATTCTATCCCAATGAATGTCCACAGAAATTCTAAGAAATTTGAATAATGATACCAATTGAGAGATGAGGAATGTCAGCTCACAGGTACAGCAAAATTTCTTATGTGATACACTTACCAGTGGTAAATGGTAGAGCTAGATTTGACCCAGATGGGTCTGATTTCTGAACACATGCTCTTTCCTTCATATTTCCTGTCATGACAGAATGCTCACTTTTTTGAAAGATGTAATTCCCAGATAACTTTTCAGAATATAGAGAAAAGATAATCCCATGAAGCTTTTATTTTGAGACAGGGTCTCGCTCTGTCACCCAGGCTGGAGTGCAGTGGCGCGATCTTGGCTCACTGCAGCCTCCACCTCAACAGATTCAGGTGATCCTCCCACCTCACCCTCCTGCCATGAATCTTCCTTAAATAATAACAGAGTGATGAAATAATCTGTATTTAAAAACCCCATGACACAAATTTACCTATTAGGAAACTTGCTCATGTACCCCTGAACTTAAAATAAAAGTTAAAAAATTAAAAATTGATATAGAATCTATCTATATAGTTAAATAGATTTTAAACTTCATAAAAATATGCCTTTCAAGTGTAAGATTGCATGTTTTTCTTTGTATCAGTTAGTAGTACATTCATTACAAGGAAACCAAAAATGTACCCAACTCACAGCAGTCTTAAATAAGATAAAAATCTGCTCTACTCTGTCTAAGAAAGGTAGAGATAATCATGCTAGGGTTGTATTAAAGCTAAAAGAAAGAAAAAAAGAAAAAAGTTGTCTGAGACACAGGTGCCTTCTATCTCTTCTTGTAGGTTCTAGAGTCTGGAAGAAGGGATTATGGTGGGATTGGTTCTGGCTGCTACAGCGTTAACTTCATTAGGAGAAACTCTGGGTAGGTTGGATAAGTCACCATCAGGCCATTGGCCAGTCATGAAATAACAGATATCATAGAAAATCAGAGCGCCCGTGGAAGCCTGTTGTTGGAACTTCACGATGATAAATGTGACAGGTCTGGGAGCAAGTTTAATTGCCAGGACAATCTGGAGAGCTGGAGGCATGTACTTTCGGGAGAGCCAAGAGATGTGCTTGACAGATGGGACTTTGCCTCAAGCCTGAAAGAAGTAAAAGGTTCCAGTCTCCTTTTTTCACATCTGTTCTTGGCTCCCTAAGTATTACTTTTCTATGTATTCCTCTCACCTAGATGCCAAGTGTTTTCTCTAAGAAAACATTGCATCTTTTCCAGCTGTACTGTAGCTTCACTCTGCGACTTGAATTTAACACAATTTTATTGCAGATGAAAATGAAGAGGTCCTGAGATGTCTCTCTTACGCATGAATTACCAAAATGACATTTCTAAACTTAGAATAATATTTTTCTTTAGAGAATGAGATTCGCTAGGACCCACATTCTCTTCAATTAAATATTAATACGTATAAGCCATGATCTCATTGAAATGTCATTGATTCATTTTTTCCATATTAAAGGATAACAAAAACTGATTATGATAGACTAGAATATAAATTCTAAGTTGTTTCAGTGCCAAACAATGATTGCTACTTAATTTTATTAGGAATGTTACACTAATGCCCAGTTTATTCTGACAAGCATGTCTGGATTTATTTGTAAATAGAGAGGTTAGTTAATGGAGACATTTAAAAGATTTCTGAATGTACGCAAGAAATAAAAACTGTAAGAAATGAAATCATTGCAAACATATGTCTTGTAGTTGACAAACTCCTCTTTTAAAAAGGAAAAGTGCAATGTCCTCCTAAGGAAACTATGCTTATCTCTTCCTAGAGTGATCTACAACTTAATGCTAATATCTTTAATTTCTTTAAAGAACAGTTTGGTAAGTTATATTTGAGAGTGAAAAGTGAGGGCAGAGGAGGGACTTAGTGATCAATGTTCCCCACAGCAAACTGAGAAAAGAAAATGACCATGAGATAGTTGATACTCAGAATGTTCTAGAAAATTCAGAATATATGATTGCCATGAAGTCTGGGGAAGAGAGGCTGATGCAGCATCCTAAAGCCGAGGTAGTGTACTAGAACAGGTAATGAGTGAATGGTGTTCAGTTCACGGGCACTTGGTACTCAAAGAAGCGCAATGAGACAGAAATAAGGAAAAGTAAGCAAGAGCCCAGCTCCACATGGTTCATTTGCAATCTTGCTTAGAGTCAGCCCTGTTTAAAATGGAGGTGTGGAGAGACAGAGAGAGACCCAAACCAATCTGTAAGGGACATTAAAGGTTAATAGAACTGCGGGTCAATGTTCAAAGATTTTTTTCAACAAGTCTGAGAAGTGTTTAAAAAAAAGACTAATGACTAAAACCAAATATCATTTCTCTAGATTTAGTCCACTCTTCAGAGGTCTCGCTTTGTTTCAAATTTTTGAATCTGTTAATTTTGAATATTTGGAGCATACCTTGCATTTTTTCCATCAAATTGTATCACCACATCTAGTCAGACACGTGGTTTGCCCTTTTCTTTCTTTAGTCTTATGCACATGAGGAATTTCCACTGAAAATAAGTAGGAAATCAAGTAGAAAGATATAAAGAGCTTTATAAAAAGTCTATTTAGTTTTTAACTTGTCTAATTGAAAACAGAACCTTTCTCTTACTGCTCTTTTAGTGGTAATAATAATGTGTATGGTTCTTGCGAAAGACTATAAAATATAAATAAGTTTTATGTTATCTTTACATCAGAACTCTGTGTGACACTGATGCAGGAGTTTTCTCTACCAATTTGCCAACTGGGGTCCTCCATGGCCAGTGACACCCACCCCCCAACCTGCTACCAGGGCCTCACTTGGCCTTAGACCTGCCATTGGAAGTGCCCTGCCCACTTGGCTTGCGTGTGCAACAGCTTGTACCCACGTTCTGCGGTTCCCAAGCTCTTGTCCCACATCCAAGAAGAATAAGGATATGCTGACAATTCAAAAGGTGAAGATGAGTGGAGAGGAATTTTATTGAGCAAAGGAATACCTCTCAGCACAGAAGGCATGTGGGGGTGGTCCCCTACCCCTGAAGT
>NW_012100555.1:78088-98012 GCF_000951045.1 Mandrillus leucophaeus | reverse complement strand
CAAGAAATAAAAACTGTAAGAAATGAAATCATTGCAAACATATGTCTTGTAGTTGACAAACTCCTCTTTTAAAAAGGAAAAGTGCAATGTCCTCCTAAGGAAACTATGCTTATCTCTTCCTAGAGTGATCTACAACTTAATGCTAATATCTTTAATTTCTTTAACGAACAGTTTGGTAAGTTATATTTGAGAGTGAAAAGTGAGGGCAGAGGAGGGACTTAGTGATCAATGTTCCCCACAGCAAACTGAGAAAAGAAAATGACCATGAGATAGTTGATACTCAGAATGTTCTAGAAAATTCAGAATATATGATTGCCATGAAGTCTGGGGAAGAGAGGCTGATGCAGCATCCTAAAGCCGAGGTAGTGTACTAGAACAGGTAATGAGTGAATGGTGTTCAGTTCACGGGCACTTGGTACTCAAAGAAGCGCAATGAGACAGAAATAAGGAAAAGTAAGCAAGAGCCCAGCTCCACATGGTTCATTTGCAATCTTGCTTAGAGTCAGCCCTGTTTAAAATGGAGGTGTGGAGAGACAGAGAGAGACCCAAACCAATCTGTAAGGGACATTAAAGGTTAATAGAACTGCGGGTCAATGTTCAAAGATTTTTTTCAACAAGTCTGAGAAGTGTTTAAAAAAAAGACTAATGACTAAAACCAAATATCATTTCTCTAGATTTAGTCCACTCTTCAGAGGTCTCGCTTTGTTTCAAATTTTTGAATCTGTTAATTTTGAATATTTGGAGCATACCTTGCATTTTTTCCATCAAATTGTATCACCACATCTAGTCAGACACGTGGTTTGCCCTTTTCTTTCTTTAGTCTTATGCACATGAGGAATTTCCACTGAAAATAAGTAGGAAATCAAGTAGAAAGATATAAAGAGCTTTATAAAAAGTCTATTTAGTTTTTAACTTGTCTAATTGAAAACAGAACCTTTCTCTTACTGCTCTTTTAGTGGTAATAATAATGTGTATGGTTCTTGCGAAAGACTATAAAATATAAATAAGTTTTATGTTATCTTTACATCAGAACTCTGTGTGACACTGATGCAGGAGTTTTCTCTACCAATTTGCCAACTGGGGTCCTCCATGGCCAGTGACACCCACCCCCCAACCTGCTACCAGGGCCTCACTTGGCCTTAGACCTGCCATTGGAAGTGCCCTGCCCACTTGGCTTGCGTGTGCAACAGCTTGTACCCACGTTCTGCGGTTCCCAAGCTCTTGTCCCACATCCAAGAAGAATAAGGATATGCTGACAATTCAAAAGGTGAAGATGAGTGGAGAGGAATTTTATTGAGCAAAGGAATACCTCTCAGCACAGAAGGCATGTGGGGGTGGTCCCCTACCCCTGAAGTTGGGTGGTTTCTTTCTCAGTGTGGCTGAGTTCAGGACTTTTATGGGCTCAGAATAGGGGAGTGTGCTGACTGGTTTGTGAGTATGCATAAAAGGTTAAAACAAAAGCACCACTTAAAGGTGCGCATGACAGTGTAAAAAATGAATTAGGGAAAGGTAGGTATATGTAAAATCAGTGATGGGTGGGGATCAATCAGAAGAAAGCACATCAAATGGGAAGATAGGTTCTTAATCCAGTCCGTAGATTTGACTTGTAGCTTTGCTTTCAGACTTTAAACTGTCTTTGACTTGGAGGCGGGATTTCACTGGGGACCTGCCACTACCTGCCTAGTCATTTGTCTGCCTCCTGCCACTATCAACACCTCACGAGTTTCGATAATCATTAGTTGTTTTTTTTTAATTTAACAAATATTTACTGAACAGTTACTATTTTTTATATTTTAGATACTGTCTTAAGCACTAGGAAAGAATATGGCAGTGAATAATATAAACATGTCTGTCCTCATGAAGCTTATATTCCAAAGGAAGAAAAAGGCAACATACAAGAGAAATTAGAAAAATATATACTGTGATAAGTATTGGTAAAGTAGTAAAGAAAAAACAATCATGGAATGGAAACACGAAGTCTAAAGACTATGGGTTTGGATAAAATGGTCTAAGCATGTTTTCCCATGACATAACTTTTGAGTAAAGCCTGATAAATGTTTGCTGAGTGAGACAGGTATAACTAAAAACAGTAAGACATTTAAGTACAGAATTAAATTTAACATTTTATTTATAGAGCACCTGCTATATATAAGGTTCTCAAGTACCCAATGGGAAAATACTAAGATAAAAGTGTATCTGCACTTAAAATATCATATATATTTGTTAATACATAATTGATCACTTTAGGTAAAAGTAAATTCATATTTTTAGAGTTCTTTTAAAATTATCTTTAAATTCCCAAAGTAATACTGGAATTTGAAGTAGTTTATTCACCTTACTGAACCTCAGTATCCATTTTAAAAATGAAGATTTTCAATGAGCAATAAGATTATATATCTATCATGGGAATATAGTACTGGTAAATGGTGAAGCAGATAATTTTTTCTCACTTTGTAATGGTGACTTTACTGTCTACAATCTAAGCTAATTATATAATTATCCCAATGGAAAAATATGCTATAATTAGTTGTAGACATTTATTTGTAAATATGCTTTTTTATTTCTTTCAATCTTTTAAAAAAATATTCTTTCTAGAGTGTGTGTTATATAAAAGAGGCATAAAGATTTTTGCAAAGCACACTCCCCCCCAAAAAAACAAAACAACAGAAAACAAAAAACTCAAAGATGAGAAATTATAAGGCTGTTATATTAAAATAAACTCTCTATGTACGACTAAATAATTCTAACTACAAGAAGACTTCACTGGCATTCACAGCATGGAATTTCATCACAGAATGGAATCTTGTAATTGCTCCTTTTAACCCACACCATGTGAGCTTTGGAGGGTTGGGTTCTGCTTACTTCTCTGGTGTAATAACATAACAATGCTCATGGGAAGTGTATCATCATGCTTTTCTTCTTTTTAAGGAAAAAAAATATGATCCCAAAGTAAAGAGAAATCAGAAAGTAAGTTTTATTTCCTTTAATATATTATATATATTGTTTTCTCATGGGGGCTTTTGCAACTCAGATTAGGGCGTTTTGGAATTCTTATCTGAGCCACAGTGTCAAGAGACTGACTCCCCGAAGATTAACTCCCCAAAGGGTACAATGGTGACTCACACGAAGGATGCACATGAAAGGTTCTGTCACTTCAGTAATTGGAGAGCATTTCTAGAGGTGAGTCCAGGCACCCATCAAAACATTCCTACTCTCTTACAAACCCAATGCTGTTAGTGAATCTTCTATGGATTCGGAAGCTGAGATGAAACTAATGCCTCGTATCTGCGGATACAAAAGAAGTAAAGAAAAATACTGATTTTTAAATTTTGAATTAGAAAGTGTGCAGTCAGCCTCTACCTACTTCGTGAAACAAAATTTCTCACAATTTCCAGAAAAAGATAATTCATCTTCTATTACGTGTCTGCTTGTGGGAAGTTCTATATAAGCCCGCAGAAAGTGACACCTCACTGAAACTCTGTATCCTTAATCTAAAGATATGAGGATGCAAAAAATGGCTGTGACTGTTGGAAAAATAAGAGAAGCTTATTGTCTTGTTTTATTTTCTGAATTCCAAGATAATAAAACTGCTCTGATTTTCTATAGCTAAGAAACACAATGTGTCTAGAAAGGTGGTGATTGGAACGTGAGTAAAAACAAACACACACAAAAAATTATTTTGCTAGTTTTCATCCTTGTGCACACGTTTACTAAGACCAAATACATGTAAAAGGTTAAGAGAAGATGGGGGTTAGGGGGGGATGTGCTGGGGGGAGGGCGGGGGGAGAGAGAGAGAGAGAGAAAGAAAGCATGAGTAACTAATACGATTTCCAAAATGTAAAAATAGAATTTGACAAGCCAACATTCACTTGGCAAATACTGTGCCCTTCCTCACATTCATCTTGCTCATAAAAATGTCTTTGGGAAACTATTTTATTGAGGTTATGCATCACAAATCAATCCACCTTTTAAACATTTGGAGTTTCATCTTAGTTCCTTGGTTCTTCCTTTGAGTTGTTATTCTAAACATCAATTTGTAAATCTTTTCATATCTTCTTAAGCAGGTGTGAAACCAACTCCTTTGGCAGAATTCCAAAAGCAACGTGTAAGCAACTCTAAAACAGATGAGTATATGCAAGATTCAGGCTTCATCTCTGCACAGAGATGAGTGTAAACTAATGTTCATGCTTGTTTCATCTTGCTTTAGTTTTTCAGTTGCTTTATTTGTCTTTAAATAAACTGTATTGTGTATATTGAAGCTATACGACATGATGTCATATGATATGCATATACAGTAAAGGCTATATTATAGGAGAACAAATTAAAATATCCATCATCTTAAATATTTTTTCCTTTTGTGGCATAAGCAGCTATAATCAACTCATTTAACAAAAATCCTGAATGCAATAAAATATTAATAAATATTTTCTGTGATTTCATTTGAAGTAGTTAGTCTACAAATATTTACTAGGTCTTTATTTCTTCTGAGTAAACAACATCAAAAAAATGAGATTTGTGATGTAATGAATACTTGAGTAATCTAAGAGCAATTTAAGGATAAGTCTATAATCCAGGCAGACACATTTAAATAACAACCCTTGTAAATAAAGTAGTAAAAGGAAGCACAGGCTTTCTAACTTACTTTCCTTGACGTGAACTCAGTTTGAGATCAGTCTTGAACATGACATTTTCTTTTTATCTATATACCTCCATTTATCCACAAGCATTAAGTCAAAATTGATTTTAGCAACAGAATAAAGCTCTGTAGGTTCTGTTCAATGATGTCAAATCTATCCCTGACAAGTGTCCCATTTTTGTTCTTCCTGGATAGCATGGTTTCAAAAAAATCTAGAAAATGAAATATTCTCTAGCGCCGAAGTTCAATAGTGTTGAATCTCTAAAATGTGTAGATTGTTTTGGAGTCATATTTGTGTCTTGAATCACTTTAAACATTTTGGAAACAAAATGTGGTAGATTTTGAAAAAGGTTGTATTTTTATTTCTGTTGTGGTTAAGGCGGTACAGCCTGGAGCGATGTAAAAAGAACCTATGAGGAGGTGAAATGAGAGAACTAGAAAACAGAAGACAGCGTGTTTGTAATCCCAGAAATTAGGTTTCTGGGACAGGTAAGGAAAATAGAGAGCCCAGGTTTACAAAGTCGATGAAGAGCAAGAATTATTAAAGGTAGTTAAGACAGCCTCACTTTCTCATCTAGCATCTTAAGGCACCCATTGTCTCTGGGTGTGTTCTTGCTAAAAACAGACACTTAAAAGTTTATTACTGAGAAAAAGGAAAGAGAATAAGATAAAAATACACAGTCTTTTGAAAAATGTCTGCCCAATTTTATGGACAAAGTTCACCATGCATTTCAATATAGAATGGGAAAACATTAAACTAGCTATTATTTGCAAAAGAAAAATGTTTTGTATGAGGGAGAAAACAACCCTATATATTGAGTACAGTGTGCCCTGCTTGAGTGACAGGTGCACTAAAATCTCAGACTTCACCACTATACAATTCATCCATGTAACCAAAAACCATTTGTATCCCCAAATCTATTGTAGTAAATAAAAAATTTTTGAAACTTAAAATGGTTTGTATGTAGTGAAACACTAAAAGTTAGGAAAATATTAAATAATATTATTTTAAGGAGTGAAAAATAAAATAGTTTCCCTGAAAGCATAAAGAATATCTTTACAATTCTGTTACAGAAGATTTACTTATAAATTTTTTTTAATGAAATGAAGTAGCATTGATACCCTGTCCACAAAACAGCATAAGACTTGAATCTGAAAGGCAAATAACCAGCAGTCAGGAGGGTATAGTACAGTGTGATATATGTATGACTGCTATAGATTCATTTATACTGATTGAAACACATGTTCTAATTAACCTGAGTGGGGGTCTCAAAGGATTCCTGTTCAACTGTTACACTGCAATGCATTTTTCTCACTTTATATTTAAGTATACTCCCTTTAAAAGGTAGAATGCTTTAAAATACATTTACTACACAGGCAATTTGATTAATATATGTTTTTATTTTCCCTTCAAAAATAATTCGATGAGCTATCTTATGAAGGCAATGCATCTGCACATTTAGGAATATGTTCCAAATCTAGTGTATGTTTCCATGCGCATTTACCAACTGCATGTAACCCTCACAGCAAAAG
Organism: Mandrillus leucophaeus; assembly: GCF_000951045.1. Taxonomy (NCBI): domain Eukaryota; kingdom Metazoa; phylum Chordata; class Mammalia; order Primates; family Cercopithecidae; genus Mandrillus; species Mandrillus leucophaeus. Next base: position 91,843 of record NW_012100555.1, on the reverse strand, counting down.
CTAAATAAGATTAGTGATTCCCAACTACCAGAGGATAAAATCAATGTATCATCCATTCTAGCAGAAGCCATAGAGTTTTATAAGTGATTAAATTGAAGGAGGCGCTTTGGGCAATGTAGAAATAGAGCATTTCTTGATAAAATTATGACTGAGGTTGTCAAATCTGTGATACGCCTGTGATGCCGGCTAGGCAGGTCAGCTCCTCTGGGACCCTAGTTACAATGGCATTTTCTTATGTTTGACATGTCTCTGGATCCAAGGGAGAGAACAGATTTCCCAAAACAACCCGTTATTGTTTTCTCATTTCCATGTCGAGTAAGTAAAGCATACATTACATATTTGTGTGTTTGCTTCTAATTAAGGTTTGTTCTAGCTGATCATAGAATAGAGACAATACAAATTCATGATGTGGGGGAAAGTTAACTGGATTATGTCAGGCGGATTGTTTGTGTCTAGGCCTTGCCTCTGATAATTAGTTACCTTATGACCTTAGGTGAATCACTTTTATCTCCTCGTTTTCAGTTTTCTCCCCTGCAAAATAATGAAGGCAAGCAGAATCAAATGGAAGGTTTTTGCCACCTCTAACAGGTCTTTTTTTTTTTTTTTTTTTTTCCGCCTTGGTAAAGCATTACAATATAAGCATTAAATTTACTTTTGTATAGTGAGTATTTTCGGGATGAGAATAGCATAAGGATAAATGTATGCTCGGTTTTTTTTAGGTTGAATGGTAACCTTAAATTTTTTGTTGTTGTTATTTCCATTTGCATTCCAAGACTAGCTTGTGCAGAAGTGTAGATGATGGTGAAGAAATGAGAAAGGGTAAGGCAAGAGGATAAAGACATAGGAGAGTAAACAAGGTAGGCTTATGGGTACAAGTGGTAAGGCCAAATTACCTTCTTCAAAGGCAGGCCTCAAAAAACACCTTGCTGGAATTTCAAAAGAGGGTCAAAAAAGAGGAAAATGAGCAGCAAAGATCTACTCAGCCAAATTGTGAGTACTGGATTAGGAGGGAGTGTGGAGTGAGGCTCCTTCCTACATCTTCTATTTACCGGGTCTAAACAGAGCCCCTGAATGTGCCTTGATTGTGGATGGCAAAAAAGTGTGAATGCTCTGTCGAAAGGAACATCGCCACAGCCCTTCACTGCCTGATGCGTGTCGCCAAGTGTATTTGTAACCCATGCGATGATGTGAAGAAAACATAGAGCCTTCTTGGGTGATGATCAAGTCTGCTAAGCCTAAATGGTCTCTAGACATGGCTGAGTTCAGGTGGAGATGACTTTCTCAAAAACCCACAGTGTGCGTGGACATGTGCTGATGTCCGTGTGGAAACGTGCTAAAGGAAAGGAAAGTTAGAAACATAAGAAGCTCTCCATTTACTTTGTCAATTCCTTGAGTTTTAAAAATCGATCTTATAAGAGACATTCACCCATTTAGCAAATGATGGTAAATACACTGAATTCAATCCTGTCTGGTTTTTGACTATTAAAACAATGACTTGACTTCCCTTTTGTGATTAGAGAAATTTTAAGGGAGAACAATTGAAACTAAAATAAAAATTACAGTGAACTAGAATAAAATAGCACAAATTAATTCTGCCAGTCAGAAAGGAAACATTGTAAGATATCCCTTGTGATCTTCTCAGAAGGCTTTTGTTTTCCAAGGCTCTGGCAAGCTGATTGGAGGCTATTGCCTTCCTGGTTTTCACTTACTTCATCCCCTAAAAGTCTTCTTTTTTTCCCATATCAAGATCAAAGACCAAATCCATGTCTACGAGGCACTTCGTAGACTTTATAATTTATTTCATGGGGATTGAAGAACTATTAGATGATATTTGAGAATAACAGCCAAATGAGCATATTAGCCATTCGGGTATAACAAAAATGGAAGTCAGCAGTCTATCTTTAATTTGTCACATCCTATGGAGTTAAATCATCAGACTACAGAGCACCTGTTAACGTGTCCTCAGTTCGTGAGTTATGTAGTTAATCTAATGCCACTTGCCCTACTAAGGGGTAAATTCAGAAACTTCCCATTGGAATTGTACAGTGGGCACTAACCTCTAGGGAATACCAAGGTACACAGTCCATGTAATCTCCTTTCCACTTCTTGATGACCCTATTTTATTGTGTTCATTTTACCATCGAGAAAACTGAGGCTCAGAGTGAGCAATGTGTCCATGTGTCCGTCTCTGCTCTTCTTGTACATGCACCTCCTTACCACTTCTACTTATTGAATCTGGTCTCATAACTTAGTACTTTATCTCCTCTGTTTCTAAATTTGGGTTAAAGTTGTGTCTATTGATTAAAAATCTTACACAATGAAAAAGTATGAATGCACTTAAATTTCCCATTTCTGAAAAACATTTACTAGTTTTCTGCTTAAAACGTTGTTTATCTGTATCTGTGGTTTGTATAATCATTTTTATCAAGAGTTGAAGGTAATATATTTTCCAGTTAGAAATGTATACTTTACCCTTTAATGTTTATTAATAAATAAGTCATATTTTAATATGCTTATTCCTTCCAGTAAACAACACTTTTCTTTTTTTGGAGAATTCAATGATTTTAGCCAACTTCAGGCTTCTTAGTTCCTGATTCTACAGATTATTCTACAGTATAATCTACTTAGTTCCTGATTCTACTGTAGATTCTACAGATTCTACGTAACTATTCTACAGTATGGTTCACCCAAACTTGTCTTCATAAGTAAATCCCTCATAATCCGTATTCATTCTATACTTTCTCTTCTCCAACAAAATTCTTACCTTTCTAGTGTTCTTCTATCCATCAGAATTAAAAGATGTCAAATGGATTCTTATTGAATATTTCATGATGTGATTTCTCAAGTTCTCCCTAAATGATATTTTTCCAGTTATTCTAACATATATATGATTACTTACTTTTAAGTAATATATGGTTACTTACTTTTAAGTAATCATATATATGATTTATATATAAGCATATATACAATTATAGATGTATATAATTTAATATATAATATATAATATATTTAAGTAATCATATATATGGTTTATATATAAATATATACACAATTATGTGTATGTTTATTCTAACATATATACAATTATATATTTATTCTAACATATATACACAATTATATATATGTTTATTCTAATATATATAATTGATTACTTACTAAAATACTGTACTAGAGTTGAATAAAAGAAACTAGAGTTAAAATAAAGAAAAAGATACATGGAACTCACAGTAAGAGAAGTTAAAGGTACAAAGTAATAAATGGCACATAGTCTGTGTAGATAAAGAATTAATTGAATTCAGAAGCAGGAAATACATCTGGAGTTGATGATCTTGGAGAGCCTATCAGTGCAACTAGCATTCACACTGCTTCTAAAAGAAGAAGGATTTGGATATTTAAACACGGGAAGGAATATCTGAGGAGAAATGATAGCATGAGTCTGCCTAGACCACATCCGCATTTCCCCACAAAGAATGAGACTTCAGGAACTGTGATGAAGAATTTGGGAGCCTCCCTGGCCATCTTCCAATTACTTCGTAGAGAGAAACATTGAAATTGCCTCCCCTGTAAGCCTGCCCTAATTTATTTTGGTTTTGTTCTACAGAGCCCTCCATTTTTAGCAGAAATAACCATAGATTGCAATGCTTGAAACCACGTTGTATTTTGTGAAAAATACTTTTTGTAAGATAAAACAATTTAATTCACATTACTTAAAATCTATGAGTTTTTACCCCAAGACTCAGAGAATTGGATCAAACTGGACTTTAGAAATTTTCATTTTCAATTCCATTTACAATCAGTGATAAAATTAAGCATTCTCTTTGATTCATTTGTATACACTGTGAACAAAATAATAAAACAAAGTTGTATAGGAAGAATGTTGCAAAAAAAATCATGTCAGTTCAGAGTTCATTTAGATAAAGGCCTTTTGAATCATGTTCCTTAGTTTCTGGAGAGGAGAACTAATTTTCACTCCAGTAGATGGTTCATATATCAATTTAAAGAGGGAAAAATAGCACAGAAACACATTTCCAATGGGGTTGAAAAGACTTAGATTAATTTTCTCTCAAGAGCACTAACATGCTAATCTAGCCAAACAGTCTGCTAAACAGTAAGATCAAGAAGTATGATTTATGATGTCACGTTTTTAAAAGTACACACAGTATTCAAAAGAAATCTTACGTGTCTCAAAGCAAGTCCTCTACACCCAGCCTTCTGTATAATTTCTTGTTGGCTTGACTTCTTCATATTCCATCTTAAATAGAGTATCTGTACTCTGCCAATGATCTGTCTATTGACATGAATTATGTTTCATTTGTATATATATATATAGAAGCTGCAATCTGAAATCTCTTTTAATCTTTTAGCTTCACAAAGCAATGCTCATACAGTCACAACTCACTTCTGGGGATACATTCTGGGAAATTCATCGTTAGGCAATTCTGTCATGCAAACATCATAGAGTATTCTTAACCAAACATAGATGATATATCCTACTACACACCTAGCCTACAAACCTGTACATCATGTAACTGTACTTAATACTGAAGGCAACAGTAACGCAATGGTATTTGTGCATCTAAACATTTTTAAACATTGAAAAGGTACAGTAAAAATACAGTATTACAATCTGATGAAACCATCATATAAACATTCTGCCACTGACTGGAATATGATGTGGAGAATTACTGTATATGTGTTCTATACTTGCTGAAACAATATCATATATAACACAGTAGTACTTTTTTTATACCACCATTTTAAATAAACACTGGCAGACATTATCTTTAGATTAATACCACATATAGTCTCTCTCTAAAAATTTTTGTTTAAGAACAAAAGTTTACTGATAAGAGAATCAAACACAGGAATAGAAGTCAGAAGACAGTTTCACTGTTGTTTAAAAATAATTTTTATTTAGATTCATATACCATAAATCCACCATTATAAAGGGTACAATTTAGTGTACCTTTTTAAGTATATTTTTAAGTATATTTAAATATATTTTAAGTATTTTTAAATATATTTAAAGATGTTGTACAATCAGTTTCACTATCCTCAAGAAAACCCATACACATCAGACAATCGCTCCCCATTTCTCTGCCCATCTCAGCCCCTTGCAACTATTAATCTAGTTTCCATCTCTATGGATTTGATATTTTTGGGTGTTTCATATAAATGAGATCATGTAATGTGTAGTCTTTTGTGACTGACGTCTTTCACATAATATTTTCAAGGTGCATCCGCATTGAATGTATTTGTACTTTCTTCCTTTATCAGTGTATGGATATGTATATACCAAAATGGATACACCAATTATGTTTAGCCATTTGTCACTTGAAGAAATTTGAGTAGCTTTGACTTTGGGGTCATAATCGATAATGCTACTATAAACTCCATTACAAGTTTTTGTGTGTACATATGGTTTCAATTATCTTGTGTATACATGTAGTAGAATTGCTGGGTCTTATGGTAACTCTATGTTTAGTATTTTGAGGAACTGCCCAACTATTCTCTAAACTGGCTGAACTATTTTCCAGTTCACCAGCAATGTAAGAGTATTATAATTTCTTTGCAGTCTAATGTACATATATATACACACACACACATATATAAATATATATGTATATATTTAGACAGAGTTTTGCTCTGTTGCCCAGGCTGGAGTGCAGTGGCGCAATCTTGGCTCACTGCAACCTCCACATCCTGGGTTCAAGCGATTCTCCTGCTTCAGTCTCCTGAGAAGCTGGGATTACAGGCACACCACCACACCTGGCTGATTTTTGTATTTTCAGTACAGACGGGGTTTCACTAATCTATAATTCCGCTAATGTATAATTCCACTAATCTATAAGTCAAATCCCCAAACCAGCACCACACTGTCTATTATTGTAATTTGGTAGTAAGTTTTAAATTGGAAACTGAATTTCACAACTTTTATGCCCCAACAATATTTTTACTATTTTGTGTCATTTGCATTCTGTCTGAATTTTAGGATTAGCTTCCTTTTTATCCCTCCCCATACCCCCACCACACCTCGAAAGGCCCAGTGTATGATCTTCCCCTCCCTGTGTCCATATATTATCATTGTTCAACTCCTACTTATGAGTTAGAACAAGTGGTGTTTGGTTTTCTGTTCCTGTGTTAGTTTGCTGAGAATGATCGTTTCCAGGATTAGCTCTCTAATTCTGCAAGAATAGCCACTGGTATTGTATCGAAGCTATATGTCAATTTGAGGAGTATTGCTGTCTTAACACTGTAACTCTTACAATCCATAAACACTGAATATTCTTTCATTTGTTTGGGTCTTTAAAAATTTCTTTCAACAACATTTTGCAGTTTTTAGAGTACAAGTCTTACACTTTTGTGTGTATGTGTGTGAAATTTATTCCTAAATATTTTCTTTTTTATATCATTGTAAATAAAAATTTTTTATTAATTTTATTTTCAGATTGTTTATTGCTAGTGATTTTTTTATATTGAGGTTGTATCTTGCCATCTTGCTGAACTCATTTATTAATTTGATCTTTTTTGTGTGAATTCCTTAGAATTCCTAAATATCAGACTATGTCATCTGAGAATAGGTGTTACCAAAACAGCAGGGGTTCAGGCTAGGTCCTGCAGCTTGCAACACAGAAAGACAATTACTGAGATGGTGATCATTGCCAAGGAAGAAGGCTTTAATCAGGAGCTACAGTCAAGGAGATGGGAGTTCAGTCTCAAACCTTCTGCAGGGTAGACTAAAAATTAGGAGTTTGTATAGCAGGGAAGAAATGTAACTGTATATGAGAAAACAGAAACTTCATTGCTGGGGAGGCAAGGGAGTAATCTTGATAAATGAGGGGACTGGAGTCTCATTGTCTGGTTGCTATAATCTGGTGAGTTTCAGTTCTTTCATACTTTTTGAGAGGGCTGGAGATCTTTTCCTGAGGAAGGAACTCAGATAAAACAAGCGTAAGTTTCAAGCTTTAAGACCAGCAGGGTCAATTTCTATGTTATCCAAAGACAACTGTCTGTGAGACTGTTGGGTTGGCTTCAAAGGTATGGCTTTACTTTTTCCTTCTAATTTGGGTATCTTTAATTTAATTTTCTAGCCTATTTTGTCTGGCCAGGACCACCAATACAGTGTAGAATAGAAGTGGGCAGAACAGATATTTATGTGTTGTTCCTAATCTTCAAAGGAAAGAATTTCATTTTTCACCATTAATTATTGTGTTAATTATGAGTTGTTCATTGTTGGCCTTTGTTATGGTGAGGCAACTTGCTTCTATTCTTAGTTTGTCGAGTATACGTATCATGAAAGGGTGCCAGATTTTGCCAAATTTTTTTTTGTATCTATTGAGATGATCTTGAAGATTTTTTTCTTAATTCTATTGATATGGTATACTATATTCATTGATTTTCATATTCTAAACTAACCTTGCATACTTAATAAAACTTATTTGGTCCTGGTGTATACATTTTTGTATAGGTTTCTGGTTGCAGTCTGCCGGTATTTTTGTTGAGTATTTTTACATATATATTAATAAGAAATATTGATTCATAGTTTTTTCTGTGATGCCTTCATATACTTTTGGCATGAAGGTATATAGAACTCAGAGCGTGAACTGGGAAGTGTTCTCTTCTATTCTATATTTTGGAAATGTTTGTGAAGGATTACTGTTAATTCTTTAAACATTTGGTAGAATTCACTGGTGAATCTACTTTGGCCTGAAATTTCTGTTGTGGAAATTTTTTTTATTTCTCATCTAATCTCTTTATGTGTTTTAGGTATATTATAATTTTACCTTTCTTCTTGAGACAGTTTTGTTAATTTGTGTCTTTCTAGGAATTTGCCCATTTTCCCCAGTTTATCTCACTTGTAGGCATAGGATTTTTATACTACTCCTTTGTAAGCCTTTTTATTTGTAATTAAAATGCTGCTGGTAATGTCTAGTAATATTGCTGTTGACTTCTCCTTTTCAGCCTTAAGTAATATGAGTCTTATTTCTTTTCATCTTTGTCAAAGTAGTGTGTTTGATAGTGGCCTTTAAAAACATATGCCCACCTAGAACCTGTGACTGTGAAACATTTGATAAAAGAGTATTTGCAGATGTAGTTAGTTTAAGAATTATGAAAGAGATTATCCTGTATTATCAAGGTACATCCTAAATTTAATGACAAGTGTCATTATAAGAGAAAAGCAGAGGTGATTTAAAACAGACAAAAGAGAAGACTTAGACAAGAGTAGAGGGAAAGGCCATGTTAAGCTGCAAGCAGAGATTAGAGTTACGCATCAACAAGCCATGGAATGCCTGGGGCTACCAGAAGCTGAAACAAACAAGGAGGTATTTGTTTGTGTATCCATTAACAAACCTCTCTTTATTCCTCTCTTTCCCCTATTCTTCCCAGCCTCTGATGACCACCAATCTACTCCTTACTACATGAAGTGAATATTTTTAGCATTATATATAAGTGAGAACATGTGCTATTTGTCTTCATGTGCCTGACCTATTTTACTTACCATACTGTCTATTTCCATCCAAGTGGCTGCAAATAACAGGATTTCATTATTTTTATGACTAAATAATATTCCATTGTGTGTGTGCATATATATATACACATGTCATATTTTCTTTATCCATTCATCTGTTGGTGTACATTTAGGTTGATTCTATATTTTGGCTGTTGTGAATAGTGCCACAATAAACACAGGAGTTCAGATATCTCTTTGATATACTGATTTCCTTTATTTTGGTTATAGAACCAGTAGTGAGATTTCTGGATCATACTGTTGTTCCACTGTTAGTTTTTTGAGAAACGTGCATACTGTTTTCCTTACTGGCTCTATTAATTTACATGCTCACCAACAGTGTTCAAGTGTTGCCCTTCTCTTCATCCTTGCCAACATTTATTATTTTCTGTCTTTTTGATAATAGTCATTTTAACTGGAGTGAGATAAAGTGGAAATACAGGAAATACCTATGTCCCCTGGAGAAGAGTTCCTTCCCTGGCCATTCCCCTACGAACCGTCAATCATAGAGACCATATATTAAGTACCCAATGAGTGACATGTAAATCATACTATAGGCTCTCCCCCAAGGGACTACGATAGCTAACGATATGCAATGGTGGACTTGGAGGGTCCATGGCTAAAGTCAGGTTTTTTGTTCCCCTGCCTTTAGAGGCATTGGGGGCATTTGGGCAGGCAACAACAGATTACCGTTGTCCGCATACCTGGTTGGAGGAAGTCATCTTTGGTTCGTATCTGTAACTAGATGGGGGCAGTGACCCGGTGTAGGAGTGCTTCTGCCATGGCCTGGCTGCCTTTTCATGGCTGCTCATTCAAAGTTTGGAGCACCAGGTCCAACCTTGAACTCCAGCCCCACAAAGAGGTGGAGTAACATGCAAATGTAACTCGTTTTTCAGTAGTCCCTTATATCACTCAATAATACCAGCAGCTTGTGGGTTATATACAACCTCCACTTTATGTCCATCCATTGTGCCCACTGTTGTACTTGCTATCCAGGAAAATGTGTTCCTCTATCACATTGAACAGTCAGGGGACGACTGTATAGGGCACACAAGTGTTGCAGGGCCTGAATTGTATGTTGTTGGTCAGCCATCCTGCAAGGGTAGGCAGACAGCAGATCAGAGGCCACATCTACAGCTGTCAGCAGATGCATATGCCCCTGCGACCTTGGCAGTGGCCCGATGTAGTCTATTTGCCATCTAGTCCAAAGCATCTGCCCTACTGCTACTTGTTGCGTAACACTGGGCAGCTGTCTCTGTCTGCGGTATGTCTGTGTGCACGCTAGGCACTTCTGGCAGACCTCCCAGATACCTTACATAGACAAAGATAGACCATAGCACTTATCAACCTATTCCATTAGTTTACTCCCAACATGGCGCAATTTCTGCTGCAGTCATATAGCTACATCTTGTGTAGGTGCTGACTCCAACCACCGAACGTGGCCAAGGCATTTGCCTCATCGTTGCCCAGGGCAGTGAAAGGCACATGTTCAATAGTTACAACCTTTCGGTGGCCCATTTCCCATAGGTCTTGCCACATGGCCTGACCTCAGATGGGCCTGTGACCAACTAGCTAATTCTGTAACTTTTAGGTAGTTAACCACAAGGTTAGGGCTTAATAAACTGCCCAGCTATCAGTGCAGATTACCATAGGTGTCTCCTCCTTAGTGATCACCATCCACACTGCCCTGAGTTCATCCTATTGACTACTTTGTCCACAGTAGGTATTAAACCATATTGTATCAGTATTAGGCCGGACCATGACAGCAGTCCAGGCAGCAGTAGCACCCTGGCTGGACCCATCCCGTCTACCATGCCTCATCGGGAATGGGGGGTGCCCCTCTTGAAATGGTGATGGCTCAGGGTTTAGGGGTGCCTCAGGCTGACCCATGGACTTATCTTGCATCAGGAATACAGGTCCCAAGACTTTTTATAATTCTGCTGATAAGGCACTTGTACTCAGGGTACTCTGCTGTTCTAAGTAGGAACCCCACTTTGCTAAGGTGGATGTCTGTGCCATCCCAGTCTGGGGGTTCATTACCCAGGAACATGCTTGATCCCCGACTATTGGGTAAGTTGTCCGCACAGTGACTGTAGCCCTTCCTGTCACACTCTCACAAGCCTGAAGGGTGGCATATACAGCTGCTAATTCCTTCTCTATCAATGAATAGCAGAGCGCAGCTCCATTCTAAAGTTGGGACCAAAAGCCTACTTGTGTTCTACAGCGCTCTGTGCACTGCCATAGGCCCCAGCCAGAACCCTCTGTGGTCACTTGCACATCGAGTTCAAATGGGTGCCCCAGGTCAATTACTTATAGGGCCTGCGATTGCTGTATGGCCCGCTTGGCTGCCAGAAAAGCCATCTCAGCCTCATCATCCCAATCACAAGTAGTTCCTGTTTTTGTCAACTGATACAATGGTTTTATTTTCTGAGCCAAATGGGGCACAAATGCCTGCCAATATCCCAAGAGGCCCACAAAAGTCCATAGTTGCCTCATTATTGTGGGCTTGGGATATGCCTGAATTTTATTAATGATGGCCTCTGGTATGGCCTTCGTCTTACCCAACCAGATAACTCCCAAAACTTTGGCAGACAGTCCAGGCCTTTGGACCTTGTTTTCATTCACAGTCAAACCGCATGCTGCTAAATGTTGTTGTAAGAGGGGTGCCGCTATTTCTAAACCTGCAAGAAAATCAGAGGATAACATATTATCATCAATATAATGGAATAGGTGGACCCCCTTTATGACATATGGTGGGCTTATGCCTGCAGCCCTGCAGCAACACCGTGAAAGTCTATCGTTGCCCTTTCCATGTAAAGGCAAACCGTTCCTGGCTCTCTGGTGTGATGTCAATTGGGAAGAATGCATGGGCCAAGTCCATCACACAGTGGTACCGTCCCAATTCCATCATCAAGTGGTCCATCAAATCCTTGACTGAAGGCACAGCTGCATGTAAAGGGGGTGTTACTTTATTTAGTTCTCAGTCATCCATCATCATCTGCCAAGTTCCGTCAGGCTTCCTGACTGGCCATACCAGAGAATTATAGGGGCTGTGGATGCCATGCACTATCTGCACCTCCTCTAACATCTTAATAGTCTCAGTTATCACCATATGCCCACCTGGAAAGTGTATTGATGGGTGGAAGTAACCTGTCAGGATTGTGGCAGGACCTGAGGCCAGTTATACGTATGTCCACCCAGTAATGGCTTAACCACGTGTATTCGGAGTCTGAATTGTCTGACCGTGGCTTGTAAAACCAAGCTGTTAAAAATATCTACCCTGGAATGTATTCAAGTATGGAGGAGATATACACAGTTTATAAGTGGGAAGCCAAGTGCCTGAGGCCAACGTGCAGAGATGCAGGTTTCACTCCTACTGACTGGCCTCTGTCTATGTATGCAGCCTTGCCTGGAAACTTATCCGGGTTCCCACAGATGAGGCTACAATCTGTGCCAATGTCTAACAGCAACAGCACCTGCTGTACATTGGTGGGGACCAGTGGATTGCCAATTCCACATGTGGCCTCCGGTTGTCTGGTGTCCCCCAAAGCTGGGCACCTTGACCTATTTCCTAATCAAACACAAAACGCTCTAACCTTCACCCATCTGCAAGTAGTCCTTGAGCTGGAGCATCTGGGAAGGACAGGGTCAAGCAGCATCATCTTGCCCCCTCTTGGGCATTTTCTGGAATTGGTGATTCAGGGACAATTGCCTCCACAAAGTTAACAGCACTTCATTGGGTTGCCTCTCAGTTTTGTCTCGGTCAACCCCAGCCAAAGTCAAACCAATCCACTTATGTGTGTGAGTCACCCACTGGGGGCCCTTTTTGTCCCATGAGGTGGCTCCCTGCAGAAGGATGGCTTCCCCTTTCTTGTGGCATAGAGTCCTCTGCTTCTACAAGGGCAGCCATGGCAGTAGTCATCTCATGCATGCAGCACCCCACATACAGATTGACAGTGGCCAGGGAGCCGAAGGCACTCAGGGATGCAGAGCGCAACACAACGTCCTTCAGGTGGGAGGTAAAGTGTTCATCATCTGGCCCTCGGGTATTCAGATCAAACATAGCCTGCTGCATACCCATCTCCTGATTTACTTGCACCACATCTGTATATAACTGCCATTTACTCAGTTTCTGGTATTTCTCTGGCATCATTCCACACCATTTGTATGGCCTCCATCAGCCACTCATTTATGGTTTGGTTGCCTTGCCCCTGTGCTAACCACTCACTCACCTGTAAATGCTGATGGAGGGAGGGATGAGTCATAATGGAGGCCAACTTTTCCATCTCAGAGGTGGAGCAGACAATACTGTTAGCTCCCTCATCCCAAAGGCGAAGCATCTAGGCAGGTAGGATGTCCTCTGAGTGGCTGCCAGCACTGTTTACCTTATTCCCACAACTCCACTGGCATATAAGCAGTGTATGACTGTGCTCCGTCAAGGTAGGGGGTCTCTGAGCCATCCCTGGGGCCCCAATGACTGTTCCTGGTCTATTTTCTGATGAACCACTGGGGGAGCCCATAACAGAGGTTATTCCTCCTCCATGTCAGATTGGGCAGGGGTCTCTGACTGGGATGGTGGGCCCAAGCCCACACTAATAGCAGCCTCTAATTCTCATTCCAACCTGTGTACCTAGGCCTTCAGGCTCTCTGCTTGTGCCTAGAGGTCCTTAACTGTGCTGCATCCTGCACAGACTGAGCACGCACTTCTCATAGCGCAGTCAAAAACACCCATCCAATTCTGCTGGCAAAGGCATGCACGTTTTCAGTGATCCATGCTTCCAGGTGCTTCAGTGCCTTATCCATGCTCACAAGGAACCTGTCCATGACCACCCATGTTTCCACCAGGGCCAATCTTAGCAGCATGGCTGTCACTGGGTACCATAACCCATATTGGGGCCACACGGCTGACCTGGGATCATCAGGGGCCAAGGGCTTACCTCAGAATCCTGCTGACTACACTAATTGTCAGGTTCCAATCTAAGCTGGGGTCTGAGGGGAGCTGGTGAACAGGTGGCAGGCAGCTGAAAGAATACTCAACATACCATAGGCAGTTGGGACATGGCTTTATTCTCTTCTCTCACCCTTCTACAGAGTCAGCAGTGCAGTTATATTTTTCACAGACAACAGTAGTTCAAGGCCAGATATGAGCTCAAACAGGTTACACTAAATGGTACATAAATATGATTATACAGTGCATGGGATTGTGTGCCTGCACTGCGAACCTGCTGTGTCATGCTGTACTGGAT
>NW_012100555.1:76082-78038 GCF_000951045.1 Mandrillus leucophaeus | reverse complement strand
CTTTTTACAGTTTTTTTACTTGAAGCCTATTTTTATCTGATATAAGCATTATATAGTGATCTTCTTTGTGTCTTTTTACAGTTTTTTTACTTGAAACCTATTTTTATCTGATATAAGTATAGCTATTCCTCTTTTGTTTGTTTTTCTCCATTTGCATGGAAACTTTTGCCATTTCTTCACTTTTATCCTATGTGTGTCTTTATAGGTGAAGTGTGTTTCTTGTTAGAAGTATATAGTTATATAATTGGATCTTTTAAAAAATATACTCATCTACCCTCTAATCTTTTAATTGGAGAATTTAGTCCATTTACATTCAATGTTACTTTTTATAGGTAAGGACTTACTACTGCCATTTGGTTATTTGTTTTCCGGATGTTCTGTAAACTCCTTTTGGCATTTCTTCCTTCTTACCATCTTCCGTTTGGGTTTAGTAATTTTTCTCTGGTAGTATGTTTTGATTCCTTGCTTTTTATTCTGTGTGTCTCTTATACCATGAAGCTTATAAAAAAAATCTTATAGCTATATAAAGCTCTTTTAAACAAATGACAATTAACTTTGATAATAAAGAAAAGATAGAGAAACAAAGAAAACTATAAAATGATCTTTGAATGTCATCCCTCCAATGTACTGACCTTTTGTTGTCTCAATTCGGATCTTTTTATATCTCTTAACAAGTTCTCATAGTTATTATTTTTTTTGTCTTTTAGTCTTCCTACTATAGATATGAGTGGTTTTCACATTGCAATTACAGTGTTAGAGTATTCTGAATTTGTCTGTGTACTTACTTTTATCTGTGAGTCTATACATTAAGATGTTGTTTAACTGTGCATTAGTGTCTTTGTCTTTTAGACTGAGAAATTCAATTTGTTATTTCTTTTAAGAAAGGGTCTGCTCTTGGTGAATTTCCTCAGCTTCCATTTTCTGGGAAAAGCTCCTTCTTTCCTTCAGGTTTGAAGGATACTTTAGCTGAGTATAGTATGTTTTGTTTAGCACGTTTTTTACTTCAGTACATTTATATATCTTTTTTTTACTTCAATACTTTTTATTTATCATTCCATTCCACCTGGCCTGATTTTCACTGAGAATCACTGAGATTTCACTGAGAAGTCTGTTTTCAGGTTGATCAGAACTCCTTTTTATGTTATTTGCTATTTTCTCTTTCTGCTTTAGGGTCCTCTCTTTGCCTTGATATTTCACTGTTTGACTATTATGTGACCTGGGATAGTATCATTTGGGTTGTATTTACCTGATGATACTTGACCTTTCTGTAACTGAATATATCTATTTTTCTCTGGATTTGCAAAATTTTCTTTCTTTCTGTGAATACTCTTTCTTCTCCTTGCTTTCTCTCAACTCCCTCTTGAATGAAAATGACTCTTATATTTGCTTTTTGAAGGCTATTATCTAGATCTCATAGGTGTTCATTTCTTTTCATTATTTTTCTCTATTTTCAAGTAGCTTATCTTTTAGTTCACTGATTCTGCTGAGACTCTCTGATGCATTATTCAGCTAATTCAATGTATTCTTTAGTTCCAGGATTTCTGTTTGATATTTTTAATGATTTTAATCTATTTGTTAAATTTCTGTAATAAATTTCTGAATTCCTTTTCTGTGTTTTCTGGAAGCTCACCAAAGTGTTTTTTTTTTTCTCTTCCAGTAACTCAACTCATACTGTCTCATTAGTGTCAATTACTAGTTTCTTGCTTTGTACATTTGAGAAGGCCATGTTGTTTCTTATATATGTACATCTATATTCTTGCATTGAAGAATTGGTTATTTATTGTAGTCTTTGCCTTCTGGCTTGGTTATTTCTTCCTGGATTATATCTGCTTAGAGGCGTACTGTACAGTTTACTTGTTGCATTCCCTTAACTTTAGATTTTGGCCTGCTTATTAGCATTACATGTCACCTCAATCCTAGGTTTGCCAGGGCTCTTGCAAAAGCTTGAGATGCTAC
>NW_012100555.1:71779-75637 GCF_000951045.1 Mandrillus leucophaeus | reverse complement strand
AGATGCAGGTTTCACTCCTACTGACTGGCCTCTGTCTATGTATGCAGCCTTGCCTGGAAACTTATCCGGGTTCCCACAGATGAGGCTACAATCTGTGCCAATGTCTAACAGCAACAGCACCTGCTGTACATTGGTGGGGACCAGTGGATTGCCAATTCCACATGTGGCCTCCGGTTGTCTGGTGTCCCCCAAAGCTGGGCACCTTGACCTATTTCCTAATCAAACACAAAACGCTCTAACCTTCACCCATCTGCAAGTAGTCCTTGAGCTGGAGCATCTGGGAAGGACAGGGTCAAGCAGCATCATCTTGCCCCCTCTTGGGCATTTTCTGGAATTGGTGATTCAGGGACAATTGCCTCCACAAAGTTAACAGCACTTCATTGGGTTGCCTCTCAGTTTTGTCTCGGTCAACCCCAGCCAAAGTCAAACCAATCCACTTATGTGTGTGAGTCACCCACTGGGGGCCCTTTTTGTCCCATGAGGTGGCTCCCTGCAGAAGGATGGCTTCCCCTTTCTTGTGGCATAGAGTCCTCTGCTTCTACAAGGGCAGCCATGGCAGTAGTCATCTCATGCATGCAGCACCCCACATACAGATTGACAGTGGCCAGGGAGCCGAAGGCACTCAGGGATGCAGAGCGCAACACAACGTCCTTCAGGTGGGAGGTAAAGTGTTCATCATCTGGCCCTCGGGTATTCAGATCAAACATAGCCTGCTGCATACCCATCTCCTGATTTACTTGCACCACATCTGTATATAACTGCCATTTACTCAGTTTCTGGTATTTCTCTGGCATCATTCCACACCATTTGTATGGCCTCCATCAGCCACTCATTTATGGTTTGGTTGCCTTGCCCCTGTGCTAACCACTCACTCACCTGTAAATGCTGATGGAGGGAGGGATGAGTCATAATGGAGGCCAACTTTTCCATCTCAGAGGTGGAGCAGACAATACTGTTAGCTCCCTCATCCCAAAGGCGAAGCATCTAGGCAGGTAGGATGTCCTCTGAGTGGCTGCCAGCACTGTTTACCTTATTCCCACAACTCCACTGGCATATAAGCAGTGTATGACTGTGCTCCGTCAAGGTAGGGGGTCTCTGAGCCATCCCTGGGGCCCCAATGACTGTTCCTGGTCTATTTTCTGATGAACCACTGGGGGAGCCCATAACAGAGGTTATTCCTCCTCCATGTCAGATTGGGCAGGGGTCTCTGACTGGGATGGTGGGCCCAAGCCCACACTAATAGCAGCCTCTAATTCTCATTCCAACCTGTGTACCTAGGCCTTCAGGCTCTCTGCTTGTGCCTAGAGGTCCTTAACTGTGCTGCATCCTGCACAGACTGAGCACGCACTTCTCATAGCGCAGTCAAAAACACCCATCCAATTCTGCTGGCAAAGGCATGCACGTTTTCAGTGATCCATGCTTCCAGGTGCTTCAGTGCCTTATCCATGCTCACAAGGAACCTGTCCATGACCACCCATGTTTCCACCAGGGCCAATCTTAGCAGCATGGCTGTCACTGGGTACCATAACCCATATTGGGGCCACACGGCTGACCTGGGATCATCAGGGGCCAAGGGCTTACCTCAGAATCCTGCTGACTACACTAATTGTCAGGTTCCAATCTAAGCTGGGGTCTGAGGGGAGCTGGTGAACAGGTGGCAGGCAGCTGAAAGAATACTCAACATACCATAGGCAGTTGGGACATGGCTTTATTCTCTTCTCTCACCCTTCTACAGAGTCAGCAGTGCAGTTATATTTTTCACAGACAACAGTAGTTCAAGGCCAGATATGAGCTCAAACAGGTTACACTAAATGGTACATAAATATGATTATACAGTGCATGGGATTGTGTGCCTGCACTGCGAACCTGCTGTGTCATGCTGTACTGGATGTCTGCCTTGGCCTACTCATGACTAAAGCACAGCCATATTCATTACAATTACTAGGGCTTTGTAGTATACTTTGAGGTCAGGTAGTGTGATGTTTCCAGTTTTGCCAATTGTGCTCATGGTTGCTTTGGCTATTCAGTATTGTTTGTGATTCTATGTACATTTTAGGGTTGCTTTTTCTATTTCTGTGAAGAATGTCATTGGTATTTTGATAGGGACTGCATTCCATCCTTAGATCATTTTAGATATTTTGGTCATTTTAACAATATTAATTCTTGCAATCCACAGATATGGGATATCTTTCCATTTTAGGGGGTTTCTTCTTCAATTTATTTGGTCAGTACAATTTTATTTGTAGAGATCCTTCACTTTTTTGTATACATTTATTCCCAGGTGTTTTTTTTTTTCTTGTAGCTATTTTAAATGGGATTGCTTTCTTGATTTCTTTTTCAGATTGTTTGCTGTTAGTGTACATAAATTCTATTGAGTTTTGTATGTTAATTTTTGTATAATAAAACTGTACTAATTTTGTTTATCAGCTGTAATAGTTTTGGGGTGGTCTTAAGGTTTTTCTAAACATAAGGTGAACAAAAATGTTTTGATTTCTTCATTCCCAGTTTGGATGACCTTTATTTCTTTCTCATACCTAATTGCTCTGGCTAGTACTTATCTAGTAGTATGTTGAATAAAAGTAGTGAAAGTGGTTAATCTTGTTCCAGATCTCAAAGGAAAGGGTTTCAATTTTTCTCCAGTTAGTATGACAATAGTTATGTGTTTGTCACATATAGCTTTATTGTTTTGAAGTATGTTCCTTCTATACCAAATTTATTGAGAGCTTTTATCCTGAAAGGATGTATTATATCAAATACTTTTTTAGCATCTAAGGAAATAAACATTTTTTTTAAATTCTGTTAATATGATGTATCACATTTACAAATTTACATATGTTGAACCATCTTTGCATCACTGGGATGAATCTCACTTGCTCATGATGAATGATCTTTTTAATGTGTTATTGAGTTCTGTTTGCTAGTATTTTGTTGAGAATTTTGCATTTTTATTCATCATGAATATCGACCTGTAGTTTCCTTTTTCGTGTTGTCCTTTCATGGATTTGGTATCAGCATGATGTCGGCCTTATAAAATGAGTTTGGAAGTATTTCATCCTCTTAAATATTTTTTGAAGAGTTTGAGAAGAATTGTTATCGATTCTTCTTTAAAAATTTAGTAGAGTTCAGCAGTTCCCATTAAGTCCTGGGATTTTGTATGGGAGGTTTTTTATTACTGCTTCAACTGTCTTATTCAATATTGGTCTGTTCAGATGTTCTAATTCTTCATGTTTCAATCTTGGTAAGTTGTATGTACCCATTAATTTTTTCTCTGAATTCTTTTGTTGAGGGTTTTCTGACTTGTTGGAATATAGTTGTTATGATATGCTATAATCATCCTTTGTATTTTGTGGTATCATTAAATTCAAAGCTGTAATGTCTCCTTTTTCATTTTTTATTTTATTTATTTGGATCTTCTTTTTTTCTTCCTTAGTCTACCTAAAGCTTTGTCAATTTTGATTATCTGTTTTTAAAAATCGACTTTTCATTTTGTAGATCTTTTGTATGATTTTAGTCTCGATTTCATTTATCTATGCTCTGAACTTTATTATTTCTTGCCTCATACTAATTTTGGGTTTGGTTTGTTCTTGCTTTTCCAGTTTCTCTAGGTGCATCATTAGGCAGCTTATTTGAAGCTTTACTACTTTTTTGATGTAGATGTTCATTGCTATAAATTTTCCCTTTCATACTGGTTTTGCTGTATTCCATAGGTTTAGGTATGTTGTTTTTACATTTTCTCTTGTTTCATTTTTTTTCAAATTTTCTTAATTTCTTCATTGACCCATTGGTCATTTAAGAGTATGTTGCTTAATTTTCATATATTTGTACAGTTTCCAAGGTTTTTCTTATTATTGATTTATA
>NW_012100555.1:41097-69239 GCF_000951045.1 Mandrillus leucophaeus | reverse complement strand
CTTCCTGCAGAGAAATCCAAGATAATAAAGAAGCTGGCTGCCCACTTTGATCTCATTTTTTCCAGTGAGACACATATGTCTGAGGGGAACTTTTCTGCATAGTTCTTGGCATCATGCATAGAGAAATCTGTTTATCTTAGTGTCTGTTCACAATTTATCACTTGTCTTTGGCCCTATGGATTGTCACAGCCTAAATTTTGAGTTTTTGGATATTACTGGTGATAGTTTTGGTGCCAAATAGTTGATTCAGTTGTAATTTTGTGAAGGAAAGTGATGTCAAATTGTTTCTGCTCCATTCTTTTGGTGACATCATCCACCACTACCCCTTTTGTTGCTCTTCCTATTTATAAAGCAACTTAAGAGGAAGCTAGAATGTTGAGGAACAAAGACGTTGTTAACAGCTAGGCAATATAGATTTATTGGATGCCCAGTACCTGAATACCTTGGCCCCAAAGGGAATTTGTAGTTCTTATTGTCAGAAAACCACTAGTCTTATGGAAAACTAAGTATGAGCTGATTCCCTCCAAATCATGAGGTGTGAGGTGGGGGCAATCCTAGCTGGCTCATTGTCCAAGAAATCCAGAGTGAAATCCTCTGATCACTTTTAGACAATTCTGTTTACTGTATATCATTAATCATTATAGATTCCTATCTCAGTATGTCAGTAAAATTGCTGTACTGGTACTTTCTAAACTACTTTTCAAATGTAAGTACATAATATATTAATGACAATTTGAATCACCTTCTATGATAGCTGAAGTAGATCATCTTAAACTTAACACCACATTTTTTTACTAGGGATTGGTCTATACATGACAACTCTCATTTCCACTGCAGTTTCAACATCAGAGAAAAAGTAATGAGACAGAGTAGCTGTGTTCTGGTTAGAGGCACAGACAAAACCGTTTCAAGAGCCTCTTTGCTATCATAGGTAGAAATTAGATGTGCAATGGTCAATCTGGTGAGTAATGGGGGAAAAAGCACATGGTGCCAGATTGAGTCAACTATTGTGTACAACCATTGTAAGAAAGAGAAATGTATCTATGTTTTTCTGATTCATGCATTGTTACACACATTTACAGACCAGAATATAACCCTAGAAATTGGCAACCACTTCAATGCTTCCAATGATCTGTTTTTGTTAAATGGAAAAGGTAATGCAAGAACCTATTTTAGTTATTTAAAATAAATTATCCTCATATGAAAATTGAATGTTTTATAGCAGGATAGTCTGGGCATGGGCATTTTGTGGCAACATTGAATTTTCATATGTTATAGCTATGTAGCGAATGAGTTTATCACGTCAAGAGGGAATGTAAGTTCATCTCCTTATTAGTCTATGTCTGTAATCTATATGATCATTAAAGCTAATCTTTCTTTTGACTCTGCAACTAACCTCTGAAGAGAAAAAGTCATCTGGCCAAATCCCAAAACACTCCTAAATGCATTAGGAGAGATTATGAACATATAGATGAAATACAAGGTTTATTCATCTCCCCTCTGTTGCCTGAACCCCCTTTCCCTTGCCAATCTTCTTTGCTTTTCTGACAGTATTTTATTGGCTATAAAGGAAATTCAAACAGTGCCCCAGAGGGAAACTCCTTCTCAAAATCTTTCTTGCAGTGACAACAACTGTATGCACAGTAGTTTTATCCCCTTTTTCAAAAATTGATACATATTACAGTAGTCCTCCCGTATCCACGGTTTCATTCTTACAGTTTTAGTTACCCATGGTCAACTGCAGTCCAAATATATTAAATGGAAAATTCCAGTAAAAACGATTCATCAGTTTTAAATCCTATGCTGTTCTGAGCGAGGTGTGATGAACTCTGGTGTCATCTTGCTTTGTCCCATACAAACCATAAATCATCCCTTTATTCAGTGTATCCACAGTATACAGGCCAGCTGCCTGTTTCCACTTGGTAACCATCTTGGTTATCAGATCAAAGGAATATAGTATATATGGGGTTCTCTACTATCCATGGTTTCAGATCCACTGGGGGTCTTGGTATGTATCCCCCACAGGTAACAGGGGACTACTGTATTAAAATTAATCCACTATTCTGTAATAAAAACTTGGTGAAGAGAAACATGAGATTTAATTTTCAGGAGACTCCTATGAAGAAGTGACATTTCAGCTGAAACTTGAATGACACTTAGGTATTGATGTTGGAAAAGAGTAATCTAGGACAATAAAACATAAAGTGGGAAGGTGAAAGTAAGTTTAGCATCAGAAAATGTCTGATGTGGCTTGAATGTGGAATGGACAGTGAATGGGATAAGAGGGTAGACATAGCGCAGATCATGGAGAGATTCAGGGATTTGTTTGGATTTAATTCTGAAAGTAACTGGAAGCCATTGGGAGATATAGGCAGTTGAGTGACATAGTTTAATTTGTATTTTAAAAGATCACTTTGGCAGGTTTGTAAAGAAAGGATTGTCTGATGGGCATGAATAGAAGCAGAGACCACTCCAGGAACTCTGGAATTAGTTCAATTGATAGCACAAAACAACAGAGAGGTGGTTAGCAGCCATACAAATGGAGAGAACTGGCCTGATTTAGGATATTTTGGAGACATAGCAAAATGATTTTGATACTATTTAGTAGCTGCATAATAGCCCATTATATGAATGCGCCATGACTTATTTATATATTAAATGGAAAATTCCAGTAAAAACGATTCATCAGTTTTAAATCCTATGCTGTTCTGAGCGAGGTGTGATGAACTCTGGTGTCATCTTGCTTTGTCCCATACAGACCATAAATCATCCCTTTGTTCAGTGTATCCACAGTGTACAGGCCACTTGCCTGTTTCCGCTTGGTAACCATCTTGGTTATCAGATCAAAGGAATATAGTATATATGGGGTTCTCTACTATCCATGGTTTCAGATCCACTGGGGGTCTTGGTATGTATCGCCCACAGATAACAGGGGACTACTGTATTAAAATTAATCCACTATTCTGTAATAAAAACTTGGTGAAGAGAAACATGAGATTTAATTTTCAGGAGACTCCTATGAAGAAGTGACATTTCAGCTGAAACTTGAATGACACTTAGGTATTGATGTTGGAAAAGAGTAATCTAGGACAATAAAACATAAAGTGGGAAGGTGAAAGTAAGTTTAGCATCAGAAAATGTCTGATGTGGCTTGAATGTGGAATGGACAGTGAATGGGATAAGAGGGTAGACATAGCGCAGATCATGGAGAGATTCAGGGATTTGTTTGGATTTAATTCTGAAAGTAACTGGAAGCCATTGGGAGATATAGGCAGTTGAGTGACATAGTTTAATTTGTATTTTAAAAGATCACTTTGGCAGGTTTGTAAAGAAAGGATTGTCTGATGGGCATGAATAGAAGCAGAGACCACTCCAGGAACTCTGGAATTAGTTCAATTGATAGCACAAAACAACAGAGAGGTGGTTAGCAGCCATACAAATGGAGAGAACTGGCCTGATTTAGGATATTTTGGAGACATAGCAAAATGATTTTGATACTATTTAGTAGCTGCATAATAGCCCATTATATGAATGCGCCATGACTTATTTAAACATTGGAAGAGGCGCTTTAAAATTTAAGCAATCAAGTGTGTTCTGAGATCTACTATTAAGATTCCTGCTTCCCAAATTGTCTTCATTTACATTTATCTGTGACTATCTATTTAAAACGCATAAGGTGGTAGCCTGGCTGTACTAAAGAATAATAAATAGTTCTATTGACCTTGCTTTTTAAACTATGACCCATTTCAGTTCAGTTTTAATTTTTGAGTAAGAATAAGTATAATATATGGAAATAATTCCGTATGCAGTTCCAATATATATTCAAGTTACCATAGAATTGAACGTTATCATTTCATGGGATTTTCATTTTTAGTTTTAAGTAGAACAGGTTTGAAAAAATATGTAGGAACACCTGTAAGAATCAGATGATATTTGATAATTAAACCACTCTTTGGTTTTAAATCAAAATTAAACTCAGGAGAATAAGAATAACTTAAATAAACCAATAAAATTTGGCTATGCAGTTCAGAGCTCAACTTAAAAAGTTATGCATCCAGTAAATTTTTCAGTAGCCTGTTCGTTTTTATGCTGATTATTAAGTTTCAGTTAAGTTTCAGTGTATTCATTAAAATGTTAAACTTTATCCTGAATCACCTAAATCTTCCATGAGCTCTGCATGTAGAATATAATTTGGCAGATGCTTAATTTGGAGGAAATTGCTTACTTCTTAATACAACTATTTTTGAGAGAGAGAAATATAAAAAAAAATTATTTATGTCCCTAAAAATTCAAACATTTTGTCTAAATGTATCACATACACTTGAAACAAAACCATAGATGCCTGCAACTCAAACGGAATGAATGATACCAACTTATATGCTTGTTAGGATTCAGTCAACTCTCAGTTATTCACTGAGTTGAGTTATAAGTAGAAGATAGCGGGTAATGTTAAACGTTAAAGACATACTGCACAATTCTTGTTTATCATATGGCTTCAGAATCTAGTTGGGAAAACAAGACCACGTGTTGGTGCTTTTGTGATTTGTGCGTGCTGTTCCCTGTGCATGGAATGACTTTCTTTAACTTTGTGGTCACACAGTTGCTAATTATCTTTCAATCTGTCAGTGTCACATCTGTGAAGGTTTTCTTTCTACATTAAACAATTTATAATAATCCTTGTTATGTTTGTTTGGATTCACATGTCGCCATCTCTATAAGAGCATGTGTCCCTTCAGGAAAATGACTATGTCATGTCCAGAGTGCTTGGTGTAATGTCTTAAACAGTGTTAGGCCATCATTAATATTGAGTATTGATAATATAAGGCAGTTTGCTGTGAATTCTAAATGTCCAGATCTATCAAGAAGTGTTTAGGGAAATTTGCATCTCTGAAGAGAACAAGATCACCAGGGCCTCTAATCCTAGTATTAGAATTACAATCTTGGCAAATCCTGAACCATTTGAGGCTTGAGAAGAGGGAGTAGACGAGGGAGGAAGGATGGGTTGGGGAAGTCTTCAAGAGTTTTTCAACTCTACTCATCTAGGGTTCTACATTTCAAAGTTTGAATTTTAAAATAGCTCTATTACCTATATCACCATTACTTCATGATCTAAAAGTAAAATCATAAAGACAGCTTTGCACAACAGAATGTACTGGACTGAGGCATTCACATTCAGTCAATTTTTTCACAGTATAACTCAGAGAAAGTTAAAAAGTTCTCTTTGCTTTTTGAGAATCCATTTTGTAGTTCGTTGTTGCAGATCTTCGTATGTTGACTTTCAGAAGTGAATTGAAATGTAGGATAAATCTAGGAGTATAGTAAAGACAAGGAATCAAAGCCACGCAGCAAACAGACACACAGGGGAGGATATTTTCCGTATCGTCTCCCTGAGCATACTTGGAAATCTGAGAAGCTGGCTTTTGAATAGTACATATATAATCAGTTCTTTGGTTTATAAATTCAGTAATCATGAAACCCCGTGAAATAAGTATCAACATAGCAGTACATGTCTTCATTAATATTTTATATCATTACCTCTGTAGCTTCTCTGAGGAATTCAGGGAATTTTATAGGAAAAAAACGCTTAAAACTTGAAGCAACTAAAATTTATATAAAAAATCATATAGAATGAATGAATAAAGTATATTAAATATACAAGCTGTTTTCTTAGAGACTTAGAATCTAAAATGAATACGAACCCACTTTCCCCAATAATTAGCCTTGATACACAAGTAAACGTAAGCATGATATTTTTCTTGCCAATTTCTACAATAACTCAAAACCTTTAATGAATAAAAAAAGATATATCCTCATTAAATAATTAAGTTGACAATAACTTTATCAACTTAGGCAAAAAACTACTAATTTTCATCTTCCTTTTGTATGTTACAGTATTTGGGCATTGTTATATATATATTGTAAAATATATATCTAGATATCTAGATATATACTCCCTCTCTCTCCATATATATATGTATATGTATTTACAATTTCTTGAAATAGTGAGAAAAGTTACAAAAAGAAATTACAAATACAAAAATCTCTCTATATATACATATATATGTATACACACATATATATGTATATATAGAGAGAGAGAATTTTTCTCTGAAGAGAAAAATGACACTCATCACCATGGGAAAAGATAGTAATAGAGTTAATCAACAAATGTATGCTGAACTCAATTGAATGAATGTAGACTCCTCTAAGTGGTTGGTGAGACTGTTCTGGACTCTAAATTCATTTCCTAAGCTAGATACTCTATAGATCAATTTCTATTTAGCAACTGCTTTTTCCAAGGTCGTCTTTATACAGGATGGAGGAAATGGCCTTTTAATTCCAGAATCCACTCTGTTAGCTATAATTATATTGTTTCTTTTTATAATTAAGTAGAAAGATACAGTACTTTACAAAATGAACAAATATATAATCTAACAAGCTATGAACTCTTAAACAACCAACTCTTAACTGGTGGGATCTGGAAAGGGCTTCTTAAAAAAGAAATTCTATCCTGGATGTCTCCAAAGATGGATTGTGTTACTCTAGTGCCCTCCTACATCAGTGCAAAAAATACACAATGCTGAGCTCCACAGTTTTTGTGCAGTTTCCAGCTTTCAAAGTACCAGATAGAACTCTGACTCCAATACTCTCCATCCTTATATTCCCGAAAATGTGAACGGCATTTTAATTATCCTTCAAAAAACTTGACTTCTCTAACCCTTCATCTCTTCTTAGTAGAGGAACAAGAGTTCAAGAACAATTTTGGAGGTGGGAGTGGGGTCAAAGGGAAAGAAATGCAAACCAGGCTCCTACCCAATGATTATTTCTTAAATGATATGGTCTGTAACAGAGGTTGCCAAGCCTTTCCTATAGAGAAACAAAGAGTAAATATTTTAAGCTTTTTAGGACATAAAGTCTCTGTCACAACTACTCAGCTCTGCTAATGTATCACAAAAGCAGCCACACAGAAAACATAAATGAATGAATGTGGCTGTGTTTCCATAAAACTTTATTTACTAAACAGGTGGTAGTCTGAATTTGGTCTGCAGGATATAGTTTGTTGACCATGGTTTATAGAATAATCTTTGAGTATAGCATACAAAGTATCTTTCATTCAGATGATTTTTTGTACCAGAAATTTCCAGAATCAACTGAATAATTTAATTTTTTTTTTCCTTAAATTACTCTACAGTAATCTCTCTGGAAGAAGGTGAACTGCATTTACAATTTCTTGAAATAGTGAGGAAAGTTACAAAAAGAAACTACAAATACAAAACAGGCAATATCTGAAAAAATAAATATACCCTGTCACTATGTTAAACACCGAACTTTTTGTATTTCTATAGAGAACACCCCAACTATCAGAGTTTGGGAAGCATTATTTGCATTTATATTCAACAAATGTTTAACCTAATCCTTAAAATCATCCACCATTTTTCAAACTTTGG
Source organism: Mandrillus leucophaeus (assembly GCF_000951045.1). Classification (NCBI taxonomy): domain Eukaryota; kingdom Metazoa; phylum Chordata; class Mammalia; order Primates; family Cercopithecidae; genus Mandrillus; species Mandrillus leucophaeus. Next base: position 61,791 of record NW_012100555.1, on the reverse strand, counting down.
AAATACCGATTTAGAAAGATGAAAGTACACCTCTTAAATAGAAAGTGGCAAATCTAAGATCTGCACCTTGATCATCTGCTTCCAAATCCTGGGCTGGTTAAGAAAAATATTAGATTTAAAAAATCTAAGATACATTCAAAGACTTTAATTCCCTCTAGTGTTTTTCAGTGCCAGAGAATTTTGTAACAGGCAATTCTCAGTAATTGTAAAACACACAAATGATGACTTTCACTGTTTTTAGTAATAAAGAGTAAATCAATGCAATTCTCAGTCATTTTGCTTAATAGAGCACATTGAAAACCAAAAGAGCTACACTCCCTATTTTTTCTAATATTTTCTGATGAATTTCAATAGCTAGACTCTCATCATACTTTAAAGACTGTCATTCTTCCTTAAAAGCATAAGGCAATTTAATGAGATACTTGCAGTAGATAAAGTTGCTGTACTCGATGTTTCCATGTTTTATTTCCTGAGAGATGACATAGAACAATGTTGTCTGAGATTGTGAATTTCCATACAGAGGGATCGTTGAAGCACCCCTTGTTCATAAAACACTCTGTCATCCTGGAGACAAAACTATCAAATTTTATTAAAATTTAGTTATCTCAAGTCAAGCTTTACATTTCCAAATAGAAATAGTGAACTGCAATGTGTCAGAGCTCTACATTTCATTACCACAGCAGATGTCATTATTTGGCACATAAGACTAGGGTTTGTGATAACTACATCATACAACTCTAAAGGAAATAGCAGAAATGTTCATTGAAAGCACTCTTCTATGTCTACCACTTTTGAGCAGTGCAACCTAAGAATGAGAAAAATATATAGAAATACTGATGTCAAGGCCATAATGATTTTCCTGTTACCCATAATTAAATTTTGAAATTCCAGGAAGGCATTTTTGGATATTACAGTATCAGGAAAATAGAAGGAAAGAAAATTAGCTCAAAATGCTCCAATCTGACTTTGTACTAGCAAATGATGTTATGCAAAATAAAATCTATTGTTAATATATAATAATATCTATTATATTTAAAATAATAGAATAATATCTATTATATTTAAAATAATAGAATAATATCTATTATAATTATAATGTCCAAATTTTTCCTTATCTCTGGTAAAACATCTGCTCTTTATGTTATCTCAAGTCACATTATATAGTTTAGAAATGAGTGATAGATATCTGGAATCATCTTTCCTCATTCATAGGCATCTCAAGGAAGAAATCACAATACAATGATATCTATTATTCTATTTTATTTTGTAGTGTTTATTTTTATTTTTTAAAAAATTTCCCTAATTTCTTTGGCTACTGGTGGTATTTGCTTACATGAGTAAATTCTTTAGTGGTGGTTTGTAGGATCCTGGTGCACCCATCACTGAAGCAGTATATACTGTACCATATATGTTGTCTTTTATCCTTCGCCCCCTTCCCATTCTTTCCCCTAAGTCCTCAAAGTCCACTGATTCATTCTTATGGTTTTTTGTCCTCATAGCTTAGATAGAATAGCCAGATAAAAATTTAGATGGCTAAACATTTATATATCATTAGTAGAATATCAGTCCGATTCTCATTTCTAAAACTTCTTTTGGTACTAGACAGAACTCTACTTTTATGATTAAAAATTTTAGGAATCTTCATTTAAGACAAAATATGACTCCTTGTTATTTTTCTCCCTGGATTCAATATTCCCTTATTGTATGAAAGAGTGTCTATTTTCTTCTCATGGACAACTTTTAAAATATTTACATAAAACTAATTTTAACCACCACCAATCGTCAATCATATCCTGTCCAAAATAACCTTTCCAACCTCCTTTATCCATTTTTTTTTACAATAAGGTTTATGATTTCCTTTTATCAGTGTGGTTTTGGATGTGCACCATTTATAAAATAAGGTCTTTCTTTAAAATTGCTTATAAAGTAAATAGAATAATACAAATATATAGCGTCAGGAAGGCAAATTGTTTCTAATACATCTTTTGACCTAAATGGTGAATGCCTGTTGTTTAAGCTTCAGATTATGAAAGTTTGAACAGCAACACTGTCGAACTATTGGCCAATTCTAATCATTTTCAATTTAATCACTAAAATTATTTGTTTTTAATCTGAGTTATTATCAAGCCACCAGTCTAATTGATTTCATATTTGTGTATTTGGTTTTCTAATCTAAATATAGTACTTTGGTTTTTTTTTTTTCCATTACATTTAATTTTGCTTGTTCAGCCTGTGCCTTTATTCAAGTTGTTGATAAAAACTCCAATCTGAAAAGTCCAAGCAAAACTCTGTGGCACATTCCCAGTAAGCTAAACTCCAGATGGGCATCAAGCATTCATCAATATCCCAGAGCATACTATTAAACCTGTTAAAACTCTACCAAACTTTTTGCCATTCTGCTCACAAGAGTATCATGAGAGTCTGTCAAACGCCTGGTTGAAACATAGGCTCACTATGTCGATGGCCCATATGAGGCCCATAAAGAAAATTCAGAGCACTTAAAAAGTTGCTATGAATCTGTAATCCCATAATTTTTCCTTATCTCTGGTAAAATATCTGCTCTTTATCTTACCTCAAGTCATACTAGAGTTTAGAAATGGGTGAGAGATACCTGGGACCATCTTTCCTTATTCATAGGAGTCTCAAGGCAGAAATCATAATGACTATATTTCATTTTTTCCCCATGTCTGTGCCCTTGTGTGATAGCAGCATGGTTGCTTGACAGCATATTGAAGAGTCTTCATTACTCACTGCCATTTGCTTCCCTGTCCCAGAACTGAAAAAAAATTGTTTGGTTCCAACTGACCACAATTGTATCTGACTTTTTCTTCTGTTTTATTTTATTTGTTTATTTCCTAACAATTTTTGTTTCTCAACATAAAATACTGTCTTCGTCATGCCAGATTCCTCTCTAGGATCACTTGTTTTCCACCCCAGTGCCTTGGAAGGGAGCAGAGAGCTCAGGGTGTCACTAGTCAACTTATATCTCATCTCATGTTATTTGAACAGTAGGACTCTTCAGGAGATAAAAGAATATTATAAACACAAGGTGCAAAATGTATGTAATTATGAGACCTTTAAAAAATAAATCATAGTAAATCACATGAAACAGTGATTTCTTGATACATATTATTATTGTTTCTTCTACAAATATTATTTCAATTAAGGAGAGTGTTCAAGGGCTCTCCTGGCTTCCTGAGCAAGCGTTTGAAAGATTCATGACATTTCCTAGGGTTAAAAACTATTTCCCTGGAGTTTCTAAAAACGAGAGCCTGCTTTAAAATTGTGAAGCTTTCATGGGAAAAGCAAAGAAACTTTTAAGCAACTGAAACTCTGAAGTATTTTCTAGAATAGAAAGTATAGATGGTCAGTAGATCCCAGTTATTGTTTTAGCTGAAAAAAAATGAAATAAGTTGATCAGGGGTAGGTAGATTATAATATTATTATTACTTGGTAAAATTGAATTGTTTGGGCCCTGGTAATCCTGTGCTATTCATGCATATAGATTAAAGCTTCTGGTTCTCACTTAAGCAAACTGAAAAGCACTAATTGTTAGAGAAAGGAATGAAGGTTTTGTTCTAGTGACTTGTTTTTGAAAAATATTTTGTAACAATGCCACTTACATATTTTCATGTTGCCACATTTACATCTGAGAATTACTGGTGAAAAACACAAATGGCATAACTATTAAAAAATGGTTTTCTAATCATAATTCAATGTGGCTTTGCATCAAATAGAAATACCAAACTGAGAAAAAGAAATGACTGTTTGACTAAATACATGTAATAAAATGGTGCTAAAAGAGTAAAAATGATTCTTTGCATTTTCTGTCTTTTCAGTTTCTCTATCTATCTATCTTGATGGATCGATTCATTGATTGTGGTAGGCATGAGCTTAATATGTAAAATAAGATACATGCTTCAGTGACACTGTTTTTGCCCAGAGATGTTGCTTCGAGGCCTTCCATAGGCAGCTTCCAGGGCATCTGGGCATTGATGGGCTTGCGAATGAGCTGAGTTGGCAGCTGCAGCACCACTGGTTGTAGTCTTGCTAGTATCCTTTCAACTGTATCCCCTTGGGATATCAACTCCTTTACCTTATCAATGCAACTCTCACCAGTGATAATATTTTTCATTAATGTGACACAAATCCAATCTCCATGTTGTATCTGCTTATGTTAGTCAATGGAGCCCCACAGTGGATTAGAATCACACATGAGGACACTGGAGGAAGTTGTTCATAAGAGACAAAGAGGGCATAAACGGACAGTAAACATGAAACATTTAATTGAGTGAAGCTTTTATTTCTGATTTGAAAATAAATATATGTTAGGGTAAAAAAACTAAGATTATAAAGGAGAACAGAAAAATAGGAGTTAATAAAGGGACCCACAGCTTCACTACTCAAAGAAAACTATTGCTGAAATTTGGGTTATGTATAACTCTTTCTGTCTAATGTGCATATGTGTTTACAGACAACATAGTTGATGATGCACAGTGCTTTATTTAAACTTTTGTCTGGTACATTAGGCCATTCTTGGGTTGCTATAAAAAATTCCTAAGATCGAGTAATTTATAAGGAAATGTTTAGTTTGCACACAGTTCTTCATGCTTTACAGAAAGTGTGGTGCTGACATCTGCTTGGCTTCTGGGGAGGCCTCAGGAATTTTATATTTATGGTGGAAGGTGAAGGAGGGACAGACATGTCACATGGCAGAAGCAGGAGCAAGAGTGGGAGTGAGGACGTGCCACACACATTTCAATGACCAGATCTTCTATTTCAGTGACCAGATCTTCTGGTCATTGAAATAGTGAGTTCATTGAGAACTCACTGTCACAAGGACAGCGCCAAGGGGATGGTGCTCAACCATTCCTGAGAAATCCTCCCCCATGACCCAGTGGCCTCCCACCAGGCCCTACCTCCAACACTGAGGATTACAGTTCAATATGAGATTTTAGTGGGGGTGCACATTCAAACTGTATCACCTACTATTGTCTATTTCGTTTATTCCAGTTGTTTGATCTGATAAATAATTCTGTAGAAGATCGTGGAGACTGAATTGTTCAAACATTTTGCCATATTTCAAGTTAAGTTCCCAGAAGTTGGGTTTATTTAAATTTAAATATTTTAAGGCTCATTACATACATACACAAGCTACGTGATAAAAGAGTTATGTCGGTGGCCATGATAAAATAGGATTTAAAAATTTTTTATTAATTTTTTTTCTTTACTAGAGATGAGGTTTCACTATATTCCCCAGGCTGGTCTCAAATTCCTGGACTCAATCAATTCTCCCACCTTGATCTCCCAAAGTGCTGGGATTACAGGCCACCCTGCCCAGCCATGATGCCATAGTTTATAATAAAAAATTCCTCTTACATTATTTTTAGAAAAAAAAATCCAATCTCTCCACTTCTTTACAAAATACGTAATGATTTGCATATATTTTACTTGTCCAATTTCTAACACGGTCTATATTAACTTCGAAAGCTCCGCAATTGGAATCACATAATGAATAGTATTAACTAAATGGCTTAAAATAACAGAAGGAACCCAAGAAGAGAGCTTAGATTTTATGTAAGTTTTAAGTAGTCACCTACTTGTATTCCCACTAAATTGTGAACTCCAAAAACAGGGTTTTTTTATTTTAAAAGTAAATTTTTATTCAATACCTGTTTTGTATTAGGCATTTTCTCATTTTTTGAGAATGCAAAGGAAAGCAAGATAGAGAAGATTTCAGCTATTATGCATGAGACAGCAAGGCAAGGGGGCCAGTTGAATATCAGGCTCAATGTCATATGTCTGGAATTTACCTTTACACAGATGGCATTTGTAGGTGGTATATATAGACCAAAAATAAGGTGAGCTTGGAAATTGATGATTTCACATTAATTTTCTGCATGTCACATTTGAGGAATGGATTTTACTTCAAGAATAAATAATCTCTTGACAGCCTATGCATCAGAATCCATGTAGGAAATAGTGAATTAGGCATAGTTCAAAGCTGATCATCTATTTATTTGGATGTTAACATTAAGTCATAAAAATATAATATTCGATAAGTGTATAATGGTATTGCTGGGATTCTTGAACAAAATACTCAATTATTTTAAATGTTACCAAATCATTTAAAATTGAAATTTGGAGGCTTTATTTCCACAGGAGTGAAACTGAATTATTTAATGTGACCATGTCCAGGGCAGATTTTCTTAATCAAAACCCTCATTAGGGAAATTTAACTCCTTACATTACATTTTATGGCTTTTGTTTTAATTTTATCTACCACTACAGTCAATGATAAAATGTGAATGAATAGAAAGAAAAATATTGTCATTTTATTGTCTTCTTTCTATTGATATAATTACCAGAGTCTTCTCAAAGAGGGCATTAAAAACTCTCTTAGGGCACTGAAGGTCCTTTTTACTCCATTTGAGCTTTATTAAAAAGAGTAAATGAAAAAGTAGGATAGGGACTTAGAGAAATCCACCCTGGGGAAGGCATGAACAGAAAAAAAATTACTTGTAAATGGGACAAGTTGATGTAAAATTTGTAAAGATGGGTTAGAGAGTTTCGGCAAAAATGTGAGCTCTGGAGGAAGCCTGTTGGGTTCATTCCTGTTCTGTGCACTGTTCTTTCTTTTATATTGTTAGTTTTCTCATCTACAAAGCAGTATAACACAGTCGCTATGATTGCTATGAAGGTTAAATGAAATAAGACGTGAAGACCATTTAGCATACAGTCTAACAAATACAACTGAGATTTATAGTATAGGCTCAGAAGTTACTATTAGTAATAGTCAAGCACCCAGAAATCTCACACTTAATATTAAGAACAAATAATGAAATAGGCCTGAAGACTAAGATGAGTTATAATTGTATTATACTTAGTGCAATAAATTAGACAAACCAGGAATAGAGAGATTGTTTTACTCTTCAAACCTTGGAAAGATACGGCATGTCACAAATGCTGTTGAAATTAGTGAGGATATTATATATCGATGGGTAGGAGAGGAAATGAAATGAGTATGGCCACATACTCATCAATGGTGTTTAGAGTATCCATGTTGTTTCATAAGAACATTCTTGTCAACATATGAGAATTGGAGGGTGAAGATTAAAAAAAAGAGAGAGAGAAAGTGATATGCAGGATGAGCTCAGTTATACCAAATGCTGACTTTATCACACTATAGTTACAGAAAAGGAGGAAAAGACCTTAGTTAAAATATAAATAATATATCAGGAAAGCTGAAGCAAGGTTCAATGAAATAAAATGCAAAGATCTAAGAAGAGATTAAAGGGAAATATCTTGATATTGTGTATTTTTAAAAGGGCTGGGACGAAATGCATTTTGGTGTGCACTGTGAAGAGAGATAATGCTAAAAGCATAGACTAAATAAATACATATGAAAGTAAATTTACACAGAAAATTAGAAGTATAGTTTTTTTGGTTTTCGTATACCTTTCTTATATGGACCAGCACAGTCTATAGCATGTGGTCCCTCTTATGAGAAACTTCATATTTATTTGTTCAGTATAAATGCTTTCAAGTTTTTTTGTATATTAACAAAGAAAAAATACATGAAAGTAAAAGGAATAAAATAAATTATCCAATATGAATTGGGAGATGATTTTATGTCTCTCTGTGAAGCAGATAAAATGGTCAGTATATAACTTCTGTCTCTGCATCCAGAGCAGAGGTTCCTAACATGGGGTCAATACTCTTGAGATTAAAATATTTGGCGTATGAGATGGTACTCTAGGGTGATAGTTCAGAGCTTTCATCTGATTCTCAAGAACATTTATGACCCCTTTCCTCAAAGCTCAGAAATAACTGATCGGGAGAAAGATAAGTAAATGTGACTAATGCACACATGAGGCATGCCATTTGTATTTATGGATTAGCTTTTAGTGGTAATGGTTTAGAAGAAAGCAGTGCTAAGCTCACATGGGCAGGAAAGCAGGCAACATACTGAACTGGCTAATATTAAAATGTAGGGCCGGGTGCGGTGGCTCACGCCTGTAATCCCAGCACTTTGGGAGGCTGAGGCGGGCAGTTTATGAATTCAAGAGATTAAGACCATCCTGGCCAACACGATGAAATGCCGTCTCATTAGCTGCGCATAGTAGCACACGCCTGTAATCCTGGCTACTCGGGAGGCTGAGGCAGGAGAATTTCTTGAACCCAGGAGGCAGAGGTTGCAGTGAGCCGAGATCATGCCACTGCACTCCAACCTGTTGACAGAACGAGACTCCGTCTCAAAAAAAAAAAAAAAAAAAATTAGATACAAAGAAAGTTCTCTGCAAAAGGGGGAAATTCCTCTTGTAAAACAAAAGGAAACCTTAGAATGCACTAAAGAATATGGCAAAGTGGCAGATAAAGAAAGTTGTCTTCCAAAATAAGCAATGAGGAAAGGACTCCCTGTTCAGTAAATGGTGCTGAGATAACTGGCTAGCCATATGCAGAAAATTGAAACTAGACCCTTTCGTTACCCCTTATAAAAAATCAACTCAAGATGGATTAAAGATGTAAATGTAAAATCTAATACTACAAAAACCCTGGAAGATAGCTTAGGACATACCATTCTGGACATAGGACCTGGCAAAGATTTCATGATGGTGACATCAAAAGCAATGACAGCAAAAACAAAAATTGACAAATTGGACCTACTAAAGAGTTTTTATTCAGGAATAATAAAAAAAAAGAGCAGAGTAAACAGACAACCTATGGAATGGGAGAAAATAGTTACAAACTATGCATCCAAAAGCAGTCTAATATCCAGAACTTATAAGGGGCTTAAACAAATTTACAAGCTAAAAACAACCCCATTAAAGAGTGGCCAAAAGACATGAACAGACTTTTCCAAAGAAGGCATACACCATGGCCAAAAAGCAAATGAAAAATGCTCAACATCACTAATCGTTAAAGAAATGCAAATCAAAACTACAATGAGATGCCGTCTCACACCAGTCAGAACAGCGATTATTAAAAAGTCAAAAAATTACAGATGCTAGTGAAGTTGTAGAGAAAAGGAAATGCTTATACACTGCTGGTGGGAATGTAAATTAGTTCAGCTACTGTAGAAAGTAGTTCGACGGTTTCTGAAAAACTTCAAAACAGAATTACCGTTCCATCCAGCAATCCCATTATTGTGTGTATACCCAAAGGAATATAAGTCATTCTACCATAAAGGCACATGCACACATATGTGCATCACAGCACTATTCACACTAGCAAAGACATGGAATCAACCTAAATGCCCATCAACAGTGGACTGGATAAAGAAAATGTGGTACACATTTTATACACCATGGAATACCGTGCATTCATAAAAAGGAGTGATCGTGTCCTTTGGAGCAACATGGATGGAGCTAGAGGCCAATGTCCTAAGCGAATTAACGCAGGAACAGAAAACCAAATACCACATGTTCTCACTCATCAGTGGGATCTAAATATTGAGTACATATGAACACAAAAAAGGGAGTAACAGAGACTGGGGACTACTTGCGGATGGAGAGAGGGAGGAGGATGAGGATTGAAAAACTACCTATTCGGTATTATGCTTATTACCTGGGTGACAAAATCATCTATACACAAAACCCCTGCGAACACACAATTTACATATGTAACAAACCTGTACATGTTTCCCTGAACCTAAAGTAAAAGTTAAAAAATAAAAGCTGTCTTGCAAAGGAAATCTAGGGAAGTTCTATACAAAGGCAAAGCGTATATGAAATATATGGTCTTGTAAATATTCATGTTAAGGTAATCAGTAAATGCCTGGAAGGCATAGGTTGACTTAGAATGTTATGAAGATACGAATCATTTATAGCTTTGTTGTTGTTGTTGTTGTTGTTTTTGAGGCAGAGTCCCGCTCAGTTGCCCAGGCTGGAGTGCAATGGCATGGTCTTGGCTGACTGCAATCTCCACCTCCTGGATTCAAGTGATTCTCCTGCCTCAGTCTCCTGAGTATCTGGGATTACAGGCATGCACCACCACACCCAGCCAATTTTTGTATTTTTAGTAGTGGTGAGGTTTCTACTGCTGCGGTTTGGCCAGGCTGGACTCAAACTCCTGACCTCAGGTGATCCACCTGCCTCGGCCTCCCAAAGTGCTGGGATTGCAGGCATGAACCATCATGCCGGCCCTATAACTTGTTTAAACAACATAAACTTCTTGAGCACGTGGGAGGAAAGATGTATGAAGAAACAGAAAGAGCACTGTTTAGTTATTGAAGTGGAAAATGATGAAATATCTTGGAATCAACTTGAACAAGATTGAGGGAGGTATGTTAAGAAAGTACTAGCAGTTTCCATTAAAAAAAAGAAAAAGAAAAATTATAATCTTGGTGATAAAGAGCTGGAACTAGGGAGAAAAACTTGGTAAAATTTTAAAAAGTAATAGAAAATTTACACTTCAAAAAAGTGAATATTTATTTATGATGAGGGGAGAAATGAAAATAAATTATACTTTGATTCCTTCTTAACACTACAACAAAATGTCAACATTTTCAACAGAGAAAAATAGATTAGGCTTTTTTTTTCATGGTTCTTCAAAATTTATGATTTTAGTATTCTACAGTATATACTCTCAAAATATACAGGGATTTCAATAAACTCCATATTGCATGATTAAAATAAAAATATGGAAAGGTATGTTGATGGGGGATGCAAAAGTTCTCTGCTTATAATTTCATGCAGCTGATTATTAGACTTATTCACTGACTAGCTTCAGGCGCTGAACATTTCCAACTTTCTTTATTCTTCCCACATTCTTCTAATACTTGGAGTGTTATTATATAGGACACAATTTTATGTGATATGACTATCAGAATTTGACATTTAACCCCACAATCTTATGTCACAACTTGGGGTCTGTTGGCACAATGTTCTGTAAGCATATATTTGGAACTCATTTTTATATCAAAATAGATAGCAATAGCTTAATTCTATATGGAAGTAACCGTAAACAGTTTAACTTCCTCTTACTAACCGAAACTAAATGTACTCCCATTTAACATTTTGTTACCCAGACGCTAGAAATATCATCAGACACTCTACCACCACTTGACAGAAGAGAAGGTCATAGAGGAAATTAAGAGCAGAACTGGCCGGGTGCGGTGGCTCATGCTTGTAATCCCAGCACTTTGGGAGGCCAAGGCGGGTGGATCACGAGGTCAGGAGTTCGTAGACCAGCCTGACCAACATGCTGAAATCCCATCTCTACTAAAAAATAAAAATAAATAAAAATAAATTAGCCAGGTGTGGTGGTGCACGCCTGTAAGCCCAGCTACTCAGGAGGCTGAGGCAGGAGAATTGCTTGAACCCGGGAGGCGGAGGTTGCAGTGAGCAGAGATCAAGCCACTGCACTCCAGCCTGGGCGACAGAGGGAGACCCTGTCTCAACAGCAACAACAACAACAAAAGCTGAATCATACAGCCCTCTGAATCAGTTGCACTTTTCTAGAAATTTTGCAAAAATTTTATGAAAAACAAATGATTAAGTGAAAGCCTAGTTTCATGCCCAGCGCTTTAAAGGTGGCCTATGGAAGTGGGAAATTTGAAGCTGAAACATCGTATGTGCCCATATAAATCTACCTATAGGCTAATGTCTATTTGTGGGTAAGGGAATTTGGAAAGACAATCCAAAAAATTTAACCATGTTATAGAAAAGATAAAGATAAAGCAACCAAAGGAAAAACACTGGAAATGTAAACATTATGAGATGTAAAGTAACTTTATTTTAACATTATTCAATGTGTTCACTTGTGTATTGCTGAAGGGAGAACTAGAATCTTAAAGAAAAAGTGATTGTTCCTAATAGAACAATAATTTATTGCAAAGTACAATGTCTTCTAAACACTACCCTTGCTGGAATATGATAAGATTTGTGTTTCATGATTCTTCATATTCATTTCTGCTTCAGAGTCAATCTTGAAATAAAAATAAGATAATTCTAGTTCATTTTCAGAGTCCTCTCAGTCCATCTGTGTCATTTCCCTGTTCCTGACCCCATCTGTGGATCCCATTGCTGTTATGATTCCAAGTGGATGGGAAACCATCTTCTTGGCTTTCTATTGGGCGAGTTTGCATGTAATATTCAGTTTTGTTTGCTCTCTCTCTACTCTGTTTTAACCCAAGATTGCAAGCTGTATTTCTTAACAATTATGTATCAATTATAGATAAAATACTAGATGTTTCTGGCAATAACATAAGTAAATAGTAATGTAAATATTAAAGTTAAGTTAGAAATGCATTGAATTAAAAATGGTCTACGTAAAATTCCAATCTTATTGGGAAAATCAGACCTAATATAAAGTTCTACACATGAGTCATCTGTCATTTTAGATGGTGGAAGTTAATTTATAATGGAAGTTTGCATTTTATCAGAGGATGATCAAAGGGCCGGCTTGCTGCATTTGAAAGCCTTCTGATACTAACACAGTCTGCACAGGAGAAAAATGGGGGGAAGAGGACTTTCTGGTGAGAGTAAAAATATAGAATTCAAGCCTACAAATAAAATTGAACTTGATTGTTTTCTGTGGATACTTTCTCACATTCTGGGTTATTTTTCTTTATAATATTTTGAAAGGAAGTAAGATATGCAGAGTGCCAAAGACAGCAACAGAAACCTCCCAGACTCCTGAGGCTTTAGGAACACCTGTCATGAAAGTGGATTTGGCTGACGTAGAAATCACAGTGATACAATATGAGTGTCTTTTATTTTTGACACTCTCTGCATTTATCAATTGCAAATGTACTGTGTATGCAGCCAGCAATTTGTCAAAGGGTATTGTAGAAATATGTCAGACCTAGATTAAAAGACCCTGTGTATAGAAAAGTTTTGTTTATCTGACCCGTATGCTCAGTCATCAAACGGGGAAATAAGAACAACAGGTTTCTAATCTTTCCTGGCCATTGAGAACAGGGGACTTCATATATTGTAAAATGCAGATACATCCTATCTAAAGTAATAATAAGGATTGTTTTCAGAACTACTCTTAACTTGCTACAATTTAGACATTACCAGTAGAATTCTCTTCTATAGTTCCTACGAAGTCAATACCTCCTGTCTGTCTATACTGCATGCTTTACACTCAGGACTGGAGTCTAAATCCAAGCTGAACAATTTACTGCCATTATGATTTTAGGCAATCAGAATTAAGTTTTTCTTCCATAGCTCATAAACAAAAATAGTATCACTTAATGATTAGGCATAAAATTGTTGAGATGCAATATAAGAGAAATATTTTGTGTACATCCTAAAATTCTATATAGTTCATGTACACACACACACTCATACACATTTAGACATGCCATGTCATCTTTCCTATTTATCACTTTTGTAAACAAAAGTAGTTTTAATTTTTAAAAAAATGATACAATATACATTACCTAAAAGTATTTTCATATATATATGGTCATGGTAGGTTTCCCTGACAGGCATGCCATTCAAATCTCTTGCAAGAATGTTTTTACTTTTTTTAAGTAATCAACCAACATTTATTTAGTTATACAAACTTTAAACTTTCTAATTTGTATTTTTTTATTTAATTGTAATTGACAATTGTATACATTTGTATGTTGCAATGTGAGTTTTTTTTAACTTTTATTTTAGATTCAAGGGCTACATGTCCATGTTTGTTACAAGAGTATATCGTGTGATGCTGAGGTTTGGGGTACGATTGAATCTTTCATCCAGGTAGTGAGTATGGTACTCAAAGGGCAGTTTTCCAACCCTTTCCCCTTCCCTTGCTGTCCCCACTTGTAGTTCCCATTGTCTATTGTTCCCGTATTTATGTCCAAAAAGTATGCTTTAAAAAACAATTCATCTCACATAGACTGTATTCCCTACTTTATGATCATTCGGTGCAGATGGAGTTTCCTTGATGGTGGCATTTAATTATGCTCACAAAGAAATATGATGAAAATTAAGGTTAAAAGAGAAAACATGTAAAAGGAATTTTCTTCATCAGGAACTTCAGTGAGGTAAGTATTATGCTGCAACAGCATGCAATCATCCAATATCCATGTTTGTTTTCTCCTTTCTCCCTCATTCTGTAATAATGAGAAAAAAGCAGACACGTGTGATTCCTAATCCAATTTAAAGTTTTGCCACCTGATGATGGATTGTTATTTCGAAACATGTTTAGCAAAGGACAGCAAATTGCACTCAGAATTATGCAATATTCACTGGAATCTGTGTTTCATTCTAAGTCGTTTTTCTCTCTGCAATTGCTCACTTGCTGGAAACAATGTCTGCCACTACTTATATACATAGAAGAGAGCAGCTAAGAGTAAGCATTAGTTCCACATCATTAATATGAGTATTAATAATAATAAAGGAAACCCTTTCCAAATGGGGATTTATGTTTGAGATTTCAGTATTTTGGTCCAAAGGAAGAAGAAACAGGAAAGTCTTTGAGTACTCTTTTCTCTACGGTTTTAATGATCCATTAGGGGAGGGAGAGGCAATGAGAGACACGGAGAAGCAGGTGGACGGGAAGTAAGGAGGGATGAGAAAAGCAGAGTATTGACTGCTCACTGCTGCCGCCCCCGTGTCCCCGCCCCTACCACCATTCTTAAAGACTAATCATTTGTCGCTTTATGGAAACGAAACTAACGCATCCAGAGCAGAAAAAAATAAATAATGTACTTGCATCAGTTGTTTATTGCTGTTTGATAAAACATTCCAGGACATTTCTAGTCACATTGCGAAGGGTCAAGGACACACAGGGTCGTGTTCATTAGATGCTGTGATTGTGAAAATGTACCACAGATAACACATTTCCCCAAAATATTAACAAATGCAAAAAAGAATCATCAATCTTTTTAATTTGAGAAACCTCTTTATTTGCAAATAGTTCCAAAGCATAGTATTTTTAATCAAATAATTACTCTAGAACTTAACCATTAAAACAATCCCAAATATGAAATTAGCTGTTTTTCAATAGTGAATCTTGTGTAAAGTAGAAAGACATTTATATTTGAAGGGTTAAAATTATTACCCCAAGTCCCCTAGTGTTTAATAACTTAAGGCATGGATTGGGGGAGAAAATTAACAATTTATGGTGCTAGGCATGCCAACAATGATACAGTAGTAAGTTTTGATAGACAAGAAATTTTGTTAGATTCTGAAATATACATGACAATATCTGTATCCTATCAACCTTATGAATGTGTCCTATTTGGAGGGAGAAAAGGTATTTAGGAGATAAATCTGATGCAGAATTACTGTTTATTATTATAAATGTTAAATTTAAAAATGTTTTCAAAATAAGAAAGGCATGTCTGAGTAAGATGAAATTAAGGCCTATTTTAAAACATTAAAATACCTACATTTTAATTTCCTAAACATACAATTTCTTTCTTCATGCAACAACTTTACTTGCTAAGTTTGTATCAATGTTACAGGCTTCAATTTAAGAAGTAAAATTTAAAAAGAGCCTGTCATCATGAGAGTCACAGTCTAATAGAGTCAGGCAAGTAAATTAGTAAAATATGTCATGTCAGATGGTGAACGCCAAAGAGACAGCACAAGGAAGGGAGGAGGGAAGCTCTTCTGGTGGGGAGGCTTTGCGATTTTCAGTTGGGTGGTATGGGAAGATGTCACTGAGTAGATGGTATTTAAATAAAGAACTAAACAACTAAAAATCAGCCTTACTGTTCCCTGGGACAGTGAGCATTTCAGGCAGAGCTGGAAGAGCAAATGCAAGTAAGTGCCTGAGGTAGGCATTCATTGGCCAGGTTTGAGCTATAACAGGCCAGTATGCCTTGAGCTGAGTAACGTGGGGGATATTAGTAGCAGATGACTCTGAGGAGGGAGCAGGCGTAGAGGTAGGTGGATTGAACGAAACTACAATGGCTAGGTAAGTCTTTACAACAATTTTGGCTGTCATGTGATCGATGTGAGAAGCCATCGAAGGGATTTGAGCACAGGAATGACATAATCTGATTTACATTTGAAAAGGATTATTCTAGTATTATGTTGAAAATAGGTGGTGAGTCAAAAAAGAAAGGAAGAAACATCCAAGCCAGTTAGGAGGCTATTAGAATAATCATATGAGAGACCATGGTAGCCTATGCCACAGTAATAGCAACAAAGGTGAAGTAATCTGGTTTTGGAAATATTTCGAAGGTTTGGAAGGAAGAGCTAATAGGATTATCCAGTATCTTGGATGTGGGCTATATTAATCAACGTTAATTTATGCGGCCATGACAAACAACCTCAAGTCTTCCCCCAGATGTCAGTAATTTACAACAATGAGCATTGATTCCTTGCTCAGGTTACATAAAGCAGCTGTGGGTCTGGCTCTGCTCACCTGAAGGTCAGCCTGGAGCTGCTTGACTTGTGCTAATGTTTACCATGCATCCTAGAATCCAGGCTGTGGGAGCAGTTTCTATCACAGAAACGCTCTCTTCATGGCACAGGGAGGGGTGCCATAGCCACAGTGGGCAATCTTCTTAAAAGTCCTATGGAGTCAAGGCATAAGTCACACCTGATTACATTCCATTGCCCCAAGCAATGTGGCCAAGCCCATGTGACTGCGTAGGGACAACCACTTCTCCTATGGGAGGTCTCTCAGGTCTCTTTTATCTGACAGAGAAGGGAGCAAGCATTTGGCAAGCACAACACAATCTTCAACGTTGCAGAAAAGAGAAATCAAGGCTTTTCTCCTAATAAACTAGAAAAATGAAGTCACTGTCCACCGAGATGGGAAAGACAGCAGGTAGAATAAGTTTAAAAGCAGCCAAAAAATTGATCATAATAACAAACTGTGATGTGATATTGGAGTTGTTTTAAACATTATCATAAAAGATTTATTATAAGATGTAGAAAACCTAAGTTATCAAAGGTCTGATCAATTGTACAAATGACATGAAATAAGGTACTAGGTCATTTTCATTTGAAATGAAATAACCACCCAATTCAGAACAATTAACAGTGGGTAATGAAAATACATGTATTCATACACGTAGTCCATTTTAAAGTCATATAATTATTATTCACAGACCATCAGCTACATTTAAGGAATGGTGATATTCAGGCTGTCTTGTATTTCACATCTTTAAGTGTCATAAATATTTCCCTTTACTGTAGAAAAAGCAAACTAGTATAGAATAGACACAGAATAATTATCAACATATATATCCCTTGTGTAGATGTAGTATTCTGCAATCCCTGTGCAAGTCCTTTTTCACAATGATATATCATGTTTCTTACATCACTTAAGCTTCTGGTACATGGGTTTCTGAAGAATGAGGGAGGGTTAATCAGCTTTTGGCAGAGATCAGCAAAATTTGCAAGCATTTTAGCCTCTCCATCAAGACTTATAAAATAGTTTGGAAACCACAGGACAAAAAACCAACCCATCCAAGCAGAAAATTAAAAAGCAATCTACCAGTTCAATGGAATTCAACCTTTGCTAGGCTGCAAATGCTGGTAAAATAGTTAAATATTCATTCATGATTACCCAGAGACATAAAGCTACAGTAGAAACATGAAAAAAAATACATAGGCTATGGGCAGGGTGGAAGAGAAAACAGGGCTAAATTGTGCATTTTATGGAGCAGTGTTGCTTTCTTTTTAACTTGATTTCTATCAAGGTGCTGAAGAACTCTGAATTTAGATAAGATGAGGAAGAAGGGGGGATCATCTCCCCTACTCCTGGTTTAAAAGGGACGCTCTTTTTTTCTTTTTGCATTGAATTTCTGCCTAAAATTTCCTTTGATTATAGAGGCGTTTTCTTTTTCTCTCTTGAGAGTAATATAGTCCTCAGAGTCACCAGTCATGGAAGTCAAGAAACGTTTGTTGTGCTGACTGTTAATTTCCTAAAAGAAAAACAAAACAACAGCAATAGTTGAATAAGGCAAGACTGAGTTTATTAAGCCTGTTGTGGTAAAGAAGAACACTACTTGGACAAAGGAGTGGTTTGAACAGGGAAGTCAGAGGACGGTGTTTACACAGGTGCAGCTTCTGAGCTGAGTGATTTTTAAGGCGTCTTGCAAGACAGAGCACTGGATAAGGCCAGGCAGAGTTTAGAACTTAATACCTTTGGATTGGTAAGCACAGTGTGGCAAGAGTCTTAAAGTGATTATATGAGCGAGGTCTTCATCTTGACAGCTAAGCTGTTTACTTGGTTCATGGAATTATATTCCAGAAGCAAGCAGTTAAATTATCTTTATTGGGTTCGGTATTGTTTAACATAGGGTCAGAGAATGGTGTCCGTTTCAACGCTCAGTTGAGAATTTACCTATTCTGTGAAATTTTGGGAGAAAACTTCATCCAAGTTTAGAGATATCTGCTCCATGTCCCAAACTTCCCAGATAAGGAAGGTTACTCTGGTATCATTCTCTGCCAGACATCACATCAAGAAATAACAAGAAGCTGAAACTGGAATTACATTATAATCCATAAAAGACTGATAACAATAAGTATTACAATGACCCTGTCTTCTTCAGAAGATCCAATAACGAAGCTACGCAAGACTGCAGAAGCTACTTCCTCTGATTTCTTGGCTCCCATACCTATCATTTAATTCTCTTCTGGCCTATGAGTTCCAAAATGTGGCATAGATATTGACTCTAAAGAGAGGAAATGATTAAAATCTACCCCCATTAGTTAGAAGCCGGCCATTACCAATACTCCTGGCATAGCAAAATTTAAAAATACCCCAAACAATACGGCATGCAGTACTGCTCTTTGAGGACTAACGCCAATTAAGGGATCTTGCGTACTTCTGTTTCTTTTATTTTTAACTTACTATTAGAAAAACGTTAACTATATTTTTGAGGGGAAGTGTTGCCATTACAGAATGCATGTTTCATTATGCATATCCTATTGGTGAATGATTTACAAATCCTCATTTGACCTAGGGAGTGTTTGTCAAGCTTTATAGCCCCAAATTGCCATCAAACAGATAACTTGTCTCTATCATTTGGATTTTTTGATGGCAATTTGTCTGACTCTAAGAAACCTGTAAAGCATAATTGTTCTAAAATATCTCCACTATTAATCCTTTTAGTCTCATTTTTTTTTAGAACATACTGAAACAGAAATAGTCTATCACCTCTGCCTCCACCTGCTTCTCTTCTTCCTCCTTGTACTTCACAGCTAAGAAATGAATACAGAACTGCTTCTGTCAGGAGGGTGAAACAATTATCCAGTAATTGCCCTGTCAAGGGTTTTGGTGAGAGAAGTATTCTGAAATCACAATATAATGCCAGTCTTATATAGGATTTCCTAACCAGTATGTTGCTTTCCCTACTGAATAAAATATACCTCATCCTACATTTCCTCCTTCAGGTCTAATAAGGAGAGCTCTTTCTGGTCTATGGATTTAATACTTTAAGATAATTTACCTTGGACAAAGATCTTTGGAGAAGTTTCATTATATTTTGAAGTCATTAACATGACTCAAAAAAGTCCCCAATTGAATCAAGATGAGGCATATGACAGTAGGCATCTGCAGATCACCTCTGCTCCTTAATTTTGCCTCTGTAGGAATATTCTTTACATTCATGGACTTCCATAGGCCTGATGTTTTCCTATTTTTGTTGTTATTCTGCTTCATTACTGCAAATGTCAGACCTCCAAGAGTGAGGTTATTAAACAGCAAAACACAGAGTGATGGGCATTTGTAAAAGATACATATCCAGAGAAGATGCTGCTCTCTCACTGCCAGGCATACAAGCTGAGGCTTCCTTCTTGTCACTGAAGAAGACAAGGAGACAAGAAGCACATTATGTCATAAAGACAATAGGAATCTTGCAAGTAACCTTTTCACCAGAAAACCTCTCATTTGCCCTGCCTTGCATGTACTGTTCTTGAATGATTTATTGCCAAAATATTCTTGAATTTCCCATATTGTTAATTTAATGTTCTTAGTAACAAAAACTAACCATGGGATTGATATAACAGAAAATTGCAGTCACCTCAGGGCAGAAATTATTTTAATCTACCCATGAAAAGAGACATTTTTTTTCAGGTGACTCAGGTCCTTAAAAATGAGGTGAAGTGTGCCTTCCACAAGGTGTCGGCAAGACAGGGAAAGTCAGGCAGGGTGTTCAAGGAAATTAAACACATCCAGCCTCTTTATTCTACTGTCTTCTTGTTTAGTTCTTCTAAAAATCAATTTTGATGGGGAGATCCGGCAAATGTTTGTGTTTCGTTAGTTTAACATGATAGAGTGAAAAACATTCTGGCTGTCAGTTAGGCTGTAAGGGCAGTGCTGAGATTTGAAACAGAAACCACGATTTATAAAACAACTGCAACAGGACTTGTAAAACACATAAATTATAGCAAACCACACAAGAGTCACAGATGATCTAAGAATATACTCTTTAACACCAGCTCATTTAGATCTACATGTTCCAAGGTGAGAACACAGATAAACCATCCAGCAGAAACTGCCTAGACTTATGTTCTAAAGACAACGGTTCCAGTAAAGTCTCTTTATTTGAAAATTGAGACCAATCCCTGCTAAGGCCATTTTATCGTGTAATTTTGGCCCATAAACTCTAAAGGTATCCTTCCCTGACTCTCTCCTTTACAGACCCCCCTTACTTCCCGTGATACGCATTCTCCCTGTCAAGCATTTTAATAAGGCTAACTTTATAATGGTGTTGGTTGCTCTTAGCTGGAAGGCTTTGACTTAAAATACTGGAAGGATTAGAGAGATAACTACAAGTAAAAAATC
>NW_012100555.1:0-40572 GCF_000951045.1 Mandrillus leucophaeus | reverse complement strand
AAAAAAAAAAAAAAAAAAGATAAAACTACGTCAGATAATGAAATGTTAATTACCCAAATGTAACCATTGCACTATACATATACGTATATTAACATAGTGTTGCACTTAACAAATAATTTTTTATTTAAGAAAAACTCTCCAGGTGATTCTAATGTGCAACCAAATATGAGAAACTATAAGTTAAAATATTAACATCTTTCAACAAAACATTTTTAAAATTACATTATAAATTACATATATAAAATGGATAGGTCCATGGTGAGTGACTTTGACATACATAAACCTCAGTCAAGGTATACTCCATACCCAAGAACATTCCCTCATTCCCCTTTCCATTCTGGCCCCTACCGTAAGCAAGCGTTGTTTTTCTAGCACCATAGATTAATTTTGCCTGTTCTTGACCTTCATGTGACTGAAATCGCACACTACAGTGGTTGTTCAAGATGACTGACATGAGATCCAAAAATGTCAACCTAGAATGAAAGAGCTTCAGCTTTGAGAAGCTCTTCAGATACATTTCTCTGTAACGCCCTAATTTTCTACTTGAGATCAACAAGATCACATAGCAAGTTAATGGCGTAGTTGTGAACAAATTAATTGTTTCCTAAACCCTCTTTATTGATATTCCTTCTATCATTCATCAACATGTTGATAAATAGCAACTAAACTATAAACTTCAAAATATATCCAAAACCCCAGTTTCTACTGTTTCTACCTTAGTTCAGGCCTGATGGAATACTTATCTAAACTATTTGGACAAACTTCCAGACTGGTCTCTGTCTTTAGATTCTTATTTATTTATTCGTTTATTTAAAAACCACTCCTTGGGAATTCATATCTAATGAACCTCATTTTGCAGTCCACTCCTGACTTTATTACACAGATCTGATTATGAAGTCTTCGTTGGTTTTAATTATCAGGGTTACAAATATGTGGGCTGCTGACTAAATGCAATCCACAGAGCTGATTTTTCCTTCTCATAAAATTAGTTGAAAAATTAAATTACTTGCTAATAATTCAAACTGGGACAATTCTGAGTGATATTTTAGTATCCTGAGTTTTCTTGAAACAGAAAAATGTCTAATAACACTGAGCTCTCACTTTTCTTCTGTAATCACTGGAAACTGAGGAGTGAATATGTTCTTTAGTTCATTACAGCCACAACCAGTGACTCACTGTGTTTCTGACAATGTGGCCACATGCAGCCATGCTTCATTTATTTGTGTCACCTTCTTACCTATTTAGGCATTTTACATTTTCACCCGAGTTTTCTGAGATAAAGTCTAAATTGCTTGTCCAGGTAAGTGAGGACTTTGCCTTTAAAAGCACATTTTCCACTACATCTTACTGAATTATATCCAGTCTAAAATAATTGTTCTTCCCTGAGTAACGAAATATGAATGATAACACTATTTTGATTGGAAATTTAACAATTTTGCTTTTCTTCTCTTTTTTTCCCCTCCATGGAAATAAGGCATACTTACATTTTCCCTTACTTCTTGGGATGGCTTCCTCACCCCCCATGAGAAAAGATAACTAGGATCTCAGTTGATTAGGCTTTAAACTTAATAGGAAATTAGAGTCTATATTTAAAGAACAAGAAAAGCCAGGCCTTTACCACAAGAGGCAGAGTTGAAGGAGTTGATATTAAGCAGGTTGTGTTCTTTTGCGAAGTACTGAGCCAGGCTCTAGTAGACCAATAGTGAAAATGTGGTTCTTGCTAAGGAAGATTGCCAACCAGTCTCAGAGACAGAGAAGTCACTAGATAGTGTTGACGGTATAGGAATTGTCACAGGGTACTCTTGTGGCATAGGAGCAGTATGTACTAGGGGACCTGCCCTCTGGACTAGAGGAAGTTATTTCTAAGTTTCTGAAACTTAGGTCTGAAGAACTAGTACATATATGAATAAGCAAAGCAAAAAGGTGTTTGGGCAGGGGAAATCGCAAAGATAAATGGATAGGGCACCGATTCAAGGTATCTCTGGGGTAGTTTACCATAGTCACAGAGAAGCTCAGGTAGGAGGGAGTATGGGAAGGCAGTGATTAAGGGATTTGGAGAAAAATTGAGTGGGACAGAGGTAGGGGATGAAATCATTAGCCCTTGCATTTTATTCAGTGTAATTTTCTTTCTTTCCTGAGGGAGTGGGAGTTATCAAAATATTTTTTGGAGAAGTGTGAGATGACAGATTGTAATATCAGGTACCGTGAACTGTTCCAAGTTCTCTTTGTAACACAAAAAACAAAAACTGATTTATTCAGAGTTTATTTTTTTTAAATCCTTTAAGTTCTGGGATACATGTGCAGAATATGCAGGTTTGTTACACAGGCATACACTTGTCATGGTGGTTAGCTGCACCCATCAACCCATCATCCACATTAGGTATTTCTCCTAATGCTATCCCTCCCCTAGCTCCCCACCCCCCGACATGCCCCAGTGTGTGATGTTCCCCTCCCTGTGTCCATGTGTTCTCATTGTTCAACTCCCACTTATGAGTGAGAACATGCAGTGATGGGTTTTCTGTTCCTGTGTTAGTTTGCTGAGAATGATGGTTGTCAGCTTCATCTATGTCCCTGCAATTACTAAAAAGTCAGGAAACAACAGATGCTGGAGAGGATGTGGAGAAATAGAAATGCTTTTACACTGTTGGGAGTGTAAATTAGTTCAACCATTGTGAAAGACAGTGTTGCAATTCCTCAAGGATCTAGAACCAGAAATACCATTTGACCCAGCAATCCCATTACTGGGTATATGCCCAAAGGACTATAAATCATTCTACTATAAAGACACATGCACATGTATGGTTATTGCAGCACTATTCATAATATTCAGAGGTTTTATGGTAATACTGGTAAACAAATATAGCAAATAGATTTTTAAAATGAAAACAATGGATCATGGTATATTCTATCTCGTACGATCAGAATTCATTCAGAAATGGGCTTCAGAGGGGATTGTGGCATTCAGAGAAGGCTTTATATGAGAAATGGAACATCCTCCCGAAGGAAACATGGATGTTGAACTACAGTGAGGTTTAGGGTAAACCATTTCAAGTTGAAAAGTGTGAGGCCATGGTGTGTGTGTTTGTGTGTGTAGCTTAGAGGGGAGACTGATATTGGGAGATTCTGAGATGTGACTGATAGCTATGACAAGACAGTAAGTTTGAAATTGATTTGGTAGAAAATTTCCGATTCTTCTTAAGCAGGAGAGTGGCCTGATGAAAATAATGTTTGCATTATTGCGTGTGGCATTCAAGTTTTTTAGAATGCAAAGATTGGTATTAGCAAGAGCTTTGGATGGATAGCAAGATACAAAAGACTGAAGAACTGAAGGCATTGCAGGGAAAACAATGTTTCCAGAGTTGAAACCTGAAGCTCGGGTCTCCAAATCACCTTCCCTGTAGGAGGAGTGAGGAAATCGGCTTTCCTTGTAATGGAGCTGCCTCCCCTTCTATTCCTTCTCATTGGTACTGTCTAAGTTATACTTGGTCTCAGAAATTATCACAACAGGTTGTATTACTCTGTTCTCATGCTGCTGTAAGGGCACACCCAATAGTGGGTCGTTTATAAAGGAAAGAGATTTAATGGACTCACAGTTCTGCATGACGGGAGGCCTCACAACCATGGCAGAAGGTGAAGAAGGAGCAAAAGCACATCTTACATGGTGGCAGAAAGCAGAAGTGCTGAGCAAAAGCCCCTTATCCAATCATCAGATCTTGTAAAAACTCACTTACTATCACAAGAACAGCAGCACTGGGGTAACCACACCTGTGATTCAATTACTTCCCACCAGGTCCCTCCCACGACCCATTATAATGGGAATTATAATTCAAGATGAAATTTGGGTGGGGACACAGCAAAACCACATCACAGGTCATTCGAATAGTAATAGGTATCTCTGTTGATGTATCTGCCTGGAACAGAGAGGGAGACAGGCAAGGGAGTCATTTAGGTCATAGGTGCTTAGCGTGACTTCTCAGCCACAGTCTAAGTTCAGGTGTGTCCAAAGGCCTGAAAGCCCAAATTTCACAGGTGGACAGGATGTTTAGGTTTGCTAGGACTTATCCTAATCCCAATGGCATCTTTGTTTCTCATAAGAATCCAGTATTCTTACAATTTTTCTATTATTTTGAAATCTTAATTAACTTTAGTGTGTAATTATAAATTCATGTGACCTTGAACTGTAATTTTTATTATGTTTCTTCTTAATTTACACATTTTAAGCCATTTTTAAAAAATTTTTCTATTTTATTTTATTGTGGTAAGAACCCTTAACTTGAGATCTATCCTCTTAAATGTTTGAATATACAATGCGGTAGTGCTGACTAGAGGCACAATATTACACAGCATATCTCCAGACCTTACTTTGCACAACTTAAACTTTACACGTATGTATTGGAAACCACCATTATGCTCTTTGATTTGGCTATTTTAGAAACCTCCTCCAGGTGAAATCATGCAGAATTTGTCTTTCTGTGACTGGCTTATTTCATTTAGTATAATATCCTCAAGATTCATCCACATTGCATATTGCAGAATTTTCTTTTTTTTTTTTTTTTTTTTTGAGATGGAGCCTTGCTCTGTCACCCAGGCTAGAGTGCAGGGGCACGATCCCCACTGACATATATTGCAGAATTTTCTTTATTTTAAATCTGGATAGTATTCCATTGTGTGTATATGCCACATTTTCTTTATCTGTTCATCCATTAATGAACATTTAGGTTGTTGAATGTTGCTGTGATAAACATGGAAGTGCTAATATCTCTTCAAGATCCTGGTTTTAATTATTTTGGATAGCTATCCATGGTGGGATTGCTTTATCATGTGTTTTTATTTATTTTTTATGTTTTAAGGAATCTTTATACTGGTTTCCATAGCAGCTGCACCATTTTGCATTCCCACCGACACCATGCATGGGTTCCATATCCTCACAGACACTTGCTGCCTATTGCATTTTTTTCAACTTTTGTTTTTAAGTTCAGGGGTACATGTGTAGGTTTGTTACATAGGTAAATTTGTGTCATGGGTTTTTTTCATACAGATTATTTCATCGCTCAGGTATTAAGCCTGGTACTCATTACTTATTTTCCCTGATCCTCTCCCTCCTTCCACCCTCCACTCTCTGAAAGGCCCCAGTGTGTGTTATTTCCCTCTATGTGTCCATGTGTTTTCACCATTTCACTCCCACTCATAAGTGGGAACATGTGGTATTTGGTTTTCCTTTTCTGTGTTAATTTGCTAAGGATAATGTCCGATGGCTCCATCCACATCCCAGGAAAGGGTATGATTTTGTTCTTTTTTATGGATGCATGGTATTCCTTGGTGTATGTGTACCCATTTTCTTTATCCAGTCTATCACAGATGGGCATTTAGGTTGATTCCAGGTTTTGCTATTGTGAATAATGCTGCAAAGAACATACACCTTTGACCCAACAATCCCTTCACTGGATATATACCCAAAGGAACATAAATCATTCCATTATAAAGGCACATGCCCTTTGCTTTCTTCATAATCGCCATCCTGAGAGAAGTGAGGTGATGTCTCATTGTGATTTTGATGTGCATTTCCCTGATGACTAGTGACACTAAGCAATTCTTCACAGGCCTTTTGGCCCTTGTGTGTCTTCTTTGGATGAAAGTCTGGTCAAGTCCTTAGCTCATTTTTGTTGATGTGATTATAAAGTTCTGTTATCATTGTTGTTTTTGTTATTGAATTGGAGTTTCTTATATATTTTAGAGATTAATCCTTTATCAGATATAAGATTTGGAAATATTTTCCCATTCTTTCGGTTTTCTTTTCATTTTGTTGATTGTTTCCCTTGCTGTACAGAAGCTTTTTAGTTTGATGTATTCCCACTTGTCTATTTTTGGTTATGTTGCCTATACTTTAGGTGTCAGAGTCATGAAATTATTGCCAAGACTAATGTCATAAAACTTTTCCCATATGTTTTCATCTAGGAGTTTTATAGTTTCAGGTCTTACATGTGGGACTTTAATCCATTTTGAATTGATTTTTGTATGTGTGGTATAAGAGTCCAATTTCCTTTTTTTTTCTTTTTGCATGTGGATGTTCAGTTTTGCCAACAACATTTGTTAAAGAGACTATCTTTACCCAATTTCCTATTTTTGACATCAAGCCATTTTAACAAGAATTTTAACAGTATACATTTTATGAGAGATGCATATGCTTAGGATGAACAGTTTAAATTACTAAATAGATAGCACATGCCAAATTAAGTTCTGTTATGTCTTTACTGTAATTCTTTGACATTTTTAGTATTTCAGTTACAGATACATTCTAATTTTGATGTAATTCTGCCAGAGCAAAATGTATCTTATTTGTTTATATTGAATCAATATTAAGGAAATCTTTACATGAAAATATGATCATATATTTTAAATATCTGTACCTTAAGGAAAATACAATTTTATGTTTATTTATTGAAAACCTTGGGTATTATTAGGAAATATTAGTAATTATTTTGATTAATAGTTTAGACTAAGTCACTTGAACCCCTGACTGTGCCTGTCAGATTGTGGAATACACATATATCTATTTGCAGACTCTCTGGCATAAGGGCTATGACAAAAATAATTATTTAAAAAATGATTTTGAGTTTCACAGAAGGAGGCTATAATTTCTATAAATTCATGTTTATGTGACTTTGAAGTAGATTCAAACAAATGTTATTAATTTAGATTTATCCTGTTAATCTAGAGACATAGCACACTGATCTTTCCCAAGAAAGAGTGAAAGATTGAAAGAACATCAATAAGCAAAATAATCATTTGCTGAAAACTCTTTGCCCTGAGAAGCAGAAACCTGTCAAAGTACAACGCAACCATATATCAACCTCCCTGTCAAGGGCATCACACCTGCAGTAGAATCAACACTATAACAGGTTGAGGATGACCTCAATGCTGTGCTATTGATTTAGTCTCCATGTTGTTATTAGTCTGATATTCTAAGGTTCAACGAATTTGATCCACATAAAGTAAGTATCAAAAAGAAAAGCATGGAACCTAAAAAACTCCAGTCAAAAGCAATCACTTCTAGGTTTTCAAACATCCAAATTAAAGGGCTTAAACTTGGATTGATGAAACTTAGGGGAACGGGGCTAGTAGATTTGATAATTGTGTTATTTGAAGATCTATTGAGTTTTGTGCAAAACTTCATGACTGATAGAAATAAGTTATGCCCCCATGTACCTAAGGGTCACCAATCTGCAACCTACAAGTAGGGTGACCTGATTTGCCTGAGACTCTTCTGGTAACCAAACTCAACTCATCATTGACATTAAAATGAGAACTTTTAAAATACAGATTCTATTGGCAGCAACTCAGAGTTACAGACTCTAACTTTATAGCAGTGAAGTCCATTAATCTGTTTTTTTTGTTTGTTTGTTTTTTTCATCAAGTACCTGAGATGGTTCTGATAATATGGGTGCTTGGGAAACTCTTCTCTGAAAAACATAGTTCCTGATTTGGAAGCATTGCTGCTTAAATAAAATATGTGTATGTGTGCACACATGTGTGTGTCTATTTCTCCCTTTCCTTTTTCCAAAATGCCAACAATTATTTCCCTGTGTATTATGACTGTAACTTGTACAGTTACAATGTTTGTATGTATCACAGTTGATTCTACTTAAGTATTAAGACGTTTTATGTACTAGACAAGAACTTCTTTAAGAACTTATGTTCTCTCTCTCTTTCTATTCGCAATGATCAGCACAGAGCCTGTATATAGAGGATATTCCATAAATAAGCTAATTAATAAGACAAGACACTTGGAACCATTCAGATTTTCAAACCTGTTCTACAGGACATTAAAGAGAAATATTCAGGGGATGCTTCATGAATGAAGTGACACCTGAAGAGAATCTGAAATACACTAAGGCCCAGACCATGGTCCCCTTGCTTTATGAGCATCCTGGCATTCTCCCGACATTGCACATGCATGCAATGCGCTCAGCCTGAAAAGCCTTTCCTCTGATAAATGCATATCTGGCTCCCTCACTCCTTTCACTCTCTTTATATCTTCATTCCAAAGGCCACTTTCCAGTAAAGGCTTACTTTGCCACACTGTCTAAAATTTTACCCCTCCTCTCCAAAACTATTTCATAGTCCCAGTTGTACTATGTTATTAAGTTGGTGAAAAAGTAATTGTGGTTTTTGATAATTGGGAATATTATTTTCTCTCTACTGGAGAGAAAGCTCTTTGAGACATGTATTTTAGTCTCTTCTGTTCACTGTTATATTCCCTCATATGTCAGTATCTGATACATAATAGGTACTCAGTAAATATTTGTCAAATACATGAATATATGAAATTATGTTATGACAATATTTGAAATCATTCCAATTATATTTGAAATACTAGAACATATATTTATGTCTATTCTTGAATCATAACATGTAGCAAGTCTATAGAAAACTCCCTTCTTTTATTTCTTATATAATCCATATATTGGATTGTTCTTTTGAGCTCTGAGAATATCAAATTAAAAGTACTGATGTAAATACTAAATAGTTTCTATCGGTACCTTTATTTGTTTTGAATATTTCTCACTTAATGTTTAGTGTTAGACATATACCAAGAAAAAAATTAAGTAAAATAGGTAAGTGTTTTCCTATAATTCATCCTAATTATTCACATTTAAAATTCAGAAGGGACTTAATTAGATGCACTTTTTATCTATTTGTAGATAAGAAAGGCCAATTTGCATTCTCTTCAAGGAAAGATTTGGTAGTCATAAAAGTTGGACTCACAGTTTCATTTAAATTTGAAAGAAAATTAAAATTAATCCAACATAGGATATTATAAAAAGATTACGATGTGAATATATTTTTAAAAGTTGCCATATCACATGGTGAATATTTTAATGGAACATTCTAAAAATGTTGAGGTTTTGTTTCTTAAAAAAATATACATTCATATATAAATGTGAGCTCTTCTCACTTCCATAATAGAAGTGAGAATTATGCTGTCTGCGTTCTCATGACCGGCATAGTTCTCCACAAGTGCTGACTTTAATAGGTGAATATAAAATTATGTGATTTCTTCTTTTTTACTGACATGAACATTATTACTGTGCCTTTGGTTTAAATAAATACATGAAATGTTTGAACACACACACACAGCCCCATATAAAACAGTTAAAAAGTTGTTCTTTTGGGCATTCCATCTGTTGGTCAGATACCTGTATTAACACCGATTCGTCTCCCTCAAGCTGATGAGAATGCAGTGTGACTAACGTTGAATCTATGGCCAAAAAGTACCTGCAAACCACTGGAGCCTTGCTGGAACCATTTGAGGCCACGCTCTGACCTCCTGTCTCGGCCTATAGCTTTGCCAGTGCTTTTACTCTGAACTAGTGAGATCTGAAACCCCTAAAAACACTCATTGTATAGTTTCTAACAACAGTATTTGTCTTTTGTGTGGAAATCATTTTTCAGCCTCCAATACTTAGATTGCGTTCATGTGGATTTCAAAATAAGTTGTCTTGAAAAATATTTTGCTCCATAATAATTAAAGCCCATATCAACACATTTTTGGTAACTATTTTTTTTACAATCCTTCGTATTAAGAACATTGTAATACTTTTTTTAAAATTATATGCTTAGCCATTTGTATGTCTTTCTTCTACAAATTCCTTAGAAGTCTCATATACTTTTTTCTGAAATCTTCTCTATTCTCTCTTAGTTTGTTGTGTTATAGTGTACATGGAGATGAAGGATGGTATAATGTTTAAAAGATTTTTGGCTCTCTGAGGAGTGTTTGTTTGGCTTATTTGCTTTTCTGCAGAGCAGTGGACACAGCTCCCAGGCTGGCAGTGCTACCAGCTCTTGCTATTATTCACTCTAAACTCGGTGTGCAGGGTACCGACCTCAGACAGATGTCCAGGCAGGTGGTGTGCACTGCACAGAGTCCCTGAGGTAAGGCAGTGTAAGAGCCAGCAAGACCTTTTTAACAAAATAGGCATTAGCCAGGGTGAAATGGGGAAATTGCACGTATATAGTATTTGAGTGTCCACAAGTTGCATTTCACCTCCTTTTTTCTCAACAAACCTCATCATCATCCTGAGATCTACTTACGTATTATTTGTCCCATTTTCCAAATAAAGAAAATGGAGCTAAGAGAGGTTAACTTATTTACCAAATAAGAGATAGCAGATGAAATCCTCTTGCTACAGGTTTCTTACTCTTCCCTCAGCAACTCAGCCTCCTCTATTGCTCAGAGCAGGCATCGTGGAGTGAATGGCACAGACCCCTCCATTCATGAGTCCCTCCTTCCCACCTTCTTTCTCCTTCAAGGAGCACTGGTACAGTCACCTGAAAAGCTAAAGGCACTGTGTGACAACTGCTACATCAGCAATTCCAGACACACCTTCCCACACCGTCTCACCCCCACCTTGAAAAGAAACCTTTGCTTTAGGTTAACATTAATTAAGTCATGCATTAGACTAACATACGACTTTATCATCTATCTATCTATCTATCTATCTATCTATCTATCTATCTATCTATATCTATCTATATGTATCTATATATATATCTTTTATTCTATCCATCTATCATCTATTCTGTATCATCTACTTATTGAATTATCTATCTAATCTTCTATCTTATCTACTTATTGATCTATCCATCTATCTATAAACTATTCTGTATTATCTATATATCCATATATCTAATCTTTTATTCTATCTATCTACCTAATCTTCTATCTCATCTATTTATCAATCTATCCATCTATCTATAATCTATTCTGTATCATCTATCTATCTATCTATCTATCTATCTATCTATCTATCTATCTATCTATCTATCTATCTATCTCTATCCTATATCACTTTTCAACACCTAATTCACAAAAAAGAAGCCACGAGGAAGATTGAAGACCGTAGGAGAGGTACACTTATATATGTAAATATTTAGAGAACAATAAAAGACTACAAAACAGTATTGTGTTTAATGAAATCACCATCCAAAAAGGTATATGGGTGAGCAAGTGGTACCACATCTGAGAGAAAGTTGATTATGTGGTAGAAAAACAGAGCCTTTGGCGTCAGAAGGACTGAGTACAAATCCTGGCTCTGCCAATTAATATTGGGTGACTTGGAAGAACATGTCTAACTTCTTCAACATACACATTTTTTTTTTTGTCTTGTGAAAGGGATGGTTATAGACTCTTCTAATAGAAGTATTACAAATACTAACTGATTAATGTGGTCTGTAAAGCTGAAGCTCAGTGCCTGGCATACAATACAGTCTCAAAAAAGAGAGCAGGTTTCCACACTTGTAATTCTTAATAAGCTTCATTAAATAGCAATGTCTAATTATTTTGTTACATAGCAATATTTTGTAGGCAATGTTGATTGGATTTCAACAAATATTCTTTCAAAAATACATAAAGAAATGGAATATTTCACTGTTATACATTTTTTCTAATGTATAATGTCAGTCTTTTTTTTTCTCAAGTAGTAATTAAAACTTGCTTTGAAAAATACCAGTGTAACCTAAAACTACTGTATTCCTTTAAGTACTTAGAATAAGGAGGGGACAGCAAAACACCCCAGAAAGTATAGGGGATTGCATCCCAGACAGACGTGGTCTTGGCTCCTGGATCTGCCTCTTGGTAGCTGTGTGACTTTGGATGAATTGCTTAATCTCACCTTGTTTTAAGTGAGATAAAAATGGGGAAAATAATATTTACCTCACAGTTCTGATAGGAGGGGTAAAAACATAACACATGTAAATTATGTAGAACAACATATTATGATAGGTGCCTAATAAATGTTAATTCCCCTTCTTCTATTTTAATTTATTTTACTTCTCTATCCCTAATCTTCTGATCATAACACCTCCAGGAACAAAAAATCAAGGCAGAAATACTAAGGCAGTTAAGGCGAGTCAGTGAGAAAAACTCATATGGAGAAGACAAGATTGTTGAAAATTCTAATCATTTCACTGAAACTGATGTTTGCTTAAAACAAACATTACAGATAAGAATGGCTGCCATGGTTTATTTAGGAAACAAAGTGTAATATTTACAGGGGCAAAGAGGGCAGCATAAGAATGAAAAGAGTTAGTGAAATCTGACCTTTGGTGAGCTGGCACCATTTAGTAAATCTCTCTTCCTTTGGTGAAAGGGATTAGCTTCCAGTACAGTTAATTCCACATGGAAGAGAAATATGGGAGCTTTAGCCCTGAGGGATATTGCTCTACAAGCCTAGGTTCTTTTCAGATTATTCTGGTTGATTAAACACATAGGGAAATAACCCTTTTAAAGTTGTACATATATTAAGAATTGGAGTAGGCATATGAGCATCACTGTACAACCGACAAAACATATTTCAAAGCAACATGCAATTTAAATTAACGTAGTTGTACACAATAATGATTATTTTCCAAATGATCTATTTGATTAGTATATATGCTTTCCGACTCTTCTGCCAACAGTGCTGTTAGCTGTAAGGGAAGGATTGTGGACTAAACTCACTCCTGATATTTAGATTATGAAAGGAAAGAAGCTATGGAGAAGGTAAGAAAGGAATTTTAAAAAGGAGAGGACTAAGAAGACAGGGGCAGTACATACTATATTGTTACCCTCCCAGGCTGGAGGTGTGGAAAACTATGATAAACTGCTAATGATCATTTTTTGATGTTCGTTATTAGAAGCAAGGGAAAGAAAGGTAGCAAGTGAATCTCACTTTATACTCTAAGGTCTTTCCAGAAAAGTTGTGCCTTTATAATTAATTCTATTGTATATTAGACTATACAGTTAAGTGTATATACCAAATTTCTTTGGTAAAATGTCTAGAATTAAAGACTTTTAGGGCTGATAAGAGGCCTAATAAGTCATATAGTTTAGAATTCGCAGAAAGTTAAAAGCCTTATGAGAAATTTCCATTGGCTCAAATCAGATAAGAATAAAACTAGATCCTACATGTCTTAATATTCATTCTAGGAGACTTGCCAGTACCCAATGCTTCTTTATTGACTGATTAACCACTTTCTAACTCACTGATTAGGCAAACCAGAGTATTTATATGCTCCCTGTGTGTGATTGTCTAGGTTGCAAGTTGGCCTAAGCTAATTTTGTTGTTTACAATTGATACATTTATTTTGGATACCTTTGGTAGCCTTTTGTTAGAGGTGAGTGTTACAATTCTATTTCCTGATCACACTATCATCTCATGTTAAAATGAGGGAAAAATCACAACAATCAAATTCTACAACATTCTCAAACACTTATTAGCAATGAAACAGAAAATGTCATACCATCTACCCTGTAAGTTTAATTAAGTCTCAACCTTTGTGTTTTTGAGCACTGTGACAAACTCCGGGCATGACAGTTTCACTTAGACAGATGTGACAGTTTTCTATTAGCAGGACCTGGTTACCTTGTAGCTGGAATCAGACCAAAGCATCTTCTGGAAGAGTTGCTCAGAGGACCTGTGAGCATTCGTAGCCCGAGGCACTGGGGAGAAGAGTGGAAGTGACACTCTAGGTGCTGGGACACGCTGTGCACATGAGGCCCCAC
The DNA here is from genome assembly GCF_000951045.1 of Mandrillus leucophaeus. Classification (NCBI taxonomy): domain Eukaryota; kingdom Metazoa; phylum Chordata; class Mammalia; order Primates; family Cercopithecidae; genus Mandrillus; species Mandrillus leucophaeus. The sequence goes on along the minus strand of NW_012100555.1, from coordinate 27,029 downwards.
GTGGTATCTTAGCAAGTCCACATGTTTTATGTCACTCATGAAACATTTCAGTAATGAGAAATCATTGTCCCTCTGCATGATGATAATGAAGATTTTGAAGGTTATTAGATATCAGCATAGTTGATGGATTATAAGAACCACATCTGGCATGTACTTTATTTTTAACACCACTTTATTTGGGTATGATAGGCATATAAAAACTTTACATATTTAATGTATCCAACTCAACAAAGTTGGAGATAAGTATGGACCCTTGAAACCATCACCACAATCTGTCATAACCCTATCCATCAACTTCAACAGTTTCCTTCTTCCTTTTCATTTATTTATTATTATTATTATTATTTGGGGGGGCGGAAATAAGAACGTTTAATATAAGAGCTACATTCTTAGCAAATTTTTAAGCACACAACACAGTACTGTTAACCCAAGGTGGATGCTGTATCTCTAAGACTTATTCATCTTGGAAAACCAAACTTTGTATTCTTCTTCTTCTTCTTTCTTCCTCTTCTTCCTCTTCTTCCTCTTCTTCCTCTTCTTCCTTTTCTTCCTCTTCCTCCTCTTCCTCTTCCTCCTCTTCCTCTTCCTCTTCTTCCTCTTCCCCTTCCTCCTCCTCCTCCTCCTCCTCCTCTTCTCCTTCTTCTCCTTCTTCTCCTTCTTCTCCTTCTCCTCCTCCTCCTCCTCCTCCTCCTCCTCCTTCTTCTTCTTCTTCTTTCTTCTTCTTCTTTCTTCTTCTTCTTCTTCTTCATTTTTTGAGACAGAGTCTCTCTCTGTCGCCCAGGCTGGAGTGCAGTGGCGTGATCTCCACTCACTGCAAGCTCTGCCTCCCGGGTTCACGCTATTCTCCTGCCTCAGCCTCCCGTGTAGCTGGGACTACAGGTGCCCGCCACCACGCCCGGCTAATTTTTTGTATTTTTAGTAGAGACGGGGTTTCACCGTGTTAGCCAGGATGGTCTCGATCTCCTGACCTCATGATCCGCTCATCTCAACTAACACTATCTTCTCCCATCTCTCTCCTGACCCAGCCCCTGGCAACTACCATTCCACTCTTTGCTTCTAGAGTTTAATTACTTTAGAGTCATCACTTAAGTGGTACCATGTAGTATTTGTTCTGTGTCTGGCTTATTTCACTTAGCACAATGTCTACCAGGTTCATCTCTGTTGCCTGAGTGTGAGATTTTGATTGGCATCTCAGATCCTGACATTTTCTGCAGTATGTTTATTGTATTAGAGTTTTTCAAAGATTTGCCAACTGTCCCATAAAACTAATATGCATTTAAAATAAATTTTTAAAAATATACCAAACAACAAAGTTTGAGTTGGGCAGGAAGAACATATTTTGAGATCTACTGCACAGCAGGATGACTATAGTCAACAATAATATATTGAGTATTTCGAAATAACTAAGAGAGTAGGTTTCAAATACCTGACCATCAGTTCACATTGTGCGTGTGTGTATATATACACACACACACTATATATGTCTATCTGTCACATTGTGTCCCATAAATGTATATAATTTATCAATTAAAATAATATTCATTTGGCCGGGTGTGGTGGCTCATGCCTGTAATCCCAGCACCTTGAGAGGCCGAGGGGGGCAGCTCACGAACTCAAGAGATTGAGACTATCCTGGCCAACATGGTGAAAACCTGTCTCTACTAAAAATACAAAAATTAGCTGGGCGTGGTGGCACGTGCTGTAGTCCCAGCTAATTTGGCCAGGCACAGTGGCTAACGCCTGTAATCCCAGCACCTTAGGAGGCCGAGGTGGCCAGATCACAAAGTCAAGAGATCAAGACCATCCTGGCCAACATGGTGAAACCCCGTCTCTACTAAAAATACAAAAATCAGCTGAGCATGGTGGCACGTGCCTGTAGTCCCAGCTACTCGGGAGGCTGAGGCAGGAGAATCACTTGAACCTGGGAGGTGGAGGTTGCAAGGAGCCGAGATCACGCCACTGCACTCCAGCCCGGCAACAGAGCGAGACTCCATCTCAAAAAAAAAAAAAAGATATATGTATATATAACAAAACAGAGAAATCGAATTATTTTATTTCCTACGTATAAGGCATTATATAAATTAATATGGAAAGTGCCTGTATAATAGAATATTTTTTGAATATCATAAGTTTGATATTTATTTCAATCATATTTTGGACATATTTCAGCCTATTGCTAACCATCCATTCTCCTTGTTTCATGCAGTGTCAAAGACCATTGCATTTTGCTTTGGATAAATAAGTTTTATTTGATGAATGCTGTTGTCATTTAAATTACATACAAAAAAAATGACACAATTATATTAAATAGATGGAACTTAAATGCCCCTTTCCTTCCTACACACCCACACACATTTACATATCTATACCTTTTCATGTCAATTCATCCCACAAATTATAATTTTAGCCATTTTTTCTGTATTTAAAATGAATAATTATCTTTCATCAGTTAAAACACTTTTATTTGCTTGCAGAAACGTAATCATTTTCTAATAAAACAGTAGCAGACACTGCAGTGAATTCTAGCCAGAATTTGGTTATTATATTAATCTCACTTCCCATCACTGAATTCCTTTGCAGGGTAATTAGAGTGCTATCTGATTCTATCTTGCTTCCACCAAGTCAAGATGTGGAAAGTGTATTAAATAAGCGTCCTGCTTGATGGGTTGTTTTTAATGCCAATGAGTTCGTGCAAGTACAAATAAAATTATATAAATTACTCTCAGTCGTTACAGGTTTAAAACAGCCAGGTTATTTATCATGATGGTGTGTATACATATATATGTGTATATATGTATGTATATATATGTGTGTGTATATACATGTGTATATACGTGTGTGTATATATGTATATGTATGTGGTGTGTGTGTGTGTGTGTGTGTATTTGGCTAAGAGTTTCTTATAAGCATTTCATATATGACTAAGTATTTCTCCAGCTTTACCATGCACAACTATCAACCTAAGTCCTACTCTAGCCAATCATCCCTGAGTTCCCTTCAGAATCCTGCTATATTAGAGTAGAAAAAAGAGATGATACTTTTGCGTCGAGTAGAGTGAGAGTATGTCAGTTTTCATATTTATAGAGTGATATTTGACATCTTTAAAGAGAAGTTCCTGACCTTCCCTTTGTCTTTTTCTAACCAAGAAAATGTCAGCCACTTCCATTGTCTATCTCCAGCAGCACCTAGTACTTCTCTCTATTCCAAAGCTTCAATATACTCTTCTGTCATTACTTGATCATCTATTGGTCTTCCTCTTTCATATCAGTTCCAAGGACCTTGACTTATTTCTCGTGGTTGTCTTACCAGAAATTCATTACTGGTGAAATGAATTTACTGAATGCTGGAACAATTCCAGCCTTCATTACATAAGGAATTCAGTGAAACCTTCCTTAAGCTCACAACTCTAGTGTCAATTATATATTATAAACACACAATAACAAACATTTTTAAAAACATGTCTGCATTATAATGTTAAAGGTAGAAAGAAATTGCCCATTATCATCCAGGTTGTCTTGACCATCCTTAAGAGTGCCTTCTACATTTCCCTTCCAATTTTCTTTAATAATAGAAAATTGTGCAGAAGACAGTAGAAGAGGACTCACCCCCTCTATGTCCATAAGACTTTTCAAACACCCCCACAGGCAATATCTAAATTTTACAACCGGAATTAACCTGACTGGCCAGCATATATAAAAGGGGCCATTACAAAAGTATGGCACACAGGTCAGAATAGAGAGATTCTTCTGAAATTGCAATAAGGTCAGGTATAGTGACTCACACCTGTAATCCTAGCACTTTGGGAAGCCAGTGCAGGTGGATCATTTGAACCCAGGAGTTCCAGACCAGCCTAGGCAACATAATGAGACCCTGTCTCTACATTTTTTAGAAAAACATTAGCAGGGCATGGTGGCACACACCTATAGTCCTACCTACTTGGGAAGCTGAGGCAGGAGCATCGCTTGAGCTGGGGAGTTCCATACTGAAGTGAGCAGTGATTGAACCAGTGCACTCAGACTGGGTGACAGAGCCAAACCTTGTCTCAAAACAAAAAAATGAAACAAAGGAACTCCATAAAACCACAATGACCTCCTGCATAACCATAGTCAATGATACTAGTGGTGAAAATGATATGAAATTCCAGAAACTTCTAAAAATAAAAGTTATTCCTACAAATTGTTGTTGTTGTTTATTGTTTTTGAGACAGTTTCTTGCTCTGTCGCCCAGGTCAGAGTGCAGTGATACAATCATGGCTCACGGCAGCATCAACTTCCCCGGGCTCAAGTGATCCTCTCACCTTAGCCTCCTGAGTGGCTGGAACCACAGGCACAAGCCACAATGTTCAGCTATTTTGTAATATTTTTTGTAGAGATGGGATTTCACAATGTTGCCCAGGCTGGTCTCAAATTCCTGGGCTCAAGCAATCCTCCTGCCTTGGCCTCCCAAAGTGCTGGGGTTACAAGCATGAGCCACTGCACCCTGCCCAAAAACATTTTTGAATCTCCTTAACTTGTTTCTAAATCACCACTCTTATTTTCACTGACCATTTAAACAGAGGACTGGAATTAGTTATAAAACTGCTCTGACTGTTTAACAGATTTGATATAAAAGACTTTTACATTATAATAGATTTATTTTAGATATGAGTTTTTCTTTTTGGGAAAAAGATATTAAAATAAAGTTTTTTTTAAATTTTTCATTTTTTTGATAGGGTAAGTTTTAAAAATAAGATTCTAGTCTTCCACTAATTAAAACTTGTTCTGAGAAATTAAAAAGATTTGGCTGTCAATTTTAAATGCCAAATATAGAAAACATACATGTTAATTTACAGGATGTGTACTTGATAAACAAAACTTAAATTGAGCAAGGAACAACACGACACATTTAAAGGCAAATACATAATAAATGCTAAAATGTGGTAGCGATATTCTGACTTTAAAGAAATATTGATTAAATGTATAAGACTGGGCTTTGTCTCAACACTTAATGACACCTATGATTTAACATTAATTAAATTATGTTTAACACTGCTGTGCACGTCCTTGAAACCCCAGTCAAATTATATGGTCATTATCCTTCATTTTTATGATAATGAAACAAAAAATACAGTTTCCAAAAGATTTTATTTTTCATGAAATCTATGACTAAAATTGAATTTAAATTTCTAGGTTTTTTTATTTAATCAAAAAGGAATTTTAAAATTCAAACGATTGAAACCAAAACTTCAAATTAGTAAGGATTTAATTCAAGCCTGCTATTATATTTATTATCATTACTTAAATATAACATTTAGATGTCTGAACTACATAGCAGACACTCTATTAGGTTTTTATATATATAGAATCACACATACATACTCCCCTAGTTTGTGAGAAGGTACTCTAATATTACAGACAGAGAATAAAACTTTAGAGAAATCAGCTTGTCCAAGGTTATATAGCTAGTTGCACACACAGAATCTTAACTTGTTCTTATGTGACTCTAAAAGAAAATATGGAAGTTAACTGATTAACTTTGCAGTTAAGTTTGCAGGAATACCCTGGGCAACACAGACCCTCTGTTACAGCCAAACGTTTTGTTTCATTGTTGTTCCTTAAATATGACCAATGCTGTCAATTCTGCAACTGTATTCTTGCATTTCCTCGTGGCTGGAAGGTCTCATTTTTTTCCTGTCCTTTAAATATTATTCATCCTTCAAGGCCAACTGAAAGCCACATAGTCAAAGAAGACTTCCAAACCATTACGCTGTGAACTATCCCAGCTTTTACCTTTTTCATTTGGGAACTTAGAGACTCATCTTCTGGTATTATTAATGCTGCATATCATCAGATTCCTGAGACAGAACATGCTGTCTACTTTCTCAGTATCCTCCAGAGAGCATGTTATAGAAATTGTCACATAGAAATGTTCTAGTCAATATTTATTTACTTCCAGTAGCTGGTACCTGGAAACATTCTTAGTAGTCTTGGTTTTCCTGGAGTCCTAATATAATATAGTACAGTCAGAGATCTGTTTGGTTCACAGAATTTAAGTAAACTTCTTGATGTTACAGTGTCTGCTAGCATCATAAGAACAGGCAATGCAATATCTTAAGGCCAGTTGAAAGGAATTAATTTTGAGAAAAGCTTATAGAGGTTACGCCACTTTACCCTTCACAGAATCTTTCATTTCAGCCACAAACCCATATTATTAATTCCCTTTATAAGCTGTGGATGACTTGTCAGGAGAAACAGTAACAGTCACCCAATAAATGGAACATTGTCTCCCTAATTCATTCAGAGAGGTTTGCCCATTGGGGATACTACCTGGTGATCTTGCCTTACAACATCTTGGGCCCAGAGATATTGCTGAGATCCTTGTATTTCCCGTCTCATGTCCAGAATTAATGTATAAGTCAAATGCCCATATTCTTTAAATTCTACAAATCAACCAGTAGGCGAGGCTGGAGATCCAACTTCTTATTATTTAATCAACTGATCAGAAAGGAAGTTCTGGCTGATATTTAGAAGTTCTGTTAACATTTTGTAGAAGTAAATGTACAGTTTCCTGGAAGAAAAATATCTTGGGAACACAGAGACCAGCTACATGGACAAAAGTAGGGGCTAATAATGATATGTTACCTCTTGATATTTTAGAGAGGCAACATTGCTTAGCGCATAAGAGTCAAGACCTGTGGTTGAAGTCTTGTTCGGCTCTTTACTCTCAATATTACCTTAGGCAAATAATTTACTTCTCTATACCTTTATTTCCTTACCTGTATCTATATCTATGTCTGTTGAGTTACAGAGAGGGTAGCCATGACAATTAAACTAGATATCTTCTGGCACAGAGTATGTACTTAATATACAAATTTTATATATTTTTTATATATTATATATAATTATATATTAGAGTTGTATATTATATAATAAATATGTATTATATAATATAGCTTGCAAAATAAATACAGAATGCAACATGTAATATTATATTACATAGCATGTATAATATAAAAATATAGTATATTATTTAAAAACTAAAAATATGTATAAACATATATTTAGAATAGTTTACTTCAATTTTATTTGAGGAACTCGGTTTTTGGCTGTCCACAACATAAGGAGTAATGGATCATTGGTAGATTTTCACAGTCTGTTAATGAATGAATTTCTTCTTTTGCCAATTTTCTTTACTCTTCTCTGGGAAAGCTTAGAGTTTTCTCTACTCAATGAAAATCAGACAGTTTCTGTATTTAAGCTATTTTCTAATTTGGATTTATAGTCCTGGCCTTAGAAGTTTGACCTCCCTCCTGGCCATCAATGATATGATGTTTGCGTCTTTGTGTCAGAAAACATTTTAGAATCCAGAAGCTGCGATCACTGGTATCTAGGTGTAGGCAGGTTTTCATGTGTACTTACACATATTATGTGTACATGAAGACAAATGGCAGGATTTGTAAACTGAATAAAGTTAGAAATGAGAGGGAAAGAAAGAAGATATAAATCTAATAAAAGCCCATCAGAGTTCCACAAAGAGATTGGCAAGTCAATAAGTCCAAGGCTTACATGGTCATTAGTACACAGTCCTGGTAATTTTTGGTATCTGAATTAAGTCGTAATTATTCCTGAATAATTTTATTGACAAAACCTTTTAACATGGCATATGTATTCATGGTCAGCTTCTCCTTTTCCAACATACCACAGTAGCCCCAGCACACTGATACCCCTCTCCCTGATTTTTTTGCCCTTTTTCTTTGACTTTACAACTACTGTATCCCATACCTTCAGCCCATGATCCGTTTCTGATTTAAAAAATTAATTTTGGATCTCCTCACAACTCTAGACAAAGCATTTAACCCCATCCCTTCCATTTTCCTGATGGGAAAACAGCTACAAAGACATGCATGTCAGACACTACCAATTACATTTACAAAAACAAATAATGTGTTTACAGGACTTGGCAGTTTACAAAATTTGTTTACATATATCATTGAATTTGATCCTCCTAAGAACCCCATAAGCAAAGTATGTTGTCTTATTATACATATTCTATAGATAAGAAACTGAGCATCTAGAACTTAAGTGACTTCTCCAGGTCACATGGCTAGGAGTTTACCCAAAGTCGAAACTTAAGTCTTCCGATTTCTAATCTAGTGTTTCTCCTACTACAATATTTCAGTCTGCTTTTTCCTTTCACTCTAAGGCTTATTATTTTCACTGCATTCAAATTGCCATTTCTGCTTTGTTCAATACTAGAGTTAGACATTTATAAAGTTACACACACACACACACACACACACACACACGACATTAAGGGCAACATTTATACTTCCAAGGTTTCTGAGAGGTACAGCTTATACAAGGCAAAGCTTTTGTAAGAAATTGTATAGATCTACTTATTCATGTGCTGCGTACACATTTTCAATTTCAACTATTGGTATAATTTAGAGAAATTCAATTAAAAAGAAAAAAAAATAAGTACTCCTCTTCAGGCATTTATTCTGTTCACCTGAAAGTATATTCATAGCCATTTTCTTTTTTGTTAATGTTAAATTAACATCCACTTAACCCCCTGGAAAGGGATCTGTTAAGTGCAGTCCATGTTAGAGTTAATGAAATAGTACTACAGTTTCAGAGATAATAAAGATATGGAGGTAAGGAATTCACATTGTTACACTTTTTTGTTCTGTTCGAAGTAATTTGCTTTTTAAAAAATGGAAAATCAGTGGAAAACTAGTGAATAAGACTGATTAGATGCAGAAAACCACTTGTGTTCTATAGGTAAATTAGAAAGTTTGTTGCTACAAAAAACATCCTTCAGAATGTAGGCATACACAATGATTTTTAAAGTTGTTAGAAGTCTGCGCATGAGTTGTTCATTTTCTATTTAGAATAAACGATGTGAGTGGTTTTGACTCCTTTCTCCCAGTGGCCCATGCCATACTTCAAATATGAAAGGAAATAAAACTGCAAGCTTTAAGGAAAAGATAAACTCTCATGCCTGCTATATTTGCAGAGTAATCAAGGATTATGGTATATTTATCCCATTTCCTCACTCCTCCCTTCTTGTTATTTCAGTCTTCCTCATCAAAACACTTACTTTTCACTGAATCCTCCAAATTAGCTTCTCATGCATATTCACCAGCAGATCACACAGTGACTCTGTAATGGCTGCAGCCTCTTTGCAGTTGAGGCACAGTGGGCCAGGCCCCCACCAGGCAGGTTGCCTTTTGCTCGTGTAGGCTCTGGGCAGTGAATATCAGCTTTGTCATTACAGCTGGGTGCTGCAGTCCTTGAACTAGCATCTTTAGTCTTCCTTAAGATAGCATCTTTTTAATGAGAGTGAATGCATAGCAATAAATGCTATCCAAGTCACAACTGGAATTCTCCTAAGGGGAGATGACCTTTCATATTTTTAATTCAGATTTTATCTTTCAATTTCCATGAAGCAAGTGGCTAGGTATTTTGTTATTTCATAGGAAAATAAAAAGCACCTCATAATAATGTTTTCTTTAAAAATTATTTCTTAAATTTTTAGACTTAGTGGAAGGGCTTTCATCTTGAAAGATTCCACTAAAAAAGTAGAATATTTACCATTTTGGGAGGCTGAGGCGGACAGATCATCAGGTCACGAGGCAGGAGGCTCACGAGGTCAGGTTGACCAACATGGTGAAACCCCGTCTCTGCTAAAATCACAAAACAAATTAGCTGGGCATGGTGGTGGGTGCCTGTAGTCCCAGCTACTCAGGAGGCCGAGGCCGGAGAATTGCTTGAACCCGGGAGGCGGAGGTTGCAGTGAGCTGAGATCGCACCACTGCTCTCCAGCCTGGGTGACAGAGCAAGACTCCGTCTCAAAATAATAATAATAATAATAATAATAATAATGATAATAATAATAATAATAAAATTTAAAAAAGAAAATGTAGAATATTTACAAGTAACCTAGTTGGATTATAACCCTTCCCCCTGCAAATTTATTTTTCTGTGATCCTAGAAAGATCTTCATAGTATAAGGATTCTTTTGGACTTTTGTGTCTGAGATAACAACTAAAAGAAAAATATCCATCATCTGACACACATATATACCTCATTTTAAAATTTTTTTATTTTTTAATGAACTTATGGCTTCTTCTACTTTCATAGCAACTGACTAGAACTACCCAGGAAATGATAGACAGCAACCTTAGTTATTTCCTGGTTTAAGTGATGGGATGTAGTCATACTGTATAGTTGTGAATAGATAATAAAATTGCATGACAAAAACGAAATTGAGAACAGACTTCTGCCACCCTTCTGTAATAAACAGTATAGGAACAACACTAGACACTAGAACAATAAGAATGTGTCAGGAATAGCCCAATACAGGAATTCATTTTTTTGTCTGTCTTGGCATACTGCATTCTTCATCAGCAAAAGTTATTTTTAAAATGTCACATAATAATAATATATGCTGTTCCATTTTTTGTCTTACAAGAATCACATTTTAAATAAAAGGAACAATTAGTAGACTATATGAATACTTTCAAAGCAATTTTCTAAAACAATAAATGTACTCAGATTTGAAAATCAATTTAATTACATATGAAATTATAATAGTAAAAATCTATATAGTCTTAATTATTAGATTATAGTTTACCTATCTTCATTGCATTTGATGAAAAGAAACTTTAAAGTAGAATGATACTTTGATATAATTTAGTTTTATTTAAATTTATTGTTGCACTAAATTTTAAAGCTGTATTTTCTTTCCTGGTTATTCTAAGTAGTGTCAAGCGCGTATCAGAAAACCCACTAAATTGGCACTTTAACTTTTAAATAAGATTTTTTAGTGCCATGTGGTTTAAAACTTAGCTTAATTCAAACAGATATAATGTTGACTTAAAACATTTTTATATATTAAAGTATTTTTCAAATTTGACAACGTAGAGAAGTAAAATTTACTCCAAATATTTTATCTCAAGAAATGTGTATACCTTAATCCAATTAGCACCTAGATTCTGACCTATCTTGGCACATAGTATGATCAGTCAGGGCACCAGCATCTTGATGACAGAGGTGATTGGATAGATCCACCCATGTCAAGTAGACCAAAATGGTTTCTGTTAACTTCGGGCTTTCCAAAGATACAGTAGAGATGACAGAAGGATCGAGGAAAGGCGAAATCACACTATGAACAGCGTACATAATCTGTAATTAAAACTTCCTGGCCGGGCGCGGTGGCTCACGCCTGTAATCCCAGCACTTTGGGAGGCCGAGGCGGGCGGATCATGAGGTCAGGAGATCGAGACCATCCTGGCTAACGCGGTGAAACCCCGTCTCTACTAAAAATACAAAAAACTAGCCGGGCGAGGTGGCAGCACCTGTAGTCCCAGCTACTCGGGAGGCTGAGGCAGGAGAATGGCGGGAACCCGGGAGGCGGAGCTTGCAGTGAGCGGAGATCGCGCCACTGCACTCCAGCCTGGGCGACTGAGCGAGACTGTCTCAAACAAACAAACAAACAAACAACTTCCTAATTAGGGTAGCAACAAAACCTTTAATCAGATCTCGATGAGGCAGTGTCTCTGGCTGTGTTCTTGGCTGCTTCTCTTCATCCTTTTTCTGTTATTCTCTTAATTTCCTGCGGAGAGGTAGACATTTTAGTCTACCTCTTTTGTCAATAAAAAGGAGCAGTTTCTTTATATTGTCATTAATTTACTGATGTGTAGGATTATCAACCTCTTTCACTGCTTAATGTTCAAATTTTAAAAACACTTTTTCATAAACTATGCTTGCTTCTATTGCTCTAACAATATTTGTTCCTATGTTCTACTCTAAATATGCAGGTTTAAAAATCTTTCTCCTATTTTGCTGCATACTTGTGAAATCTGCATATGGATCCTTGATTCACAAAATCATGGTTTCTGTACCTCTGCCTCAGGAGAGATTTTACAGATTCTACTGATTTTTGGTGAACAGAAACCAACTTTTAACCAGTGTACTACTTGGAAAACTCTTTCCAAATACTGTAGTGGAAAGATGTTGGGCTTTGAAGCCAAACAGACTTGGGTTTGAATCCTGGTTCCCACGTTTCCAGCTGTACAACAATAACAATTTACTTCCTAAACTTAATGGAGATAATATGATATTAATATTTATCCCAAGCTGTGACTTTTAGGATTAAATGAGATTATTTATGGATGTCCCAAAGTCATGCAAATCACAAGTTACCATATTGCTTTTTCTCTGTGGTTATTTATTTATTTATTTATTTATTGAGACGGAGTCTCGCTCTGTCGCCCAGGCTGGAGCGCAGTGGCGCGATCTCGGCTCACCGCAAGCTCCGCCTCCCGGGTTCAAGCAGTGCTCAGGTGCCGCCACCACGCCCGGCTAATTTTTTGTATTTTTAGTAGAGACGGGGTTTCACTGTGTTAGCCAGGATGGTCTCCGTCTCCTGACCTCGTGATCCGCCCGCCTCGGCCTCCCAAAGTGCTGGGATTACAGGCGTGAGCCACCCCGCCCGGCCTCTCTGTGGTTACTTCTAATGTTGGAAGTCATCACAGTGAAATTCTTTGTGCCACCTTCACCTTGGGGATCTTTCTGTTTATTCCACGCTCACTTACATATATTTCGCTTTTCACACTTTGAGTGAAAAGAAAGAAGGACTAGCTCCTGATATATTCCTCATGGATATTCTCATAAAAATTTGAGTGTTTCTTTTCCAGTAAAATAAGTTCATCCTTTCCGAAGCTCTGATTATTAGCTCAGCACCCCTATGGTATTATCGTTCTTCTTGAAAAATACTGCAATAATTTTCATTTTCATAAATTCAGTGGAAACTGAGTTGTTCTAGGTAGGGTAGCCCAAAGCTACAGACAAGGGCAAAAAGCATTTGTGCTGCTCCTTGTGAATAATACTACAGGAATAAAAGGCAACATTCCTATTCAGGTAGGCAGATGGTCAAAAGAGTTTCCTACAAGACAGTGTCACGTGCAATTTTCTCTACATTGTTATAACTTCCGTACCTGACAAGACAATGTCAAGACTTGTTAATGAGAGGGCCTCACAAGTGTATATTTAAATATTTTATGAAAAGCCATTGTAGCTTTCTACAGATCTGACAGTAATTAAATGCATGAGCTCCCAAGGCCTATTTCAGGGGCTACATGTATATATCTTTTTCCTTCCAAAGACATATCAAGGTGTGCAAGTCACTCCACTGATCTGCAAGGACAAGAAATGTGCTTTTTCTCTAATTCATTCTGATATTAGCTATTGGAGTTCTCTTTGCCCTATTTCAGCACTGTTTGTACATAAATATACCTCATTACTAGAGAAAAAAATTCCATGATGAAATCTGAAGTGCTTTAATGCACTGGTCTGTAGATACAGCCCATTTTTTTTCTCTTTACTTTTGATTATCAAGGAGTAATTTGCTCACCGGCAAACACTGGCTAATGTAATATATAACTTTCTCTAACAGAAAAGAATACAGCGAGTATGCATTTTTGAACAGTCGGTTTTGATTTCTTGGTCCCACTATTCTAAATTTTGGGGTAGCTTGTGTGGATGTATGGTATCAAATAATTGATGTCTGTATCTGTGCTCATACATAAAGATAAAAAAATATCTTTTTTTAATCCAGAATTTTTTCCTATACTAAGGATAGAATGAATATTAGACCTATTATGCTATTATTTTCACAAGGTACATATTGGTTCTAAATAGTAGCCTTGTTTACAGAAACTATAAGAATACATACGTAAACATAGAGCTTATTCATCACTTTCAGTACATAGAGTGTTTTTGTTGGAAGAAGAAAGTCAGCTAATTTCTTACCATAAAAGATTAGTAAATGTCTAAAGTTGCTATCTCAACATTTTCAGTATAGGTATTATAAATATAAAATAAAAACTGTCTAGATTAAGATTCCATTCATAATTATAGTGATAGATTAATATCCTCAGGAATTATATTTTTAATTGGAATGTTAATATTTTGTTAATATAACAACGGGTATTTTAATTATGTTTATGAAGTTTTTCAAGAGGATGTTTCCAATAAATATTGGGATAATATTTTGCAAAAAAAGTGAATATTAGACCTTAGATGTTTTAATGAGACATCTAAAAATTGAAGCAGGTATATCTCTCAGTAAACTATTAATGGTTGATGATTTTCATAATGTGCACATTTAACATTTTCCTCTTCAAATTCTAAAGGTTGGAAAGTGAAGATGAAATCCTATATGAAATTGTCTATATATGCTAAAGGTTATAAATCCAGATTGTCATTTTAGACTGTATGTTGACATGACATGTAAGAATTGATGTTGTATGAACAGTAATAATAATAAAATTAGAACACAATATGATTTCCCTATCAGCAATGATTTGTATTTATTTGTAAAATATATTAATAATTAAACATTTTGAATATAACCAAAAAATTTGAAATAAGAAGTAAAACACTTAGGTAATAAATGAGAATTTAGTCACAAAATACAGAAGTAATATTTTAGCTGACTTATTAGCATTTAGCCAAATAATAAGAAAGTACTTAGATTCCACTTACCTAAAAATAAATCTAGTGATGTTTCCAGATGTTTAGAAAATCATTTTCTTTAATTGAGAAATAGATAACATTTCTGTGTTGTAATAAAGAATGCAAGGGAATATTTTCTTATAAACCTGAAAAAGGTATCTTCTGAATATTCTGGAATCTGTTCTGACTCATTGGCTCTGTTAGACTTTTTAGTTAAGTATCTGTTTTTAAGACGATCTAATTCATGATGTACTCAAAATAATACTGTTGGCAGACTGTATATGAGCTGTGGAAAGGATTGCAGACTGTAATGGGAGGTATTATAATAGGGGATCTCCACTCTGCTCACATACAGGGAACATTTGATAAAAAATTTCTTGAATGAATGATTATTTTACATAATTGTTATCTAGTGTAATGCTATGTTTTCAGATAAAAATATTTAATCTATTCAGAGGTCAACTTAAATGCCACCAGAAAATTGAATAAACATTTTTGTTTTGCTTTCATTTCAGGTACTAGAAAATTACCTTGCATATCATTAACAGTTTATATAGGACTTTTGTTTGGGAGGTAGTTTTTAAAAAGTTACGATTTTTGTCTAGCTATGAGCTCAACACCAGCCTTTCCATCCCATGCAATTTTCATATGTCAACCTATTGATTTTGAAACAAAACAACCGTGCATTGAAATTTTTCTAAATGTTCATTCTACATATAGTTCTGAGTTCTGCAGGCAATAGTGCTGTCGCATAGGCATTTAAACATTTAAAAACTTTTCTTTTTTTCTTTTTTTTTTTTTAAGATACAGTCTCAATCTGTCGCCCAAACTGGAGTGCAGTGGCGTGACCTCAGCTCACTGCACCCTCCACCTCCCAGGTTCAAGTGATTCCCCCATCTCAGTTTCCTGAGTAGCTGGGATTACAGGTGC
Source organism: Mandrillus leucophaeus (assembly GCF_000951045.1). Classification (NCBI taxonomy): domain Eukaryota; kingdom Metazoa; phylum Chordata; class Mammalia; order Primates; family Cercopithecidae; genus Mandrillus; species Mandrillus leucophaeus. Next base: position 11,601 of record NW_012100555.1, on the reverse strand, counting down.
CCGCCCGCACACCCGGCTAATTTTTTGTATTTTTAGTAGAGATGGGCTTTCAACATTTTGGCCAGGCTGGTCTCGAACTCCTGACCTCAGATGATCCACCCACCTTGGCCTCCCAAAGTGCCAGGATTACAGGCGTGAGCCACCGCACCCGGCCAAAAATCTTTTCAATAAAACATGAGTTCTGTGGGTTGCTTGGAAAAATATATTCTAAGGTTCTTTGAATTTAAAGACACTAAGTACTCTATTGCACCTTGAATATTAAAATTCACATTCACATTTTAAGGTTTATGAAAAGTCAGAAAGTCCAGAGGATTATTTATTCTAGACCACTTAACCTAGAGTTGCCAAAACTTATTTGAGCAGCAAATCTGTTTTCTCTATATTTCTGTTGTCTTTTTTTTTTTGGTAATCCCTGAAAACATCCAGAGGAAAGGACACTGAAAATCCCTGGGAAAGAAAGCAATGCCTCCTGAGTTTGAAGACTGGGTCTCCTATCTTTTTTCTTTACAGTCCCAGACTTGGGGATGTCTTTCTTTGGATAAACTCTTTAATTCCTTCATTTCCTTTACTTGACCTTTCATAATGGGTTACATTGCTATTAACCAAAACTATGAAACATGAATAAAGCTGAGGAAACCATCAGTCAAGTAACGGGAAAGTGCGAATATTTGCCCACACTGTGGACATCCCAATGTATCCAGGGGGCAGGGCACAACGAGGACATGAACATATTCTCCAAAGCCAGGGGAGTTTCAACAAAATTTTTAAAGTAATATGTTGCCATTATGGTTGTCAAGACTATAATGGCACTATGTTAGATAAAACAGTCTGAAAAGCAGTATCATTAAAAAGTAGATAAAGGATGGTGTGATTTTATGTGTTGAAATCCCCAAGATATAATACATTTGTTTTTTCTCTTGTGACCTTGGACAAAAATAACGATATTCTATAAAAATGTGTTTGTATAATTGGAGTCAGTGTCAGGGGTAAAATGAAAGTTGAAACAAGCAGAAAAAGAACTATGTATGGAAAAGAAAGAAAGGATTGTTTAACAAGTTGGTGATATGGGTTTTTGTGAAATTTGTGTAGATAAGCTGGAAACAGATGAATGATGCAGGAGTACACAAAAAATATTAATATATAATGTCAACTTAGGAGTAAATATCAAGTGGCATGTATCTCTTTGGGTCCTTCTGTTTCTACATTTCATACAGTGCTTTAGAAAAAGACACACAGAGGTACTCTCCTAAGTTTTTTATTTGGTTGATCCTTTTTATTTTTGGGGATGGAGTCTTGCTCTGTCATCCAGGCTGGAGTGCAGTGGCGCGATCTCGGCTCACTGCAACCTCCGCCTTCCGGGTTCAAGCAGTGCTCCTGCCTCAGCCTCCCGAGTAGCTGGGACTACCGGTGCACACCACCATGCCCAGCTAATTTTTGTATTTTTAGTAGAGACGGGATTTCACCATGTTGGCCAGGATGGTGTCGATCTCCTGACCTCGTGATCTGCCCACCTCGACAAGTGCTAGGATTACAGGCGGGAGCCACTGCGCCTGGCCAGTTCTTTTACTGTTTTGGTTTTGTTTTTTTTTGTTTTTGGTAATTGGACAAAGAAGTCTGGAGGGCTGGAGGGATGACAGAAACATTGCCTGACAGAATTATGACCCAAAGCACAACTCAAGCATATCAAGCACTGTGATAAATTTTAAAATATCATATTGAATAGTGTTTAAATGTGCTGTCCTATATTTGACTGGAAAAGAACACCCACATAAAGACCTGAGAATGATTTAACAGCAGTGCACACAAAGAGGAATAGTTATTTTTACTTATCAGGCTTACAACAGCACAGTATGAGGATTTTGCATTCCTGAGGCTTTGGTGTCAAATATCCTGGGTGTAAATCCAGGCTCTGGCATTAGCTATGTGTTCTTGGTCAGTATCCTAAGTAAGTGTTTTTCAATTAAATCTTTTCTTCGTAGGGTTTCTCTTCTTACTGTGTTAAATAAGATTGTTAAGAGGACTAAATGAGATAGATGTAAAAAAATGCATGTTATATTATCTGGCACATAAAAAATGTGGCTTTATTTCAATAACATTAGATGTTATTATGTTGTCTTAATTGTTCGTATCTGAAACTTTGTTTCTGGATACCCCATTTAACAAGAAATAGAGGCTCACTGGAACATGCTAAGAGGAGGGAAGAGACACCCGTCATAGGAGGTGTGCTTGATAGGATTCGAGTCGGGAGATAAAGACCATGTCTACATATCATTCCAATCCTGGGATTCCATGATTTTAAAGTATTTCTCCTTAATCCCTTCACTTCTCTGTTCTTTAAAACAAAACAAACCATAACAAAAATAACACGTATTTTTCTTCATAGAATTCTGTGATGAGTTGTCTGTATTTGTTTTTGTTTTCTTTTTTTACAATGGACTCTACACAAACACACATATTCACGCACACATAGAGCAAAATTATCTCACAATTCCATTTCTGACATAAAGTTAAATTGTTTTAAAGTCAGGCATGCAATATTCATTAAAGCCAACTGGTTAATACATACAATACAATTTGGTCGGGTGCAGTGGCTCACGCCTGTAATCCTAGCACTTTGGGAAGCCAAGGTGGGTGAATAACTAGGTCAAGATATCAGGACCATTCTGGCCAATGCGGTGAGACTCCATCTCTACTAAAAATGCAAAAATTAGCTGGGAGTTGTGGTGTACGCCTGTAGTCCTTGCTACCCGGGAGGCTGAGGCAGGAGAATTGCTTGATCCCGGGAGGCGGAGGTTACCGTGAGCTGAGATCTCGCCACTGTACTCCAGCCTGATGACAGAGCGAGACTCCATCTCAAAAAAAGAAACCAACCCAGAAATACAAGACAATTTCTTATAAAATGTATGTGACAAAGGAATCTAATTTTCTTTCTCTCTCTTTTTGTTTCTTACTTTCTTCGCCATTTTTTGAAAGCAGTAGAAACAGTAGATAATGACCTACTGATTGACACAATTGCTAGACTTTTATCCCCACTAGCAGAGGGGGCTACCTGTCGGCTCAACATCCTAGTCTGAAACATCAGGTTGCCAAGCAAATTTGCAAATTGCCTTTCTTTCTTCCTTTTTTCCCCCCTTTTGTTTCCCCTCATACATTTTTGTGTCAGAGAATGATGAGCTTTGACAAAAGGCTAGTGGCTTAGAATAAAAAGTTAGATCCTCAAAAGTCTCAGCCTATACAGTAACTGTTCATTTAAGCTTTAGTGATACATTTACACCCTGGTATTTCAGAAGAACTGTTTTTCTGTCACCCAGGCTGGAGTGCAGTGGTGTGATCTCAGCTCACTGCAACCTCTGCCTCCTGGGTTCAAGCAATTCTCCTGCCTCAGCCTCCTGAATAGCTGGGATTACAGGTGTTTACCACTGCGCCTGGCTAATTTTTGTATTCTTAGTTGAGACAGAGTTTCATCATGTTGACGAGGCTGATCTCAAATTGTTGACCTTGTGATCCACCTGCGTTAGCCTCACAAAGTGCTGGGATTATAGGCATGAGCCACCACACCCGGCCTAGAGGAACTTTTTAAAAATTAACACTTTTTAGTAAGTATTTACTCGTAATTAATTAGTAATTATTGGGGAATAGATTTTTAAAAATTAAATACTCAGGGCTGATCCAATAATTACATTTGTATATTTAAGTACATCTCATTTAAACTGGTCTATTACTATATCAAAGTTATAAAAGCAAGTGAGACAGCAGTGGTTACTTCTCTTTGAGGGAATTTTAATACTGGTGGAAAAGGCCAGATTGCCAACTTTTAAAACTGAAATATGTTGTCAGTGGGAACAAAGTTTGAAAGAAATGTAACACGATTTTATTACCAATGTCTCTAAGGCAATAAAATCTTTCTAAACATGGTAGAAAAATATAAGAATGCAACTTCCTAGCAGCCACATGGCAGTTAATTTTGGCAATTTGTTTTGGGTCATTTTAACCCACAAATATCAATAATGACCGATATGACTTAAATCTTGTCTACCGAAAGGCTTACAAACAAGGAAAAGAAAGGAGAGAGGAATTGACTATGGGAGGAGGTGAAGATACACCTAATCGTGATTCAAGGCTGCAACATATTCTGTGTACAAATAAATAGGCTTCAACACCTGCTGATGTGCTGGCATCTGGCCTGAAAGCAACCAACATCTGTTTGTAATTTTCAGTGGGAGCCCATGACAGTGAAGAACTGTATACTGTCACCGAATATATGGCCTTGTTAACGTACTAAAAGGATCCAGAAGCGAGATAATGAATGGATAATTCGGGACATGTGACTCCCATGTGATATGGTGATAAGATTTGTTGGGTTTTCTTTCCAGGTTGCCATTAAGGTTTTATCCGGAACCATGATTTAATAGACTTTAAACATTGGAAAGTGCTTTCTAGAGGAAAGCTTATTTTAAAAGACAATTTTCCCAACCAGCTTACATCTTCCACACTTTTAGGGGATATGTGTTTTATTGGGGTAGATATGGACGTTGTACAACAGTTCAAATTTATGTAACCCCCAGTGCCCTTGGGAGAGCCTGTGGAGAAGAACCAAGAGTATGAGCAGGAGTCATCGTGGTGTTGGCTTTGAGCCTCAAGGCTGGTCAGAAGGGTACTTCAGGGGTCCTCCTCCCCTGTCTCTAACAACGCTGGAGTTCTTGTGCTTCTTTATTATGGTTCCTATTGTGATATTTTAGGCAGGAACTCACCATTTTGTCACCTTTCCTCTGATACAAGTGCTGATCAAGTTGGTAAACTCCCAGGTCAGAAAGTTGGGGAAGATTTTCCTACATTTCTGTTGAGGCAAATGTGGGACTGAGGCCTTAGAATTTCTTTTACCATTTCCTCATAATCAGGAAATTTCTAGAGATGATTTTGTAAAATAGTACATTCATATCTATCTCGATGGATAATGACCGTTTTTCTAGTTTCATGTATTCAGTGAATGAATATAATTATTTTTAGCTGAAACACTGTATGTAGATGATTGATAAAATGCCTAAATCCTGAGTGGTGAGGGCTTCACAGTAATAACTGCAGATGGTACATCATTACAATCAGGCTTTCCTTTGGAATTTCTAAATTTAAGAAATGTTACCTATTATTTGATAATCTTATCACCTGTCAACATTCATTTTTGCAAATTTGAAATGTTATATCTTAGATTGCTGAATTAGATCAGCCTAATTTAATACATTCTCATTACATTATTTTTATGTAATATTTAAAGTGAAGAATATAGAGTGAATTTAGTAATGCTTTTGCTGGTTAAAAACACTATTTACTTAATAACGATAGAAAAAAATGTTGTTCTGCACAGGGGTAAAGAGGTAGGTATCTGTGACTTCTCTTTTATTGGCAGTTAAGTTTTGGCTAAGTGTTGAGGCTAGATTTAGAGCTTCCTTCTGCAGAGATTTGTCTATGTTTACAAACATACACATTCCTTTAGAAATATGGGCTGCATTTCCTCAAAAATCTAATTTTTATTTTTTAAGAAGTTCAAAATGTAAAGCACTTCTACTGTGACTATAGAACAAAATAGTGGTAATAATTATCAAGAATCCAACATGTAGATTTAAACAAGATATCACAGTTTTCATCTAATTAGACTTCTAAATTTTTTTGGTTCTTGATTAAATTTAAAATATGTATTCAGGGAATCAGGAATATTTTCAACTTAAAAAAAGTGGATTTCTTTTTGAATAACATACAGAAAAAGCTTAGTATAAAAATAAAACTCTTGAATATCTACATAAAGGCCATAAACAAGATCAATATTTGTAAAGCCATTTCCTTTGCTCATTAAAAATGCACAAATTTGAACACATTAATATTTAATTTCATTTTTAATTATAATGAATACAAGTATGTTCATTTTTCATGGCTTTTGAAAAGTGAAGAGTTAAAGCCAGTGATTTTGTTTTCAGTTTTTGACTCAGGGTTGCTTGGGAGAGAGAAGGACATGTGTATAGATACAGAGACCTGGATGTGGTTAAGTATGGGAGTAGAAATCCAGGTCAAAGATGTTGCAGCATAGAAGTCATGATCCGACTAGTCTCCATAAACAATCATTTTAATTTTGTATGCCTGGTTATTAATTATTCTAATAAATTTAGTAATTTATTCCTATTTTCTTTAATATTGACTACTTTTCATAGTTTTAAAGTATTGCTAAATTATTTTTGCCCATTAAATAATGTTTCTATATTATAATATATTTTCCAGGTACCAGAAAGTAAACCCAAAACATGAATTTAAACTGTATAATCTTAATTGAGTGAGATGATAGTTTTGCCTGGAGCCACTAGTAAATCTGTACTTCCCCAAGTGTTAATTAGTGAGTCTATATTAAATTTTGCTCAGAGAACATTTGAAGCACTGAATATTTAATTTCTTATTATACAGTGTTTGTTGCTTGGATCTTGTACCTGCGTCTTAGGCACATGCATGTCGTTCATCCTTAGCTCCAGGAAAACACAACCTTAACTAAGATACTCAAGAATATTATATGCCATTTATTTTTCAAATGAGGTAGTTAATTGTTTTAAGTTACATTGTGCTATTTTGAAAAGAAAGGATTCCATAAGAGGTTACAGTATATTCAGTGTACTTAAATTTTATTTCTACTATATTTTATTGAATAATTACAATACGTTGGCATTTTCTATGTGCTGTCTTTTATAAGTATCTCCCAAACTTCATTTTATCTCTACTTTATAAATGAGAAAATTAAAGATTCAGAGAAGTGAATCTGTTCAACATCATCTAACCTGTAACTGCTAAGCTCCAGGATGTGAACTTCAAAACTTACACTCCTTACCACATGTTATGCACTTATAACTGTGGATTTGCTACTTGCTATAGACAGCTAGTAAATGTGAATTAAGTCAGATTAAAAAAAAAATCCCTGCTCCATTAACTGCCCTTTCAATTTTTTCTATTTTTAATAGTATACTTCCTATTATTTTCCAGAAGAAAAAGTCCTTTAAATAATTTTTACCAATGTAAAACAGATGACCAATCCCTTGAGACCTGGGTCTCCAAAATTGTAGCTGATGTGTTTTACTTTGTGTTTATTTATTTGTCTACTAAATATATTTTTGCCGGGAAAAAAAGGTCTGTCCATAATATAAAATCACTCTTCCTAGATGATTTCATTACACGTTCAATCCAACAGAGAAATTTCAGGCCTTGATACATTTCACTTGGGAATGTACATAGCCAATATCTGATTCCTTCTTATTTTTTTGTTGTTGTTGTTAGTTAAACATTTTCTAAACAAGTATTATTTTCATTAAGTCTCAAACAGCTACTTCTCAAAATTCCATTCCTTTCTGAGCTCTACAGAGGAAAGGTATAATAGGATCTATAAACCTAAATAAGCAAACAGCCTCTAGAAATCTTAAAGATGGATTGTATTGATGATAATATAGCCACCTATACACCATGTTCTGTTGACTGAGAATGTTATAATAGGAAGTGCCTCAGACCTCTATGTGTTGCCAAAATGCCAGCCCACTGAGAAGTTAACGTTATGGTAAATAGTGTTTGCAACCCTCCAGAAAGCTCCATAAATTGAACAGACTGTTAACCTTCACTTAAGCTTTCACATCAGTCTAACGGGTACTCTGTTTGCTGTTGACTACCCGCTAGAGACTCACTCATTGAAAGATACGTAGTTCATCATTAATCACTTCACAAATTTGGTTCCAGGAAGAGACTAAAAATTACCCTAGACACAAGCTGTTTAATTTCAACCCCCTCACATGAATCTAACAAACAAACAAAAATACAAATGGCATTGAGTAGAAAATTAGACGTAATTTTTGGTGCCTCAATATCATATAATATAAAATTATTTATGTGGAAATAACAGCTTGCCTTGAAGTTTCTTAGTGTACATAGTATTGCAGAGAATATCCCCTTTCACTTTTGACCTATATTCTCTTAAACCTCTTTCTGATCCTATTTCTTGACTCTTAACTTGCTGCTTGTAGAAGCTCATGATTCTACAATTTTAGATGCAACAAAGACAGCAAGCTCAAAATTCACCCCCAAATACACTCTTTCCCTTCACCTAACCAATTATATTTCCTATGCTTAAAGCATGTATTTTCAGTAAGCAGTTAAAAAGACAGCATTACTTTTTTGTTAAACACTAAATACTAATGTATAGCTTTTCTGGTTTATTAATGTATAGAATAATTCTGCAGTGGTAGAAATTTAACGGGGGAATTTTATTCATAACCATTGATTTCATACTTTACTTAGATAACCAGAGTTATATGACTTGTTTGTTAAAAGTAACATGCATTACATGACTTGTTTGTTTTTTATTGAAGTTTGTATCTCAAATGATAATTTAAAGTTTTTGTTAGTGAAAGTAGGCAGTGACCATACCTTTCTTTACATAACTCTTATTACCTTGATTAATTGCTACATTGTAAAAGAAAATATTTTCTACAGTTACAGAATCCTCAGAACAACTCTGAAAACAAATGATGTATTATCCCCAAATAAAAAAAAAAAACAAACACTCAAGAGATTTCATAAGTACTTTGGCAAGATCTAAATATATGGAAGCAAATTAGAAACAAATCACATTTTTCTGAACTCAAAGCCTAAGCTATTTTCTGCTTATTTCATTATTTCTTTTTTCCTAGCCCACACTCCTGTAAGTGCATGTTTTGTCTTAATATATGGTGTTTGCTTTATTAAATGCATGTAATGAAGAATGTTTGTCAATTGAGATCATATTTAGGAAATGTTAGAACTGCTGATTTGTTTTGTGGTACACATTATTAAAATGTAAGCTCAAGGTAAGCTGGATATTGTGTATGTTTTCATCAAAGCTTTATCTCCATTACCTAGGTCAGTCTGTGTCTGGAAAATAGTAGCTGCTAGTTAATAAATGCTGAATAAATGGGAAGCTTAGATACATTTGGCCAAATGACACTCTCACCTCAAATTTGTGTGAAAAATCACCCCAAGAAATAAAAGGCAATTAGAGACAGTTGAAAAATTAATCCAGCTGATAGAACCACTGGTCAAATATTACATAATTCAGAACAATATGACTGAATCATGATGAAGGCTAAAATTCTGAGTCTTAAGCAACTTTAAACCTTTCAAGGAAAGGCTGGTTGACAAACACACCTTCTGTGTTCAATCAATGCCACAAAACGTATGGACCTAAGAATTGGTGGAAATCCAGGCTCATCTTCAGAATGGTAAATTATTCTTAAATTATAAGGTCTCCATTGTCTAAGTGACTAAAATATATGTTTCCAGAAAGATCTAGCATTTTCCTACAGGTTATTATATGCAAGAAATGCCTTTCTCCACCAGGTGATAGAAAGGTCAGAATCAGCCATCTCCTAAGATACTTTATTTTATTTTGTTATATTGCAATAATATGTAATGTTTCAGTGTTATTCCAATGAAATAAAATGATAAATTATAATAGCAGTAGCTGAGCTTTCCAAGATTATACAAATTAGGTTTAGAATTGAAATTTTGTGAAAACAATAATATTTTAACTGCTGATAGAAAATTGAAAGTGACCTATGCTGAGAGAAAAAGGAGAAAATTTAGGTCACAAAAATATCAGGTGCATTAATCCAACATAATTTTGTAAAATGGTTATCAAAGGTCAAAGCTCAATGTAATGTATTATAATAAACAAGAAAATGATGGCCACTTTTAGCAGAAAAAAGGATTATTTGAATAATCCAATTTTATTTTATTTAGAGATATTTTTCATATTAGAATGAAATTCATGTTTTTAAACTACTTTAATCATACACTTTTGTTGTTGTTGAACACGGTGCTAAGGTACAGAGGAAATCATGCTTCCAAGTTGATTGCCAAGTAATAGTAGCATTGTCTAAACTCAACTAGATATGTTTCCAATGCTGTTTTTTCTCATTGCCCAAAATGATGCAGTAAGAATTGATAAGATAAGGGTATTCTGACCATGAGGAGTTTACAATCTATAAATGTGACCATATGCATGAATAGCTGTAATACAATAATGACTATGGCAACAATGAAGAACAAAAGAGTGGTCTGGCAATAAGAGAAAATAAGATTTCTGTTCCCTCTAAAGAAGCCCTTACTAGAACTCTAGTGCAGGTTGATGGGTAATCAATCCACCATCACAAAAAAAATCTAGTCTTGAGTGGGTGACTTCAAGAAAATATTTCCCCATAGCAAAATCAAGTGTAACTTCCTAAAGGCTTTGAGATTATATTTTCACATCTTTTTTCATCTTTTGCATGCATATAGAATCATACATTTATCTCTTTCTGTTACTGTGCTATATTACACAAAAACAACTGGTTGGGTTTTCTCAAGAGGATATTTTGGGGTGACCTGAGTTAAAATAGAGGTTATATCATCATTTAAATTCACTTTGGGCAGCCTTAGAAGACACCCCAAAGACATAGGCTATCATCCTAGAGAATGCTGTAACAGCTGATAATAAAGGACGTGCCATAGAAATTAAGATGCTACAGGGAGAGAAAATAAACAGTGATTTATAACTCAAGCCCTGATTTGGAAGTCACAAGGTCAGACACTTGGAATTGCAGGTGTTGATTTGTGATCAAGATCTTTTTCACATGGACAACTCTAGAAAGCCTTGTCCAGGGTGAGTAACAGCACAAAGGTACTACGGGAATATTGGTGAAAATTAACCCAAGCAATGCAGAGACCAGATCACTCTGAATGTGTTTCTATTTTCATAGATTTCACCTAGTATATTTAGGTTAGAGAATAAAGCAGAGTGAACCTTCCCTGTCTCTAAAAAGGAAAATAAATGGTTTTTTTTTTTTTGCTTTTATTATCACTTTTCTAAATACTGAGCAGCTCTTTAGTATCCTCATTCTTATCTATAAATATAAATATAATATTAATATATTTGTGATATTAAGTATAAATATTAAACAGTCATATTAATATATTTATAATATTTAATATATAATACTCATTAATAGATAACGAGGCAACACTAGGCATTTTGTTCCCTATGTTTTAATATCTTGGAGATGGTTATCTTGTAGTATGTTGCCGGAATGTGTGATCCCCACGAGAGCCTTTGGAATCATCAGCACGCGATGATAACCATAGCGTGGGAGCAGCCGGAGTCACTGCTCAGGTGGGAAATGTCTAATAGAAAGATAAGAAAACTAAGGACATAAATTTGAGGATCTGGTACTGAAGGATGGAGAAAAGAGCAATCTGAGAAAGTGATCAAGAAATATCCAGGAGAGGGGGGCGGAGCAAGATGGCCGAATAGGAACAGCTCCAGTCTCCAAATCCCAGCGCGAGCGACACAGAAGACCAGAAGACCGGTGATTTCTGCATTTTCAACTGAGGTACTCAGTTCATCTCACTGGGGAGTGCCCGACGATCGGTGCTGGTCAGCTGCTGCAGCCCGACCAGCGAGAGCTGAAGCAGGGCGAGGCATTGCCTCACCTGGGAAGCGCAAGGGGGAAGGGAATCCCTTTTCCTAGCCAGGGGAACTGAGACACACAACACCTGGAAAATCGGGTAACT
>NW_012100554.1:0-1300 GCF_000951045.1 Mandrillus leucophaeus | reverse complement strand
AAAAGAAAAATCTCTTGTAGCTAATAAGATATGCCTATCTACTTCTACTTGAGTCACTACTGGCCCTTAAGGTGACTAGGGCTCATAATCCTGGGAAATGTGAACCAAGATGGATCCAGGGATGAAGTCTGACTTTTTTTTTTTTTTTTCTCTGACGTAATCTTGGGATTATAGGCATGCGCCACCACGCCCTGCTTATTTTTGTGTTTTTAGTAAAGATCAGGTTTCACCATGTTAGCCAGACTGGTCTCGAACTTCTGACCGGGTGATCCGCCCGCCTTGGCCTCCCGAGTAGCTGGGACTACAGGCGCGTGCCACCAGGTCTGCCTAAATTTTGTATTTTTAGTAGAGACGGAGTTTCACCGTGTTGGTCAGGCTGGTTTCGAACTCCTGACTTCGTGATCTATCCAATTTAGCCTCTCAAAGTACTGGGATTACAGGCATGAGCCACCGCACCCAGCCGAGGTCTGAATTTTAGTGCTTGTGTGGATATTGCTGTAGCACATAATGAAATATTTTTGAATTGTTTTCTTTCTTTTTTCACTTTAGCTTTTTGTAATGAGTTTTATCAACTTGCTTTAGGACGGGCTCTGTGGCTCGGGCCTGTAATCCTAGCACTTTGGGGGGCCGAGATGGGCAGATCCCCAGGTCAAAAGATCAAGACCATTCTGGGCAACATGGTGAAACCCCGTCTTTACTAAAAATACAAACATTAGCTGGGCGGGGTGGCGCTCGCCTGTCATCCCAGCTACTCGGGAGGCTAAGGCAGAAGAATCCCTTGAACCCGGGAGGCAGAGGTTGCAGTGAGCTGAGATCGCGCCACTGCACTCCAACCTGGTGACAGAGCGAGACTCCATCTCAAAAAAAACAAAAACAAACAAACAAACAAAAAAACCCAAAAAACAAAAAAAAGTCGTAATTTGGGGCTAACTAGTTTTAGTAGGTTTCTGCCTGCTGTCAATTGCTTCAGATTTTCTAAATTCTTTTGGTTCCCTTTGTGTTTGTGAAGGTGAAGGGGCAGTAGTCAGGCGTGTTATTAGATCAGGCCCCGCCAGCCCGGTGGAAGCAACGTTTGCGTGTGGCCGGCCGCCCCTTGAAATCCGGCCTTCGCGCTCCGGCGAAGCCCCCGGGGCACGGGACCGAGGGCCCAGCACTCTGGCTCCTCACACCCGTGGTTTCCATCACGTTCCTTTCCTTCTTGCGGTCCCAGCGGATGCGAGGAGGCTTAGAGACAGGGGGCTTGTTCTTCCGCCCGCCAAAGGCTCCGCGGGTCCCCGCCGGACCTGGGGCGCCGCTCCCC
>NW_012100553.1:0-1036 GCF_000951045.1 Mandrillus leucophaeus | reverse complement strand
CTGTGAAATGAATTCACAGATAACAAACCTGTTTCTCAGTAAGCTTCTTACTAGTTTTTATCTGAGGATATTTCCTTTTTTACCATATTCCTCCATGTGTTCTGGAATATCTAATTGCAGATTCCAGGAAAAATATGTTAGTAAACTTCTCAATGAAAGCAACGGTGTAACTCTGTGAGATGAATTGACACATCACAAAGCAGTTTCACAGATAGATGCTTTTTGGTTGATATCTGAGGATATTTCCTTTATCACAATAGCCATCAATGCACTCCCAAATATCCTATTGCAGATCCCAAGAAAACAGTGTTATCAAACTGCTCAAAGAAAATAATGGTGTAATTCTGTGAGATGAATTCAAACATCATAAGGAACTCTCTCATAAAGCTTCCTTCTAGCTTTTATCTGAGGATATTTCTTTGTCACCGTAGTCTTCAATGCAATACAAAATACCCCTTCTTGGATTCCCCAAAAACAGTGCTACCATACTGATATATGAAAAGAATCGTGTAACTCTGTGTGAAAAATTAACACATCAAAAATCAGTTTCTCAATATGCTTCTTTCTGATTTTTATGCGAGGATATTTCCTTTCTGTCCATAAACTTCAGTATGCTCAGAAATATTCCATTGCAGAATCCAAGAAAAGAGTGCTAGCAAACTGTTAAATGAAAAGAACAGTGTAACACTGTGAGGTGAATTCACACATCACAAAGCAGTTTCTCAGAAAGATTCTTTCTACTTTTTATCTGAGGATATTGCCTTTTTCACCATAGGTCTCAATGCACTCCAATATATCCCTTTGCAGATTCCACGAAAACAGTGTTAGCAAACTGCTTATTTAAAAGAACGGTGTAACTCTGTACGATGAGATCATACACTACAAGAAGTTTCTCAGAAAGCTTATTCCTAGTTTAAATCTGAGGATATTTCCTTTGTCAGCATAGGCTTCAATGTGATCCAAAATATACCTTCTCAGCTTCCCCTAAAACAGTGCTACCAAACTGATCTATTAAAAGAATCGTGTATTTCCTTTG
>NW_012100552.1:0-2091 GCF_000951045.1 Mandrillus leucophaeus | reverse complement strand
AATGACTTTGAAACTCTTCCCATCTCCTCTGTTTCTTGGAATGTTTTGAGTAGGATTGGTATTCATTCTTCTTTAAGTATTTGGTAGAATTTAGCAGTGAAGCTGTCAGGTCCCAGGTCTTTCTTTAGTGGAAAACTTTTTATTATGACTTCCATCTTGTTACCTGTTATTGGTCTGTTCATGCTTTTTTATTTCTTCGTGGTTCGGTCTTGGTGTGTTCTATATATCTAGAAATTTGTTTATTTCTTCTAGATTTCATAATTTATTGTCATATAGTTGCTCATATTAGCCACTAATGATCCTTCAAGTTTCTTTGGTATGAGTTGTGATGTCTCCTTTTTTATTTCTGATTTCATTCATTTGGATTTTCTTACTTTTTTTCCTACTTAGTCTGGCTAATGGTTCATCAATTTGTTTAACTTCCCCCCGCCTAAAAAAAACACAACTTTTTGCTTCATTGATCTTTTTTCATATATTTATTTTAAAAATAACTTATCCAAAATCTGTATTTATGCATCAAGGTTTACATTTTATGTCTTGTACCGATGTCATTGTTGACAACTTATATTTCCACTGTGAAAATTCCAATTGTCTGTTTCTCTTAGTATTTTCCTTTGGGTCCATCAGTTTTCCTTTTGTATTGTTTTTCATTTCAATTTCATTTCTTTCTGCTCTGATCTTTATTATTTCTTTTCTCCTACTAATTCTGGGTTTGGTTTGCTCTTGCTTTTCTACTTCTTTAAAATGCATCATTATATTGTTTATTTGAAGTTTTTCCTCTTTTTAATGTAGGAACTTGTAACTATAAACTTCTGTCTTAGTACTGGTTTGCTGTAGATCCCAGGTTTTCATATGTTGTGTTTCCATTATCAGTTGTTTCAAGAAATTTTTCAATTTCCTTTTTAATCTCTTCATGGTCTCACTAGTCATTCAGGAGCATACTGTTTAATTTCCATGCATAGGAATAGTTTCCAAAATTCCCCTTGTTATTGATTTCTAGTTTTATTCTATTGCAGCCAAAAAAGATGCTTGATATTCTTTCAAATTATGTGAATATTTTAAGAACTATTTTGTGACCTAACATATAGTTTATCCTTGAGAATGATCTGTGTGCTAAAGAAAAGAATGTGTATTCTGTAGCTCTTGAATAAAATGTTCTATAAATATCTATTAGATCCATTTGTTTTATAGTGCAGATTCAGTTTGATGTATCTTTATGGATTTTCTGTCTGGAACTCTGTCCAATATTGAAAGTGAGGAGTTGAAATATCCTCCTATTATTTTACTGGGGCCTATTTCCCTCTTTCGCTCTAATATTTTCTTTGTATATTTGGATGCCTTAGTGTTGGGTGAATATATATTTAAAATTGTTACATCCTCTTGCTGAATGACCCCATTATCATTATATAATGACCTTCTTTGTCTCTTATAGTTTTTGTGTTGAAATCTGTTTCTTCTGATATAAGTATAGCAATACTGCTCTTTTTTGGTTTTCATTGGCTTGGAATATCTTTTTCCATCTTTGTATTTTCAGTCTATGTGTCTTTATAGGTGAAATATGTTTCTTTTAGGCCACAGATCATTGGGTTATTTTTCATCCATTTAGCCACTCTACAAAGTTTGATTGAAGAGTTTAGTTCATTTACTTTCAATATTATTATTGATAAATAAGGACTTACTCCTGTCATTTTGTTCTTTGCTTTTGTTTGTTTTTTAGTCTTTTCTTCCTTCCTTCTTTCTTTTTTTTCTTGTCTTCCTCTTAATGAAGGTTATTTTCCCTTATAATATAAGTTAGTGTCATGCTTTTAACTTTTGTGTCTCCATTGTATTTTTTTTGGGGGGGGTGGGGGGTTGAGGTTACCATGGTACTTGAAAATACTCTCTTATAATCCATTATTTTAAGCTGACAACAACTTAACACTGTGTGCATTTAAAAAAAAAAAAAAAAAAGCAAGAAGAGAACTAAGAAAGACCATACACCTTAATTTCACTTGCCCACATTTAAAATTCCTTTTGGTTGCTTTTAAGAATGTCTTTTGGGGAAAATATAGCTATTATATTTTCCATACTTCTTTTATCCACATTTATGAG
>NW_012100551.1:0-1314 GCF_000951045.1 Mandrillus leucophaeus | reverse complement strand
CACTTGGTCACGGCTTACCCTTGATGGCAGTCAAGGGCATTGTTCCTTCCCTAATAAGAGGATTCTCACACAAAGCACATAGTAGTTCTATAAGGAGCAATACAAAAAAAAAAAGGACTAGATCTTTGAAAATAGAGTTGGAACCTCTTTGTTTTTAACATGAAGATCTGCGTTCTCTAGAACTTTAGTTCATTTTTGTTCTTAAATTATGCAGAAATAACTTTTATTCTCTGAGGTTACTATAACAGAATTTATCTTTGACTAGTCCCTGGATAGCGGAAGTTGCAACCAAATGCAAAATTTCTTTGGATGATGGGCCTGCCAATGTCTAAAATAATTTTTATCAGATTCATTGTAAATCATTTCTATGATCGAAGAAAAAAATAAAGAGACATTTGGCTATTGACATTTTGTTTTGCTAATGAGTCATTCAGCTCTGTGTAGAATACCACGATATTGTAATTACTCGTGAGTAATTACAATTAAATCATGGTTTCATTTTCAAATTGGGTTCCCTGTGCTTCCTTGGTCCAGTGCTAGTCACATGGCAGATACTCAACAAAAGTCAGTGACGGAGTGGTGAATTAGTGAGTGAATGAATGAGAACTGATTCTACAGCTCAAGGATCAAATATGAGTGGATAATGGAAACTTCCACTGATGAAACAACCTAAAAGTATCTACAATGACCTACAAAAGTTATAATAGACTAATATTAATTTGCTTTAAACTTGTATAAAATTTGTAAAACATTTAAATAGCCATGTTTTTTATATACAGTCTCCTTCTTTAAGTTTTTAAGTATTCAATCCCTGCCTCATGAGAGGCTGACACTTAACAAAATGCAAATACATTTTTAAAACTTACCTCCAGCAAAACTTCCCTGGCAATGTGTGATATAAAAATAATTTCAAAATCTTAACCCCAAATATTACTTGAATTGTAAAGGCAAATATGACTTTTTTTCTAACAGTTTATAGAAATGCACATCAAAACTACTTTTTCGTTCTATCACATGTAATTACACAATTCTTATTAATCAATATATTGACCTATTCTACAGCATTTTGTAATTCTAAGATTGTCATTCCTTGATCCAAATATGTAACTAGGGTTAGTCTTTGTAAACTACAATTGTGATTAATAAATAACATTAATCAGTAATACTTAACCACTTTTTCTCCTGTATTTTAGAACATCTTCAAGTTTATCTCTATCAGTTTTCTCTCCCTGGAGGAAAGAAAAATCACACAACATACTGGCTTCTCCATTCAAGTTTGCATTTATGTTTTGACTTTTTTTTTTTTTTTTTTTT
>NW_012100550.1:0-1789 GCF_000951045.1 Mandrillus leucophaeus | reverse complement strand
AGGTTGAGTTCCACGGTATGGTTGGCACGGTCAGGTGTGCCATCTCTGACGGGCTGTGGCCCGCGTAGTCCATGCTGGGGCACAGCTTTTAGCAGGGCTGCACTGCTTCTGCGTGTCGCCGCTGGAATCTTTGATGAGGGATCAGGGTCACACATATGCTGGTTTAGAATAATGCCCAGGCCCTCCGTGGAATCATCAGACATGAATGTTTAAGGAACGCTGGGTCCACTCTCTTGTCTCATCATCTGTGTGCCCAAAGCAACAAAATAGGACATCGCCAGAAACTGAGCGAGAAAGAGATTTGGAAGCGAAATGGGGAGAAAAGCAGGCATGCACACTTCTATAGATAGCTCTAAAACTTACTTCTGTTTGTACTCCCTGCATCACAGAAAAATAAGTGGAGGCTCCAAAATTACTAGTCCCTTTGATATTTTTAAGCACCGTCCTTTGATCACCTGCTTAATGTTAATAATAAGATAAATTGACTTGAGTTAGGTTTGTGAGAAAGAATCAGATTCACTATCTTAGCAGTGAGCAAGCTTTCGAGATTATCATCAGAAAAATGTTAATTTATAGTAAGTGTGTCATGATCACATGGCTCACGGTGATGGATCTGATGTCCTTGGCAGAGATTTGAAGCATGGCTTAATTTTAAACATCTGAAAGAACCTGCATCAGTGCGATGCTACTTTAATAAGCACCACAAAGCCAGTCTCATTTTTAACTAGTCTATTGGTGTAAATATTTGAAAAACTGCTGGGAATAAGATTATAATAGATGTTTCAGTATTTATAATAATGTTACTCTCCTGCAGAAGGAATTTATTATGAGTCTCTGGTGGGCACCCAGGTGGCCCTAGGGACCCCATCCCCTGGGGTTGCTGCCACCAGTCGCTCTGTGCAGAGGGCGAGTTGGATTTGGAGGCTTGTCTGATAGAAGGTGGCAGAGTGATAGCTGTCACTTAGGAGGTTAAGATGCGGAGCCAGAGCTTCTGACTGGGAAGTTGCTCTCGCTCTGTTGGGTGAAGCCGGCTGCTGTGTTGTGAGCCCTCCGTGGAGAGGCTCACGTGGGGAGGGACAGAGGGCAGTCCCCAGCCAGACCCAACAAGGGACGGTCATGATTCACTATCATTCCCATGCTGTGCATGCATTTCCAGAACCCATTCATCTGATCAATCAAAGTTTGGACACTTTAACCAGAATTTTTCCTACCAATTCCCACCTTTTAGTTTTCCTTTTTAAAAAAATTATTGTTTATTGCTAGATTTAGCAAAGCAAGCAAATGTTATATTTGAAGCATATCTGATTAAACCATAGATGATTTGACAGTTTTCTCACAATATACACATTTT
Organism: Mandrillus leucophaeus; assembly: GCF_000951045.1. Classification (NCBI taxonomy): domain Eukaryota; kingdom Metazoa; phylum Chordata; class Mammalia; order Primates; family Cercopithecidae; genus Mandrillus; species Mandrillus leucophaeus. Next base: position 438 of record NW_012100550.1, on the reverse strand, counting down.
TTTTTCTTTTTTTGAGACAGAGTCTCACTGTGTTGCCCAGGCTGGAGTGCAGTGGTGTGAACTTAGCTCACTGCAGCCTCCACCTCCTGGGTTCAAGCAATTCTCCTGCCTCAGTTTCCCAAGTATCTGGGACTACAGGCACCTGCCACAATGCCCAGCTAATTTTTTATTTTTAGTAGACGTGGGGTTTCACCCTGTTGACCAGCTGGATGGCCTCAATCTCCTGATCTCGTGATCTGCCTGCCTTGGCCTCCCAAAGTGCTGTGATTACAGGCGTGAGCCACCGCACCTACCAAAAAATTTTTAACCTATGGCTCACACAATCAGCATTTGATAATTCAGGTGTTATTTTAAACACAGCTATAGGAACTCAATATAGTGGCTTTTTAACTAGAATAATATACTTATGAATTATTATAATAAATACAATTTTCTATT
>NW_012100549.1:0-1537 GCF_000951045.1 Mandrillus leucophaeus | reverse complement strand
CAAGCTCTGCCTCCCGGGTTTATGCCATTCTCCTGCCTCAGCCTCCCGAGTAGCTGGGACTACGGGCGCCCGCCACCTCGCCCGGCTAGTTTTTTTGTATTTTTTAGTAGAGACGGGGTTTCACCGTGTTAGCCAGGATGGTCTCGATCTCCTGACCTCGTGATCCGCCCATCGCCCCCCAAAGTGCTGGAATTACAGGCTTGAGCCACCGCGCCCGGCCTAGGTCTCCCTTCTTAACCCCCTTCACTCTGCCTAAAATTTTGAGATGGTTCTTTGAGACCTAAGTCCAGCCTTTCTCTTCAACTGCTAGCATTTGAATAAAATTGCTTTCCTTTTACCACACAGCACTTTGTTTTTTGGCTTTCAAGTGGCGAGCAGCCAGACCTGAGTTTGGTTACAAAAGGACTTAAACTGGCAATTTTTAATAATGAAAATAGCCAAAAATGTTCAAAAATGTTTACTCTCTCAAACACACATTTGAGCAAATATAAAGTATTTTCAAAACATTTCTCATCAGTGAGTTTGGATGAGATTTAAAATATTTGACAAATATTTGATGAGCCTATAGAAAATAGGCATACAAAGAAGCACTGATGTGATTTCAAATAAAGTCTCAGGAATAAAACAGTTTGGCAATTTTATTTAAAAAATTTTTTTCTGCCAAGCACAGTGGCTCACGACTGCAATCTCAGAACTTTGGGAGGCCAAGGCAGTTGGATCATCTGACGCCAGGAGTTTGAAAACAGCCTGGCCAACATGGTGAAACCCCATCTCTACTAAAAATACAAAAATTAGCCAGGCCTGGTGATGCACGCCTATAATCCCAGCTACTCATGAGGCTGAGAAGAGAGAATCACTTGAACCTGAGAGGCGGAAGTTGTAGTGAGCTGATATCGCACCACTACACTCCAGTCTGGGTGATAGAGCAAGACTCCATCTTAATAAAAAATAAATAAAATAATTTTTTTTTATTTTACTATCATTCCCAATGTTTATCAAAAAGTTGAAAATGCATGTTCTTTGAACCAGCAATTTCACTCCTATAAATTTTTTCTAACAAAAAAATTGGTTGGGCATGGTGGCTCATGCCTATAATCCCTAGCACTTTGGGAGGCTGAGGCAGGAAGATCACTTGAGCCACAAGTTTAAGACCAGCCTGGGCAACATAGCCAGACCTGTCTCTACAAAAAATAAAAATATTAGCTGGGCGTGGTGGCATACACCTGTAGTTCCAGCTAACTGGGAGGCTGAGATGGGAGGATCACTTGAGCCAGGGACTTCAAGGCCTCCGTAAGCCATGCCTGCACCACTGCACTTCAGCCCGAGCAACAGAGCATGACTCTGTCTCCAAAAAAAAAAAAAAAGAGCCAGGTATGATGGTTCACACCTATCATCCCAGGACTTTGGGAGGCTGAGGCGGGCAGATCACCCGAGGTTGGGAGTTTGAGAACAGCCTGACCAACATGGAGAAACCCCCATCTCTACTAAAAATACAAAAGTAGCCGGGCGTGGTGGCACATGCCTATAATCCCAGCTA
>NW_012100548.1:0-1171 GCF_000951045.1 Mandrillus leucophaeus | reverse complement strand
CGGCTAATTTTTTGTATTTTTAGTAGAGACGGGGTTTCACCGTGTTAGCCAGGATGGTCTCCATCTCCTGACCTCGTGATCTGCCTGCCTCGGCCTCCTAAAGTGCTGGGATTACAGGCGTGAGCCACCGTGCCCAGCGCCTGGCTAATTTTGTATTTTCCATGAGATTTCTCCATGTTGGTCAGGCTGGTCTTGAACTCCCGACCACAGGTGATCTGCCTACCTCGGCCTCCCAAAGTGCTGGGGTTACAGGCATGAGCCACCGTGGTCAGCCAAGTGAAGGATCTTATGATTATCATGTAGTCTTTTTTTTTTTTTTTTTTTTTGAGACAGGGTCTCTCTGTCCCCCAGGCTGGAGTGCAGTCACGCTGTCACAGCTCACTGCAGCCTCAGCCTCCCTGGGCTCATGTGATCCTCCCACCTCAGCCTCCTGAGTAGCTGAGTCTAAAGGCGCGCACCACCAAACCCTGCTAATTTTTGTATTTTTAGTAGAGATGGGGTGTCAGCATGTTGGCCATGGCTGGTCTTGAACTCCTTACCTCAAGTGATCCTCCTGCCTTCGCCTCCCAAGGTGCTGGGATTACATGTGTGAGGCAGTGTGCCGGGCCTGCCTTGTAGTCTTATAGGGTCCTTATAAGAGGGAGCAGGAGGCTCAGTCAGAGGGGAGATGGAAGATAGGAGAGGTTGTCAGGTGTGGTGGCTCACACCTGTAATCACAGCACTTTGGGAGGCCAAGGCAGGCGGATTACAAGGTCAGGAGTTTGAGACCAGCCTGACCAACGTGGTAAAAGTCAGCCTCTACTAAAAATACAAAATAAATTAGCTGGGCGTGGTGGCACGTGCCTGTAATCCCAGCCACTCAGGAGGCTGAGGCAGGAGAATTGCTTGAACCTGGGAGGTGGAGGTTACAGTGAGCTGAGATCATGCCCCTGCACTCCAGCCTGGGCGACAGAGTGAGACTCTGCCTCAAAAAAATAAAAATAAAAGCCGGGCGCGGTGGCTCACGCCTGTAATCCCAGCACTTTGGGAGGCTGAGGCGGGCGGATCACAAGGTCAGGAGTTCGAGAGCAGCCTGGCCAATATGGTGAAACCCCGTCTCTACTAAAAATACAAAAATTAGCCGGGGTTGGTGGTGGACGCCTGTAGTCCCAGCTACTCAGGAGGCTGAGGC
>NW_012100547.1:0-1527 GCF_000951045.1 Mandrillus leucophaeus | reverse complement strand
ATGGGAGGGAGCAGAGGCGACAGGGATCTCCCTGAAGGGCCTACAGGAAACCAGAGAGGAACTGAATTTACCACACTGGCCACGGTTGGCTCTAACTGGTTTGCTCTGAAGCAAAGTCTTATAAAACATTTCAGCAATGACAAAAAGAGAAGAAAAACAGAGTAAGTTTTGGAGTAAGTATTACTATGTCCTGTTGCCGAATATCCTAGTTATGCATGAAGGTTTTTTTTCTTTCTTTCTTTCTTTGCTTCAAAAAAAAAAAAAAAAGGACAACTGTCAGTGACCATAGAAGTTCAACTTTGTTTTGGGGGTGGATTTCAGGCTTGTTTTGGCAAACTGGGCACAATCCCAGAGTCCCTCCTATGGCCGCCTCCTCCAGTCAGTTGGAGCCCTCTAAGTTCAAAGACAAAACTCACAGCATCCACTTGCACAGGAGGAAATATATTCTAAAGGTCTCTTTTCTTTTTGAAGATCTTTACTCCAAACCTCAACAGGTGAAAATAATGGGAATTATCGTGATTGTACTGAGTTTGAAAACTACAATCTGAAGATTTTCTTTTTTCTTTTTTTGGTGGGAATCCACTCATGCAACTTGAAAGGTCAGAGGTAAATGGGCAACTTCCGTAACTTTCAGACTTTCAATGTAACAGGGAGAGTCCGCGAACCACGTAATTCCTCATGTGGTTAGAATTTCCTCAGAGAGAAGCACAGACCTTCCACTTCAGCTAGGGTTGCCAGTTGTTTTTTTTTTTTTTTTTTTTTTTTGAGATGGAGTCTCACTCTGTTGCCCAGGCTGGAGTGCAGTGACGTGATCTCAGCTCACTGCAACCTCCACCTCCCAGACTCAAGCGATTCTCCTGCCTCAGCCTCCTGAGTAGCTGGGATTACAGGCACACGCTACCACACCCGGCTAATTTTTTGTATTTTTAGTAGAGATGGGGTTTCCGCCATGTTTGCTAGTCTGGTCTCGAACTCCTGACCTCAAGTGATCTGCCCACCTCGGCATCCCAAAGTGCTGGGATTACAGACGTGAGTCACTGCGCCCAGCATCTAGGGCTGCCATCTTTGATCTCTGCTGGGGAAGAGAAAGAAAGAGGAGAGGCTCTAGGTCTTCAATCCCAGGCAAGGAAAGGGGCGGGGTCCCAACATGTGAGTGTCCCCTCTCCTTCCCCCAAGCCAGCGTTACACAAGTGCAGTTGGTCAGAATATATTCAGCAGTTGAAGGGGAAAGGGGATCTTTAAGTGTAAACTGAGGCTGTATATGGGAAAAGGAGTGAGGAGATCAGCCCCATCTTGGAAACGATGGGGGTTTTGTGAGCCCACTGTGTCCATTATCAGTGATGGCATTTGTGATATCTGCCTGGCCTTCTGCTGCTCCAGCTGCTCCCTTAAATCACCTAAAGTGGAAAGGAACAGATGTGAGGGAGGGAGGGGTCCTAAAAGGAGTCTGCCATGTTAACTTAAAAAACGACGTCTATAAATTTAGAAAGAAGAGGAGACTGTATTTATCTCTCTCTCTCTCTCTCT
>NW_012100546.1:0-1278 GCF_000951045.1 Mandrillus leucophaeus | reverse complement strand
TGCCTCAGCCTCCCGAGTAGCTGGGACTACAGGCGCCTGCCACCTCGCCCGGCTAGTTTTTTGTATTTTTAGTAGAGACGGGGTTTCACCGTGTTCGCCAGGATGGTCTCGATCTCCTGACCTTGTAATCCGCCCGTCTCGGCCTCCCAAAGTGCTGGGATTACAGGCTTGAGCCACCGCGCTCGGCCTACATTTGTAACATTTTCTTTGATGACTCATGGTCAGCTCAGGCCATTGAGTTGGTGGTGATAGAAGAGGTGGTGATAGACATAAACTCAGCTACTTCTATGGATAATACTGGGATAGCAGAATGTAGTAATTTGGTAATGTTAATTCTGAGTTATTGGGAACATGTTAAATTTCATTTACTCTGTTTAAAAAGGCAGGAAATGCCTAATACATTTAGTTTAGAAAATGATTAGCACACCTGACTGGGCATGGTGGCTCATGCCTATAATCCCAGCACTTTGGGAGGCCAAGGTGGGCGGATCACCTGAGGCCGGGAGTTTGAGACCAGCCTGGCCAACATGGCAAAACCCTGTCTCTACTAAAAATACAAAAATTAGCCAGGCATGGTGGCATACGCCTGTAGTCCCAGCTACTTGGGAGGCTGAGACAAGAGAATAGCTTGAGCCCGGGAGGCAGAGATTGCAGTGAGCCAAGATTGTGCCACTGCAATCCAGCCTGGGTGACAGAGTAAGACTCTGTTTCAAAAAAAAAAAAAAAAAAAAAAAGAGAAAAGAAAATGTTGAGCACACTACTTGGTGTTTTGAGTGTCTATCATACGGTTACATTCACTTAGGTGGTATCTCTCCTTTCTCAGCACCACCAGGTAAATAATAAAAACAGTGGTTAGCCAGGCATGGTGGTGCATGCCTGTAGTCCCAGCTTCTTGGGAGGCTTACATGGGAGGATCACTTGAGCCCAGGAGTTGGAGACCAGCATAACATAGCAAGACCCCGTTTCTTTTCCTTTGTTCGTGGCAGGGGTGGGGGGCAGAGTCTTGCTCTGTCGCCCAGACTAGAGTGTAATGGCGCAATCTTGGCTCACTGCAACCTCTGCCTCCTGGGTTCATGCAATTCTCCTGCCTCAGCCTCCCAAGTAGCTGGGATTACAGATGTGCACCACCACACCTGGATAATTTTTTGTATTTTTAGTAGACATGGGGTTTCACCATGTTGCTCAGGCTGGTCTCGAACTCCTGACCTCAGGTGATCCTCCTGCCTTGACCTCCCAAAGTGCTGGGATTAGAGGCATGAGCCACCACGCCGGCCTGTT
>NW_012100545.1:0-5123 GCF_000951045.1 Mandrillus leucophaeus | reverse complement strand
AAACTATTAAATATAATGTTTGGCAATAGTGGAGACTTTACAAATGTAAGTCTTAATTTATTTGTGTTATTATTTTTACAATGACATAATAGTTGAAGTAGTGATGAATATCCAGAGAAAGTGCTAAATAGCCTCTCAGAGCATGACTGCTAAGCCCCCAGAAACAGACTGACATGGTGCACAGAGGTCCATCTGCTGTGGAAGCTTACTCAGCACTTATTTTTGACACTTTGGAAGACTTATTTGACGGATGTATTAGTCAGCTCTGGTTGTCATAACAAAATATAGACTAGATAACTTAAACAGCGTAAATTTATTTTCTGACAGTTCTGGAGACTGGAAGTCCAAGATCAGGGTCCTAGCATGGTTGGGTTCTCAAAGTGCTCTCTTTCTGGATTTTATGACTTCCTTCTGGCGATGTCCATACATGGTAGAGAGATTGAAAGAGAGAACACACATACTGTGGTTTCTCTTCCTCCTCTTAAAAGGCCACTGACCCTATCATAAGGACCCTACTACCCTCATGACCTAATCTAACCCTAATTACCTCCCGATAGCTCTATCTCCAAATATAATGATAGTGGAGATTAGAGCTTCAATATGTGAATTTTAGTGGGACCAAAACATTCGGTTCACAGTAACAGATTTTCAGTTTCCCCATTTAAAGTGGATGCTTGAAAACACAGATTCTTCCTTTGGATTTTTTTTTAAACAATCATGTAAGATGCTTAAATGTGAACTTGAAGTAGCTCACCCATAATGGGAAATAAATATCAGGCTCCCTTCTCTACCTCTAGGATACATCCTTGGATCTAGTCACTCATTTAAGATACTAGGTCACTAACGTTTAGCCTGTAGGAAAAACCAGCTGGGGCCATGCATTTCACCCTCTGAATCTCACCTTATCTACCTGTACAATAAACCCAAATCAGAGGTTTCCTAAAATCCCAACAGATCTAACTCTTTCAGTGTTCTTTTCATGTTATTAATTTTTACTTCTTCAAACAGTTGGTGTGTTACATGGTATGCAGAATTTTACTAATGAAAAAGTAATCTATTAAAACTCCAAAAATATACTTAAGACCAGATTTGATTATTATTTATCATAAATTACATGTATTCTAATTTCTCACAACTCTTCTGATTACTTCCATTAGAAACTAGCCCTTATTTAGAAGGGCCTAGTGCCCTCTAATTCATAAAGTGAAATAACTGGCTACAGTTTTTTCCAAGAGGGTGGTTTGTGGAAGTATTGTTAGCATTCTTCTCCCACTTGGAAAGACCAAATAGTGTGTAGAAATTCCCACTATAATGTTTTTTTCAAGAACAACCCCAGAACTTAACTGAAAGAAACCTCAAACCCTCTGAAAGGGTAGCAGGCGGCAGTTTACACCATGAACCAAGCAGAAAACTTCCTATAGGATGTGGTGAAGCTGTGCACACAACCAGCATGTTGCTACTACAAATAGTATCTGAGAAAGCCACCACACAAATATTCTCTATAACCAAAAACTCATACAGAGTTTTTATCACTGAAAGCACTGAGAGCTGAAGCTAGATGACAGTAAGCTGTAAACATTAAAGTCACATCCTCAAAAGGAAAAAAGTTTTTAAAAATTCCAGTCAATCAACAATAAATTAAAAATAATTAGAAATTAGTCTACCCAAATGAGAAGAAAGAAGAAAAATATGTCTGGCAAAATGGAAAAGCCAGGTTCTATACAGCTCCAAAAGATCACACTAATATTCCAGCAGTGGATCCAAACCAAGATGAAATATTTGAAATACCACATAAAGCATTCAAAAGATTAAGTTACTCAAGGAGATACAAGAGGAAGGTAAAAATCAACATAAAAAAATTTAAAACACAATTCAGGGTATGAATGAAAATTTTCTTACAGAGATATAGCTATCTTGAAGACCAATCAGAACTTCTGGAAATTAAACACACATTTAGGGAACTGCAAAATGCAATGCAAAATTTTAACACTAGACCAACTAGAAGGAAGCATTTTAGAGCAGAAAGGCAGGTCTTGTGAATTAGCCCAATCAAACAAAAGAAAAAAGAATTGAACTAACTCCCATAAAATAGACAATTATGTAAAATGACCTAACCTAAGAATTGCAGGTATGCCCAAGGGAGAAGAAAAAGGAAAAAGTTTGGAAAACATGTCTGAGGGAATTCAGAAAAGCTTCCCTTGGCCCCCTTGCTCTAAAGATTTAGGCATCCAAACACAAGAAGCCCAAATAACTCCTGGGAGATTCATTTTAAAAGGATATCATCAAGGCATATATTCATCAGGTGATCCAAAGTCAGTATGAAGGAAAGAATTCTAACAGCAGTGAGACAAAAGCATCAGCCAACCTATAAAGGAAAATCTGTCAGACTACTAGCAGACTTCTCAGCAGAAACTTTGCAATCCAGAAGGGATTGGGGTCCTATCTTTAGCCTCCTTAAACAGAATAAGTGTCAGTCAAAAGATTGATATAAGCAAAACTAAGTTTCATAAACGGAGGAGAAATGATCTTTTTCAGACAAGCAAATGCTAAGGGAATTTGTCACTATTAGACCATCCCTACAGGAAATGATAAAAGGAATTCTAAATTTTGAAACAACAGGTCAATATGTACCATAATAAAGCCTCATGAAATCATAAAACAGAGCCTATAAAACAATAACACAATGAAGAAAACAGTAGGTAATAATCTACATGGTGACAGAACAGTACCTAAAATCTCAGTATTATTGCTGAATGTAAAGGGTCTGCTTAAAAGATAGATTGGCAGAATGGTTTTAAAAAAAACAAACCAAAGATCTGCCAACTTCAAGAGATTCACCAAACATTTATAAGGATTCTTACAGACTTGAGGGAAAGAAGTGAAACAAAATATTGCGTGAAAATAGAAACCAAAAGTGAGCAGGAATAGCTATTCTTAAATCAGATGAAACAGAATTTAAAGCAAAAATCATAAAACAGACAAAGAAGGTCATTATGTAATGATAAAAGGGTCAATTCAAAAGAGAATATTACAGTTCTAAATAGATATGCACCTGACTCTGGAGCTCCCATATTAATTACTACTACAACTAAGAAAAGAGAAACAGCAACACAATAGTGGTGGACTTCAACACTTTATTGACAGCACTAGACAGATCATTGAGGCAGAAAGTCAACAAAGAAACACTGAACTTAAACTGTACTCTAAAATGGACCCAAGAAATATTTATAGAACATTAATCCAAGAACTGCAAAGTATACATTCTTCTCATCAGCACATGGAACATTCTCCAAGATAGACCATATTTTTGGCTACAAAATAAGTCTTACTTTATATAATTTTTATTTTGAAAAAATTATCTTCTCAAACAACAGTGGAACAAAACTAGAAATCAACTAAAAGAACCCTCAGCTATGCAAATACATGGAAATTATCTGCTCTGAGTGATTGGGGGTTAACAATGAAATCAAGATAAAAATTTTAAAGTTCTTTTTAGATGAAAGCAGTGACAAAAGTTACCAAAACCTGGAATACAGCAAAAGCAGTGCTAAGAGGAATGTTTATAGCACTAAGTGCCTATATGAAAAAGTCTGAAAGATCACAAGTTGACAACCTAACATCGCACCTCAAGGAAGTACAGAAAGAACCAACCAAACCCAAAGCTAGCAGAAGAAAAGAAATAAAGATAAGAGCAGAACTAAATGGAATTGAAACAAAAAAATACAAAAGATCAATGAAACAGAATATTGTTTATTTGGAAAGACAAACAAAATTGATCTCTAGCTCAATCAAGAAGAGAGACGATTCAAATAAGCTTAACTGGAAGTGAAAATTGAGATATTACAACTGATACCACAGAAATACAAAAGGTCATTTGAGACTATTAAGATCTCTATGCGCACAAACTAGAACATCTTGAGGATTTGATAAATTCCTGAAATCATACAACCCTCCTAGCTTGAATCAAGAAGAAATAGAAATTCTGAATAGACGAATAACAAGACATGAGACTGAATCAGTAATAAATAAATTGCCAACAACAACAATAAAAAACTCAGGGCCACATGGATTCACAAATTCTACCAGACATTCAAATAATTGATACCAATCCTACTGAAACTATTCCAAAAGATTAAGAAGTCCACCCTAACTCATTCTATGAAGCAAGTATCACTCCGATACCAAAACTAGGAGAACATAATAACCCCTCACACTACAGACCAATATCTTCGATGAACTTAGATGTAAAAATCCTAAACAACATAGTAGCAAACTGAATCTGATAGCACATCAAAAGATAATTCATGATGATCAAGTCAGTTTCATCCCAGGCATGCAGGGATGGTTCAACATATGCAAGTCAATAAATATGATTCTTCACATAAATAGAATTAAAAATATAAACCATATGATCTCAAAAGATAGAGAAAAAGCATTTGATAAAATCCAGCATCCCTTAGGGTTTTATCATTAACAAACCTAGGCATGGAAGGAGAATACCTCAAAATAGTTAAAAAGCCATGTATGACAATCCCACAGCCAAAATTATACTGAACAGAGAAAAGTTGAAATCATTCCCCCTAAGAACTGGAACAGGAAAAGGATGCCCTTTTACCCTTTGTATTCAACATAGTACTAGAAGTCCTAAAGAGCAATCAGGCAAGAGAAATAAAGTGCATCCAAACTGGAAAACAGGAAGTCAAACTATATTTGATGGTGATATTATCTTGTACCTAGAAAATCCTAAAGACTCCTTCAGAAGACTCCCAAATCTGATAAATGAATTCAGTAAAGTCTCAGGTTACAAAATTAATGTATACAAATCAGTAGCACTGCTATAAGACAACAGTGACCAAGCTGAGAATCAAATCAAGAACTCAATTCTTTTCACAATAGCTACAAAAAAAATAAGATACCTAGGAATATACTTAACCAAGGAGGTAAAAGATCTCTACAGGAAGAACTATCAAATACAACAGAAAGAAATCATAGATGACACAAACAAATGGAAATATATCCTATGTTCACGGATCAGAAAAATCAAGTGGGGAGCGAGGGATGGAAAGTACCTGTTGGGTACAATGTTACACTACTAGGTCAGTGGTTACATTACAATCCCAGGC
>NW_012100544.1:911349-912235 GCF_000951045.1 Mandrillus leucophaeus | reverse complement strand
CAGCTTTCTCTTGTGGGCATTCAGTGCTATAAATTTCCCTCTACGCACTGCTTTAAATGTGTTCCAGAGATTCTGGTATGTTGTGTCTTTGTTCTCATTGGTTTCAAAGAACATCTTTATTTCTGCCTTCATTTCATTTTGTACCCAGTAATCATTCAGGAGCAGGTTGTTCAGTTTCCATGTAGTTGAGTGGTTTTGAGTGAGTTTCTTTATCCTGAGTTCTAGTTTCATTGCACTGTGGTCTGAGAGAGTTTGTTATAATTTCTGTTCTTGTACATTTGCTGAGGAGTGCTTTACTTTCAACTATGTGGTCAATTTTGGAGGAAGTGAGATGTGGTGCTGAGAAAAATGTATATATTCTGTTGATTTGGGGTGGAGAGTTCTATAGATGTCTATTAGGTCTGCTTGCTGCAGAGATGAGTTCAATTCCTGGATATCCTTGTTAACTTTCTGTCTCATTGATCTTTCTAATGTTGACAGTGGGGTGTTAAAGTCTCCCATTATTATTGTGTGGGAGTCTAAGTCTCTTTGTAGGTCTTTGAAGACTTGCTTTTTGAATCTGGGTGCTCCTGATTGGGTGCATATATATTTAGGATAGTTGGTTCTTCTTGTTGAATTGATCACTTTACCATTATGTAATGGCCTTCTTTGTCTCTTTTGATCCTTGTTGGTTTAAAGTCTATTTTATCAGAGACTAAGATTGCAACCCTTGCCTTTTTTTTTGTTTTCCATTTGCTTAGTAGATCTTCCTCCATTCCTTTATTTTGAGCCTATGTGTGTCTCTGCATGTGAGATGGGTCTCCTGAATACAATACACTGATGGGTCTTGACTCTTTATCCAATTTGCCAGTCTGTGTCTTTTTATTGGAGCATTTGGCCCATTTAC
>NW_012100544.1:900191-910364 GCF_000951045.1 Mandrillus leucophaeus | reverse complement strand
GATAATATCCTGCAGAGTGTTTTCCAACTTGGTTCCATTCTCCCTGTCACTTTCAGGTACAACAATGAGATGTAGATTTGGTCTTTTCACATAGTTCCATATTTGTTGGAGGCTTTGTTTGTTTCTTTTTACACTTTTTTCTCTAAACTTCTCTTCTCCCTTCATTTTATTCATTTGATCTTCAATCACTTATACCCTTTCTTCCAGTTGATCGAATTGGCTACTGAAGCTTGTGCATTTGTCACATAGTTCTCGTGCCACGGTTTGCAGCTCCATCAGGGCATTTAAGGACTTCTCTACACTAGTTATTCTAGTTAGTCATTCATCTAATCTTTTTTCAAGGTGTTTAGCTTCTTTGCGCTGGGTTCAAACTTCCTCCTTTCGCTCGGAGAAGTTTGATTGTCTGAAGCCTTCTTCTCTCAACTCATCAAAGTCAATCTCCGTCTAGCTTTGTTCCATTTCTGGTGAGGAGCTGCGTTCCTTTGGAGGGTGAGAGACACTTTGATTTTTAGAATTTTCAGCTTTTCTGCTCTGTTTTTTCCCCATCTTTGTGGTTTTGTCTATCTTTGGTCTTTGATGATAGTGATGTATAGATGGGGTTTTGGTGTGGATGTCCTTTCTGTTTGTTAGTTTTCCTTCTAACAGTCAGGATCCTCAGCTGCAGGTCTGTTGGCGTTTGCTGGAAGTCCATTCCAGACCCTGTTTGCCTGGGTATCAGCAGCAGAGGCTGCAGAACAGCGAATATTGCTGAACAGCAAATGTTGCTGCCTGATCGTTCCTCTGAAAGTTTTGTCTCAGAGGGGTACCCGGCCATGTGAGGTGTCAGTCTGCCCCTACTGGAGGGTGCCTCCTAGTTAGGCTACTCGGGGGTCAGGGACCCACTTGAGGATGCAGTCTGTCCATTCTCAGATCTCAAACTCCATGCTGGGAGAGCCACTACTCTCTTCAAAGCTGTCATATAGGGACATTTAAGTCTGCAAAAGTTTCTGCTACCTTTTGTTTGGCTATTCCCTGCCCCCAGAGATGGAATCTATAGAGGCAGGCAGGTCTCCTTGAGCTGCAGTGGGCTTCCTCCAGTTCGAGCATCCCAGCTGCTTTGTTTACCTACTCAAGTCTCAGCTGACTTGCAGTTCGATCTCAGACTGCTGTGCTAGCAATGAGTGAGACTCCATGGGCGTGGGACATAATCTCCTGGTGTGTAGTTTGCTAAGACCATTGGAAAAGCGCAGTATTAGGGTGGGAGTGACCCAAGTTTCCAGGTGCTGTCTGTCACAGCTTTGCTTGGCTAGGAAAGGGAATTCCCTGACTCCTTGTGCTTCCCAGGTGAGGTGATGCCTCGCCCTGCTTTGGCTCACACTCGGTGTGCTGCACCCCCTGTTCTGCACTCACTGTCCAACAAGCCCCAGTGAGATGATCCCAGTACTTCAGTTGGAAATGCAGAAATCACCCATCTTCTGTGTAGCTCATGCTGGGAGCTGTAGACTGGAGCTCTTCCTATTCAGCCATCTTGGAACTGCCCCTCTGCTTGGATAATTTTTGATAAATAAGAGGCTGATATTGATTTAATGAAAATAGCTAAATATTGAATTATTTAGTGAAATAGCCATAACTTCTAATCTATAGCTTTAGGCAGTCAAGTCCCCAGGCAGGAAGGGGGTTTGTTTAGTGAAGGACTGTTATCATCTTTGTTTCAAAACTAAACTATAAACAAAGTTACTCCCAAAGTTAGTTCATCCAATGCCCAGAAAGGAACAAGGACAGCTTGGGGGCTAAAAGCTAGATGGAGTAGGTTGTGTCAGATCTTTTTCATTGTCCCAGTTATAATTTTGCAGTGATAGTTTCATAACTTTAAATGATGACTATTGCAGATTTCATAAATAATCTAGGTAAACTATTAAAATAATTAGATAAATGTAATGGGATAAATATTTGTAGACAAACTTATCATAATTTAGAGTCTAAATTAAGTAACAGATATTTCATCAATTGGGTATTTTCAAAAAAAAAATTGTAGGAAAACATTCTTTCCAAAAAAGTGTGCCCTTTTTAAAAGGTGAATAATTGTTGTCTAATTCAAAGCCTCTTTAAAGGTTATGTATACAACAACAAAAAAGAAACCAGGAAATAAGAGAGGTGTAAAGAAAGTTATATTAATATAATTAAAAAGGTATTTTTGGTAAAAAAGCTTAAAGAAAAATAACTTTATATGCGAAAGAAGCTTATATGGTAAATTTTGTCCTAGAATAAAATAACTGGTTGTTTTAAAAATGAGGGATGTTCAGGACAAACCAGAATATCCAAGCATGTCATGAATGGTCAGTGTAAGTCTTAATAAGAGGATTTATTAAAAAAGAAAAAAACTTTTATGTGACCAAGCTGTCTATAATTAGAGGAAAGTTATAATGGTCTTTCTAGAGATTGAGTTTTGATTAAAAAAACACACTTATACATGAAAGGATTGGTTCAAACTATGACATTTTCTTAAGGCATTGCTCGACTCTTAATAAATTAAAAGACATTATAATTTTTAATGCAAATTTTAACATTTATTGCATCTTGCTGTTTTCAGGTTTCTCTCCTCTTTTAAGAGACCTGAAATCAAACTCTATATTTTAACTTATTTCCAGTTCCTGTAAGTTTTTTTTTCCTTCAGTTTCTAACTGTTGTGACCTGATGCAAAAGAATGAAAGAGAGAGAGAGAGAGAGAGAGAAAGAAAGAAAGAAAGAAAGAAAGAAAGAAAGAAAGAAAGAAAGAAAGAAAGAAAGAAAGAAAAAGAAAGAAAGAAAAAAGAAAAAGTTTTATCTTAGAAGTCTAAAGGAAATGTTTTCTTCCAACATAATATTCCCCATAGGGAGCAGCAGTTGCACTGCAGAAGGTCTTTTATTTTGCCCTTGAGTAACTGTCCTAATAATTAGATCTTACACTTTATCAAAATAATTCCTATGCCATTATTACTAAGTTTGGTTTGCTTAGAAAAAACTGAGATTAAAAATTTTTCTTAAAATTAAGATTATTACATCTGCGTAACTTTCTGTATGTGGTTTTAAAGTCCTTGTGCCATTAAGTTACAGAGCTTTGACTCCTGGGTCTAAAAAGGACACCGAGTCCTTCTAAATCTTAACACTGACAGTAGTTAAAGTGTCATCTTCAGACCCAGTAGAAGATGCCAATAAAATAAATCTGGTTTGTGAGACACAAGGCCAGAAATTAAAGATATTAAACTCCTAAGGATCAGGGACTATCGTGGAAGAGGTGGGTGATATTGTAATGGCTAATTTTGAAACATAAAATAAGTTCAGTTTCTCTATAAATTAACCATTAACATCAAAGGCACACTGATGCAAGACCAGTATATGGGCCCCTATGTCATATTAACAAAGTTTCCTTGAAGCATTAATCCACTCCTTAATAAAGGTTATAAAGGTTATAAAAGGCTTATAGAAATTATATCTTATGGTCAAGATGATTAAAATTTTATAGATTGTTTATAAAAGTTTGAAAAATAAATTTAATTGGCCTCATGCTGTTTTTATTTGGGATTATTATTTGGAAAATTAAGTCTCCTGTCTCAAAGAATAACAGTTTTCACCTTGTTTTTGTAATCTTTGAATAGTTAATGACTTATTTTACAATGACCTGTGACCCTATTTTGTGATATCAAGCATTTTAAACCTTTGATATTTGACAAACTTTCTAAAATCAAATTATAAATTATGTCTTTTTCTGACCTAGTTATTCCTTTAAGATATTAGGTTCCCTAAAATCCAAAAATGACATATATGATTTATTTGATATAAAAATCCTACAGGAAGTACTGTCAAATATGAAATGATGGTGTTTGGCTTTCTTTAGAGTGTATTCATATAAATATGTTATTGGTATGTGTTTTAAAGTTGTGGGAAACTCATATTTCTGATATGACTTAGTGTATGTTATTAGTAATAATTACAATTGTTATGTTAAGTTATTGTGTGCCATGGAAGTAATAAATTTCCTTGTCAGTTGTGTCTTTGACTGTGGGTGCACTAAAGCTTTTTGTCATCCATGGACAATTGTTTTCTTGTTTTGGTCCTCTTTAGAAGGTGGTTTTATAATCAGCTTTTATAGCTCTAAAAGTTATTCTTTAATGCAGGGTTCTGATAACTTTGGAGACTGTGACATTAGAATGTAGGAAAACTTTCAGGACTCTCATGGAAAGATGGAATATTCATGAATGTCAAGCAGAACAGGAGTTAACTGCATGGACTAAACTAATAGAAGACTGAAGCCTTATTTATTTTCCAAATCAAGATAAACCAAAATCAAGACCCAAATATAATCACAGACTGATGTAAAGAGAGATGTAAAGACCGAATACTTCAGAAGAGTGAAGTAATCATTTAAAAAAAGCTTGAAACATTGATTATTCTTTGTTTTCTTTTCCAGAGTCAAGAAAACTTTGCTTTTGAGTTATTTACAGCTTGTCGCGATTGAGTAAAGTATGCTCCTGTGAACAAATTTGGATTTCTGTCTCTCAACCTGATTTCTCTAGAATGTGGAAACTATTTGTGAGTATTCTTAACTTATGGCAATATGGTTATTTGCATAAGTGCAATAAGAATGTTTTATTTTGCAGCAGGACACTATTGGAGAAACTGGTGATTTTACTGGAATGGTGTGATTTCCTTTATAGAATCAAACTTGACTTAAATAGAGCCAATAAAAGCCCCTTGGGAACAATGGTCTCATACCTTGTCTACACAGTCCCTGTGTAGGGTTCCTGACCTGTGGTAAGTAAAGAATGTCACTTTCTGATAGGTCCAGGAGACCCAAATTATCTTGGGATCTCAAGAGGAGAGGAATTTACCCAGCTCACAGGCATTTGATGGTACAAAGCCATGGCTGAGCTTGACTTTAAAAAAGTCTTATCTGAGATCCCTTCGATGAAACAAAGTTCCATTAAAAAAGCCTATGTGAAAAATAATCATTCTTGCTATATTTTATACAAATAGGCCAACTGTAAAAAAAAGTAAATCAGTCCTACCATTATTTGCTTTAGTAAAAATAGGAACCTGAAGAGAGGAAAATTATGTTTCAGAAAGTATAGTGCACCTGTCATTAGATTTTAGACTTGCCTAATGTTTTTCAATTTTTATTATTTTCTACAGTTGGACTGAATTCTAAAATTTTTCCTGGTGGTAAGTCTCCAAAATATTGTTTTCAATTTTTTTCTTTATTTTTCTTTTTTCTCCTATTTTTCCTAATTTGAAATAACTGGAAACTAAGCTGTGCTTTTCTTAAAGTCCTGTGAACTAAAGGTAGACAACTTAAACTTTGGAAGAAAATAACAGCAACCTATTTACATACATAAGCCACTTTCACAACTGCCTACTGATATATGGACTTCAGAGTAATATGACCTACATTGATTTTCTAGGATTGTTCTTTTTTGTTGTTGTTTTTTCTCCCTTCCTCCCCCTATTTTCTCTTCATAGGACATGAGACATCACAACCTTCTAAAAACGAGCTTTTCTAATAATGCAGGACCTACTCTTGTAGAAATAAACCATCCTAGCCATGAGAGATCAGATGAAACCTGAGACCAGAGACTCATTTTCTTCTAAAATGATTTCTCAGAATGATTTTAAAAATAAAAGGGGTAAAATGTGAAAGGAAAATAAATCTTGGGACCCCCAAATCACTAAGCTAAAGGGAAAAGTCGAGATCGAACTGCTTAGGGCAAACCTGCCTCCCATTCTTTCCAAAGTCATCCCTCTTCTCACTAAGATAAATGCATATCTGACTGCTTCCTTTGGAAAGGCTAATTAGAAACTCAGAAGAATGCAACCATTTGGTTTTTCTCTTATCTGCCTACGACCTGGAAGCACCCTTCCCGCTTCAAGTTGTCCTGCCTTTCTGGACTAAACCAATGTACATCTTACATGCATTGATTGATGTCTCATGTCTCCATAAAATGTATAAAACAAAGCTGTGCCCCCAACCCCCTTGGGCACATGTTGTCAGGACCAGGACCTTGTGAGGCTGTATGGGCATGTGTCCTTAAATTTGGCAAAATAAACTTTCTGAATTGACTGAGACCTGTCTTAGATATTTGGGGTTCATACCCCCTTGGTACTGTGTAGTGAATGAGTTCTCACAAGATATGGTTGTTTAAAAGTGTATGGCACCTCCTACCTGTCTCTCTTCTTCCTACTCTGGTCATGTAAGACGTGTCTGCTTCTCTTTTGCCTTCCACCATGATTGTAAGTTTCCTAAGGCCTCTCCAGAAGCCAAGCAGATGCCAGAATCATGCTTCCTGCACAACCTGTGGAACTGTGAGCCAATTAAACTTCTTTTATTTACAAATTACCCAGCCTCAGGTGTTGCTTTATAGCAGTGCAAGAATGGACTAATACAAGTGTTATAGATATTGAGTAGGTAACAATCAATAGGATTTAGCAATTGGACCTAGAGACACAGGAGTTGGGGAGATTTTTTAAAAGAGGTGATTAGAAGAAGAATATTGTCATCATGGAAATTAGAAAGTTAGGTTTATTGGTGAAAAGTTGCTGAATATTCTTCTATATATTTTGAGTTTGATGTACTAATGAGGAACAGGTGGAGACCTCCATCATACACTTGGAAATTTAGGACTGGAGCTGGGAGACAAGTGGGGCCAGAAATAAAGGTATGCTCCTTCTGCTGTCAACCCACCATGGCCTTTTAGTAGGATCAGTGGAAGCCCTGCAAGTAAGTGCCTGGAGTTAGCAAAATAGTGTGGAAGGACAAACTGATGCCAGAACCTATGAACTGACAGCATTTAAGGGGTGGGAGGGAAAAAAGAAAAAGCAAATGTGAAAGGAGATCAGGAAACTTAGGCAAGCCAAATAAGAGAAAATTCTTTCAAGTGTGAACTTCCTTATATGACATTTATGATTTAAGTCCAGCTTATATCAAGAAATTAAGAAAGAAAATTGGAAAAATAAAAAGGGCTTTATGTGTTTTAGGGCTTATGATGATGATTATGATATAGGATGAAAATAAAGTGTGGGCCGGGAGCAGTGGCTCATGCCTGTAATCTGACCACTTCAGGAGGCCGAGGCGGTGGATCACAGGTCAAGAGATCTAAATCATCCTGGCCAACATGGTGAAACCCACCTCTACTAAAAATACGAAAAGTAGCTGGGCGTAGTGGCACAGGCCTGTAGTCCCAGCTACTCGGAGGCTGAGGCAGAAGAATTGAACCTGGGAGGCGGAGGTTGCAGTGAGCTGAGATCATGCCACTGCACTCCAGCCTGGTGACAGAACGAGACTCCATTTCAAAAGAAATAAAGTGTGGACGGCAGGTATTCTAACAATTGTAACTAAAGAAATGCATTAATAAATAAGCTTTCATATTTTCCTACAAGTTATTTTCTTAATACTTGTCAATATTGTATGCCATAAAGCTTTTTTTCTAAAATAACAAAAATCGTGTTTTGAAAGTATATTTTATAACGCCAAGAGGCAAACATGATGTAAGAGACTAAGAGCAGGCTTATCCAGCAAATATAATTTCATCTGTAAAATGGGGATAATAATATTTCTTATCAGCTTGTCTCAGAGAAGTGTTATATGAGTTAACTGAAGGAATGATATAGCATTTTATGAATGTAAAATCTATAGTAATGTATAATATAATTGATATTTAAGTACTTTTTGTGCTTCTGGTCTTATGCTGGTAAAGTTGTTATTACTTTAAATAAGTAATAAATATCTGATTTTTGCTCTATGTTCAGGAAGCAAATTTTCTCATCTTTTTTACACTTAAAAATTTACTATAATTTTTCCTTCTGTGAGATGTTTGTATTTATCTTATTTTGGTCAATTCCTGCTCTGGCATGGACACACAGAATAAAATGTTAGCATCAACAAACATTTTTGTTGGGTGTGTCCTCACTGTCTAAATGTGTTTGGTTTTTTTCGGCCAGAATTATTTGTTTCAAATACTTTCATGAAACATGCATTTACTTCTGGCCCATCTTAATAGCTCAAATATTCCTGTCTACATTTCCTTAGATCACCTATCTAGTGCTTCTTTCTTAAGAGTTCTTCTGTCGGCCAGGGTTTTTTCTGAGGTTTCAGTAGTTGCCTGGTAGGAATGCTTGTGAAAACATTCGTGGATAGCCCAAACATTTTTTAATAACATTTTCTTGGAAAAAAAAATTTTACTGGCAGTCAGGACACATTA
The DNA here is from genome assembly GCF_000951045.1 of Mandrillus leucophaeus. Classification (NCBI taxonomy): domain Eukaryota; kingdom Metazoa; phylum Chordata; class Mammalia; order Primates; family Cercopithecidae; genus Mandrillus; species Mandrillus leucophaeus. The sequence goes on along the minus strand of NW_012100544.1, from coordinate 902,154 downwards.
TTTAAACATATTTCAAAATATTTACGCATCCTTGCAATACTTTGGCGGCATCTTGTATGGTAAGGCTGAATTGATGATTTTCTAGTTACCTCTTTTTGTTTGCTTGTTTTTGGCCATTCATAATAGTTGATCGATGAGTGTTTGATAGAATTTCCACACTGTTGATAAACTCAGTAATAAGGTGGTTATAACAACCAGAGGTTTTTGAACTTTCTTCTCAGAGACTTGAACTGAAACAAATTAGATGAACTTTACTGTAATCCTGTCAGATGCTTGATTTTCAGTTGCTATTTTGCTTCTTTTTTTTAGTATTCACTTTTTCAAAAAATTTTCAGCTTTTATGTTAGATACAGGGGATATACGTGCAGATTTGGTATATGGTAATATTGTGTGATGCTGAGGTTTGGAGTACATATCCTGTCACCTTGGTAGTGAGCATAGTGCCTGATAGGTAGTTTTTTAACCTCCTTGCCCACCCTCTAGTAGCACACAGCTTCTATTGTTCTCATATTATGTCCGACTTTAGGTAGTTTTTTAACCTCCTTGCCCACCCTCTAGTAGCACACAGCTTCTATTGTTCCCATATTATGTCCGACTTATAAGTGAGAACATGTGGTATTTGGTTTTCTATTCCTGCGTTTATTTGCTTAGGATATGGCCTCCAGTTCTATCCATGTTGCTACAGAAGACACGATTTCATACTTTTTTTTATGGCTGCATGGTACTTTTTGATGTATATACATCATATTTTCTTTATCCAATCTACCATTGATGGGTACTCAGGTTGATTCCTTGTCTCTGCTATTGGGAATAGCACATCAATGAACAGATGAGTGCCTGTGTCTTTTTGGTAGAATGATTTACTTTCTTTTGTGTATATACCTAGTAATAGGATTGTTGGGTCTAAGATAGCTCTGTTTTAAATTCTTTGAAAAATCTCCAGACTGCTTTCCAACCATCTCATACCAGTTGGAATGGCTATTGTTAAAAAGTCAAAAAACAACACATGCTGATGAAACAGAAGAGAAAAGGAAACACATATACACTGTTGATGGGAATGTAAGTTAATTTAGCTGTTGTCTCACTTTTTCCTTTTTCTCCTTCTCAGTGGTAATTCAGAAATTAACAGTTGTTGGTATCATTTTGGCATTAGTATTTGGTGATAGATGTAGCTTTAGTGAGACCTGTGGTTCTCTATATAGGGCTTACACCTTATTTAAAGTTATTTTTCATACTCCACAACTATGTCTAAATAAAAAAAGACAATAGATAAATTGTTGGTGCATGTATGTTGACTAGCCAAATCAAACTTTGTGCTTTTTTTGGCCAGGGACGGGGGGCATAGTGCGGGGGAGCAGTGAGCGTTTTATTAGTAGGGCTCAAATTTTAGTATTTTTTCCAGAATAAAGAGATAAATTTAGGTCTGTGATTATATATGGGTCTTGATTTTGGCTTATCTGATCTGCAGAGGAAGAGCAAGAAATATTACCTTAACTTTTGCTTCTGGGGGTGGCAATGCTACATAATTTAAAAATCGTTAGTACGTGTATGTTTAAAAACCATATTTTAAGAATTTTAATTTATGAAAGGTGTCTTCTCTCTGAGTTTTTTATCCCATGTTGCTAAGTCTTTCTGCACATCTTTTCTTGCATCTCTCTCTTTGGTATTTTTTTCTTTATGTGTTTGTGCTGTATTTTAAAAATGTGACTTTCTCACTCTATAAAACTGTGTATATACATCTGATTATGTGTCATTTCCTGTATTCTTCTTGTATGTGTGCTTTTTCAACTGTGCTCAATCTGTTTTTATTTGGGTGTCTCTGTTTATTTTGATCTCTGTCTATGCCTTTATCAGTGAATATTCCTGTGTGTCTTTGTGTCTGTCTCTCTCTCTTCCTGTGTAGATGTATATGTGCTTTGTGTTCTCTATTTCTGTGTCCATTTTGATGTATCCCTCTGCTTAT
>NW_012100544.1:896952-898256 GCF_000951045.1 Mandrillus leucophaeus | reverse complement strand
GAAAAAGAGAGCGCTGCAAATGTAGAATTCTGATCAATGAAAGCAGCTATGTAGTATAAATCAAAGACTACTTTAGAGCAATTTGACATAATCAGACTATCAAATCTATGAATCTTAAGTGACTAAATGAATTACAATAAATCTGTCAGTCACCAGAGTAGGTATGCTGCAAAAGCAACTCTGAACTTTCTTGAAAAACAGGTCATCAGAGGTGCAAGAAATCTATATGTTGCCATAGTATATTGTTATAACCAAAGTATACACTAAACAATTTAACATTTTGTGATCATTTGATTTAAAAACTGCTTATAATTCTGATTTAAATAAAGTTTATGGGAAGAAATCCAAACAGCCTTCCGTATTTGTAGTTGATTTATTGAGGCATGAAAATATCTGCTCAATTCAGATAATCAGAGTGTTTTTTTTGGAAAATCATTTAGTTATGAATATCTCAAGCTTTTTTTTTCAATATATTTGTTTATTTTTGAGACAGGGTCTTGCCCTTTCTGTCACTCGGGTTGGAGTGCAGTGGCACAATCTTGGCTTGTTGGCAGCCTCCACCACCTGGGCTTAAGCAATCCTCCTGCCTCAGTCTCCTATCTGGGACCACAGGCATAAACCACCAAGCCTGGCTAATATTTCAATTGTTTTATAGAGACTGGGTCTTGCCATGTTGCCCAGGCTGGTGAATTCCTGGGGTTTTGAATTCTTGGGGTCAATTGATCCTTTTGCTTCAGTTTCCCAAAGTACTGGAATTACAGGTGTGAGCCACTGCACCTGGCCATGTTTCTCAAACTTTAATGTGCATATAAATCACTTGGGGATCTTGTTAAAATGAAAATTCTGATTGATGATCCAGAGTGTACAATCTGAGATTCTGCATTCCAGACAAGCTATTGGTCCACCCAAGGACCACACATTGAGCAGCAAGGATTTATTTCTACTCCTTTGCTTAATAGATGAGGGACAGTCCATGCTTCACCTGGTTTTTTAGGGCATCATCATGACTTGGGGAGACTTGAAGTCATTGGAACTGAATGTTATTAATGTCAGTTTCTCAAACTCTTACCACTGAAGTCTCTGGTGAGGCCTTGGTTGCTACCTTTCCTGAGTTGAGATTTTCAACTTTTTATTTCATTCAGTGTGAGAACTGAAAGATTACTTTTAATAAATGTTATTTTTCTTTTTTCCTTTTTTTTTTTTTTACCTGAGTTATTCAGACATGGTTTCTGTTGCTTGCAGTCAGCATAATATAACCTATACAGGGTATGTTTTGGGACTTACATGGCAAAGAAATATACTAT
>NW_012100544.1:891621-893492 GCF_000951045.1 Mandrillus leucophaeus | reverse complement strand
ATATATAGTCTTTCTCAATTTTTATTTGATTTCAGTTCTCTGTGTATGTCTTCCTTATTTTGTGGTTATAACATTGAAGTTTTGCTGTAGTGTTATAGTTACTAATTAAAATTTAAAGTTTCCTGTTTTATGTATCAAAACACTGTGTTGTACATCATAAATATATACAATTTCTACTTATTAATTAAAAAAATAAATAAGAAATAAGTCAGCTCTGAAAAAAATTTAAAAATAAAGTTTCCTGTTTTATTTCATTAGAAAAATGACTTAAAATCATAAAAGGCAATTCATAGAAAAATTGTAAGTGTGGTAATAAATACTAAAAAACAGACATGATCTTAATAGAAGTTAAATACAGGTGAGTAAAATAACGAAGTTACATTTGTTGACTATTAGATTGATAAAAATATATGTGTGGGAAAATAGTGAATTATACATTATAATGGCATTGAACAACATTTCAAGAGGACAACATGAATCAAAACTTTAAATATACGTTAGCTTTGACTCAGCAATTCTTCTTTAGGAATTTTCCCCCAAATAACCAGATAATTGTACAACTGTTTATTTCAGAATTGCCTTTGTAGTATAAAATTGAAAGTAAATGTCCACCAACAGAGGATAGGTTAAATGAATGATGGTACATCTATATAATAGAATATTATAATCTATTGTTATAGAAAAGTTCTGTGGTCTATTGATAAAGGAAAAAAATCAGATTACAAAAGGTGTGTACAATGCACATATTGTATATGCCATTTATTCATTCAAATAATATGTATTTTCTACATGTACTATGTGGTAAGTACACTAGAGCCGCTATAGAGATATCCATATTGTTTTATATGGGGTGTAAGATAATGAAAGAACTTCTACCTTCTCTCTATTATGGAGTTAATAAGCAAGTATTATGAAAAATAATACAGTTGCATCAATTTTGGAAAGTTTTCTGTTCTTAAATTTTAAAGCAGATGTATTTTTTATTTTGAAATATTAAATTAAATTGATCACTTTTCATAGTTTTCCTTTTCTTTTCCCCCCTCCCCCACATGTGAGGGATCTGTGATGCTCTGTAAAAATTGATTCCCTATCCTGACCAAGGCAATTTTCTTAGGTGTTCTGGAAATGTTATGCCTTGGTACATATTGTCTTAATGAGTTGTCAAGAAACAATATTTGTTTAAAGCCTTTGGAAAAATAGAAAAAAAATTAAGCCATGTACTTGTCAAAATGTCATTCCCGTGTGAAGCTCAGAGAGTCTGAGTAAATACAACGTGAAACAATAAAGGTGAACGCTTTGCTCAGTCGTTGGAAATTGATGCTAATGTCAGTGGAAAACTAAACTTGAAAATGTAATGTTTAGTACAGTGATTCTATAACTTTAATGTGTATAAGACTTACCTAAAGAACTATTTTTAAATGCAGATTCCTGGACCTCACCCCCTGAGGCTCGAACTTGGTAGGCTGGGATGGGCATAGAATCTATATTTTAATAAGCTTCCAAGGTGATTCTAATAGAAGAGGTTTAAGGGCTACGTTTCACGAAATGATGTTAATGGATAATTATAATAGCTAATCTACTTTAAGAATTTGACAGATTTCCCTTAAAGCACATCTACTGGATATATTTCTAGGAGGATTCTTTAGACAAGCTTATTTAAGAAATCATGGAAATTATGTAGTGGGATTATGAGTTCATAGGCGGGTCTACATTCCATTTCAAGACCGATTGGTTTTCTGGACCACAATTCTGAGCCAAAATTTTAATGAGCTGCCAGTGTTTACTTCCATCAAATAAAAATTGGCACTCCTTTTCCTCAAACAATGGCATTAATATTTATAGATGTTCTCTCATACTTACAATTTTATAGT
>NW_012100544.1:860355-890461 GCF_000951045.1 Mandrillus leucophaeus | reverse complement strand
GAGTTATTCAGACATGGTTTCTGTTGCTTGCAGTCAGCATAATATAACCTATACAGGGTATGTTTTGGGACTTACATGGCAAAGAAATATACTATAGTTGCATCACAAGGGAATAAATTCTTCATTCCTCAGAACATAGCACATAAATATATTTCCTTAAAAGCTTACACAAATCCACTGGTGACTCACAAATGCCTTTCTCCAGCATGATCTTCTTCCTCATCTTCCTGGCTCTATCCAACTTCCAATTTGATACTTCTGTTTGAATATCTAATAGTCATCTCAGACTTAACATATCCCAAATCCAAAATTGAACCTTCCAAAGTTGATGTTTCCATAGCAAATGACACTCTTTTTACACAGTTGCTCAAGTAAAAACCTAAGAATCATGCTTGATTTCTATTTTCCCCTCCCTAAGTTCAATCCATTAGCAAGTTCTATCAGTTCTGCTGTAAACATCTAGCAAAAATCAACCACTTGCCATCTCAACTGCTTGTCCTAGTCTAAACTATATTCATGTCTACCTTACACAACTACAAAAGCCTTCTAGTTCTGCTTTTCGCTCCCACTCTAGCTTTTCCACATGGCAGCCTAAGAAATTCTTTTAAAATGTAAACAAGATCATATTACTTTTATGCTCAAAGCTGTTGAGTAGCTTCTTACCCCACTGAAAATACAATCCAAACTCCCTACCATGGTTTGCAGAGCTTATGTAATCATTGCTTTACTAAACCTCTTTACTTCTTGTAAAGAAATATACTGTCTTATGCTGCTCTCCCCCTGGCACTCCCTGCTCCAGCTATGCTGGCCTCCCTTTTCAACTGGAATGAAAGTCCTAAGGGCAGAGATTTTTGTCTGTTACTTACTGTTGTATTCCTCCTACCTAGAATAATGCCTGTCACAAAATAGATGTCGATTAATAGTTCTTAAATTATTGAATGAAGAATGTGCAATCAATTAGGCAACAGTAAATAGACAGACCCAGTCACTGGGACTCTGGCAGGAAGTGGGGATTGGTCACAGGAGACGAGACCTAGGTTTTTACTACTAACTGTTTATACTACTAACCATTTATATCACTGATCACCCATATGTGATATTACCTTTAATTTTGAAGTTCAAGGCTTGTTCCAATAAACTTAGAGCAAGGCTAGCAGTAAGGTAGATTGGGTAAAATGGCCATCATCTAAGCTTCTCATTTTTCCCAACCAGAAGAATATAGCATGTAAATGGCCTTCAAATGACCCTAGCTGGGAGTGGTAGAGAGATGCTAAGGTAGGCAGCAAAGCAGGTGATATGTTGCTGTTACTGTAGAGAGTTGCTATGGATAGTTTCTGTAGCTTTAGGAAGAAAATAAAGTAAATATCTTGCAATATATCGATTAACCAAATAAATTGATTGCCATTCATTCTTAAGCCTGCTCTCCCAGAAAGAAAATGGCACAAAATATTCACAAAAGCTTTGTATAAGATAATTGTGGCTTGGAAATCTTATGACTAAAAATAATGATATGACTGTGCTCACAAGGACAAAGGAATAAACAATAAGTAGAGATTTAAAAGATCACTCAACACACCTGTGCCACAGAAAGAAGGTATTCCACTTTCTATGGAACAGTGTCTATGATTATTCCTATTCTAAAGCCATTCAAGTGTCTCCTAGTTCTTTAGCCCTCATTTTCTTACAGATATATGTTACTTAGTTCTTGCTTTTTCCCAGTCTTATCCAAACACCAGCACCAACAACCTTTCTCCTATAGGTTAAATTCTGCAACTCCCTGAACCAGTGGAAACCAAACTTGTCAGTACTTTAATTGTTCAAATTTGTAAGTGAATAGAGTCTGGAAATGGTCTGTGGCCTCCACGCTGGATTTTAGTGTCCTGGGCAAAGCCCTTTGCCACCTGCTTCTGCAGTAAGGGGCAATCTGCCCAGCAATATTCAACGTATGTAACTAGTCCACGTGCATGGTTTCTACTTCCTGTCTGGTGTGCAATCTAACTTCCTGCTCTGACCATAGCCTTGATTTAACCTCCTCGTCATTGACCTAATACTCTAATCCTCTTTCTTTTTTTCTGTAAATCTGCTTTCTCTGGGGACTGAACTTTCTTTTGGGCCACTTTCAAACTGGACTAACTTAATTGCAGACAAAAGTGTGCCCAGTAAGAAGTATAGCTACTATCCAGAGACTCTTCCTATAGTGCTCTGCTTTCTTAGGTAGAATCGCCTGAGTATCAGCATAAGTCTGGACTATTTATACTCCTCTTTGAAGACCAGACCGACTGCCAAGTTAATTTCCTTAGCCCCAATTTTGCTGGTTCTGGCTGACTCTTCCATTCCTTTTTTCTACTATTGACAGCATAACATGTCCGAGTACAGGGTCCACATGTGTTGGGACACATTCCTGGAGGTCTGAGAGCAGGAAATAATGAGGATAGTTGTGAATTCCACTGTGTCCTGGGGTTTAACTTGTTACACTATCCTGTGTCCTGGGAAGAAGGCAGAACATTGATGGAAGTAAAAGTTACATATGGCTCTGTTGAGGACTCATGAGTTCACGATATTTGCTGTTGGTTTCCTACAACTAGGACAGTCACAATAGAGTTGGATCTCCATTCTCAAATGTGTAGAATAGTAATGCTGATTTATGGAAGGGCTATAAATTCTGTAGTTGAAATAAAACCATTTTTTGTCTCTTGGAGTTAAAAACTCTGGTATTCATAGACGGATGATTACTATTAATATCCAGTTTAGGATTAATAAAAAACTTTGAATCTAGTAAATTCTTTATGTCCTCTACTTAAGACTTTCCTCTCTTGGAGATAGTAGGAATGGAATCCTCTTGCAGTGAACCCAGCCTGACTAATTTACTGTGAACATTAGCAAACATGAACTGATAGAGAGGGCAAGGATAAGGATAAGGCTAGGCCATTTTTAATTTTTAATTTTAATTTTTTGTAGAAACAGACTGCAGATTGAATTCCCACATAGGCAATTCCAGAATTCTTATGAGACATGCATTAGGACATCAGCAACAGGTAAGTTTAATAACACCAATGAAAATAATTGGTTAAGACATTACAGTATTCCTCAGGGGAGTTGTTTGGTTCTAGGGAATGCACTTCTCCAATTTTGATAGAACAAGTACAATGTTCTCCATAGAGGAAATGATATTTTAATACTGGATTTCAAGAAATCACTGTCATCAGGAAGTATCTATCACTGCTCTTGAAAGAATTAAGAGCAGATTTGAAGGTTATGTGTACTCTTTGGAATAAGAACAAGTGGGAGATGAGGAAAAGGAATCATAGATTAGTATATAATAGATTTTTTTCCACAAGAGTTCCCACAGTTCTGATCAGGTGACTATGACCAACACTTTACAGAAGTGTTAGTTACAAAACAGAAAAGATGGAAATATGTAATCTGGTTACTGACCAGAAGAGTATCTATCCCTAGAATATTGTATTTATATAGATTGGATAATATTTTATGGTATTTAGGTCAAAAGGTACACTGTACTATGACTAAGATTTTCTCCCTGCATTATCAGAAAGTAGACATGAGCACAAAAAGAATGATACGCTATCAAGCTACATGACCTTCGATAGTCAAAAAATGTTTTAAGAAGTGTATTCTTCCATTCATGTATTTATTCAGTCAACAAGTAGAGTACCTAATACTAGAAATTGTGTAAGGCACTATACACAGAGGAAAACAAAATGGTTCCTGACAGTTTACTGATTATAATCTAGTGGTGCAGAGAACACACAATAAAATAATAATTATAATAATTAAAACTGTGACTAGTGCTATAAGGGTCAAGACAATAGAGTCTATTTGAAAAGCAATGTGATACTCTTAACTTGATTTTATGAGTAGAGGGAGCCAGTGAAAACTTCTTTGAAGAAAAAGTAGTTATTTAAGCAAGGACCTGAGGTATACTACGTTAACAGGACAAAGAGAAAGCAGCATAAGGAATACAGGCAGAAAGAGCAGCCTAGGTGAAAGCTCTGAGGTGGAGAGAGAAGTTAGCATGTTTGGGGAACTGAAGGTTCATATAGTTAGGACAGAGAGTTAGGGTGATAATGACTCTAAATACAGTTGCAGAAGTAGGCAGGGACCCTGTCTTTGCAGAGCCTTGTGGTTGTGGTAAGAAGTTTATGTTTTAAGCATAATCAAAAGCTAAAAATGAAAGTCTGATATGTGCATGAGGAATCATATAGACATTATCTTTCTACCACAGGTGGTGCCAAAAATGAAAAGCAGATTAATTTTAAATGGGATGATTTTATTGAATTGTAGACTAAAGAACTACATAGACCAATGCGCCATATTCTATCTTGCCTTTTCTTGGCTTCCTTCTAGGAGACTCATTATTTTTGGCTACAGAGTAAGTACTTTCCAAATATACATATTTGTAGTTCATATATATATACACACAAACACATATATATACACACACGTATATTATATGTGTATATATGTGTGTGTGTGTATATATATGTGTATATATATGTTTTTCCAAATAACATTTGGCTCAGCTGAGAGCTCTGTGCAACGTTACACTCTGGCGAAAACTTTTAGTCATTAAGGCTGCATTGACAATTGAGCAATCCATCATTAGTTGGTGAATTTGTTTCGGATATGTCGAATTTGAAGCCATTACAGGACATCTATATTGAATTGTTCTAGGTTGTTATGGTGGAAAACACATATTCAGGATTAAAATGAAATTATTATTGTTCATAAGGCTGGCATTATAGCAAGGAAGAAATGGGGTATTCATAGCCATACCTGGGGACTAGCATATCCTAGTCCCTTAGAACATCACACTTACATTTTTTTTTAATATACAGAAGTATATCCTAAAACTTCTCTGAGAATTGCTTTGTGGCCAGAGGCAGGAAAGGCCTAGTGACCCATATTTAGACGGGAAATAGGAAAACAAGTGACAACTCAACAAGGAAGGGGAAAAGGATTTTGCTATGGGTGAACAAAGTTCAAAAGTCTTTTTGAAAAGACTTTTAGCAAACATTCAAAAGTGGTCACATATAAATAATAAATATTTTGTTTATATAAAGGAGTTGCAGTAGTTTCCTAGAAGAGTAAAATATTAAAGATTTTTTTAGCTGTGATTTAAATTTTTAGAACATATGACACGAAGATCTATCTAATGACCATGGAAGGACTGATTTCCTCATCAGTAGGCATTTTGGAAATTTGAGTCTGGAATATAGCAAGAGAGGTCAGAGATAGAGATGCAGACTGGAGAATTATTATTACAGAGATGATGATTAAAATCATGTCCATCAATTGATAAGCTGATTCAGGAAAACAGTGATGATCAATGGTTCTCAGTTTAGGCTACCGTTAGGATCACCTGGAGAGTTTTTGAAAACCACTGAGGCAGCCCCACCCAAAAGATTCTGCTTTAGTTGATGTCGAGGACTGGGCATCCATTTTTTTAATTACTCTCCAGATAATCATAATAAGCAGTCAGGGTTGAAAACCTTAGCACAGATAGAGATGGGCTAACAATGAAGTCCAAGGAGACTTGCAGTGATATAGAATCTGTTAGGCAGAATGTTGGCCTTCATGGTCTTCATTCCTGGGGTTACTCCTATGAGTATGTCAAAAGGTCTTTGAAGATGTAATTTAGGTTGCTAATCAGCTGATTTTAAAATAGGGAGCTTCTCGGGATTGTCTAGGTGGACCTAATCTACTCATATAAGCTCTGGAAAGCAGAGCTCATTTTCTGCCTGATGGTAAAAGAGAAGTCAGATATTTGAAGCCTAAGAAAGATTAGAACTGTCCTCCTTGACTTAGAGACTAAGGGAATCATATGTCAAAGAAACAGGAAAATGAGTTCCTACAATCACAAGGAACTGAATTCTATCAACACTGTAATGGGTTTGGAAGCAGAATCTTCCCCAGAACCCCAGATAAGAGCCAAGCTGATGCCCTGATTCCTGCCTTGTGAGGCCCTTAGCAGAGGATCCAGCTGAGCTATTCTATTCCTAGACTTCTGACCCACTCATGGTGAGATACTAACTGGGTGTTTAGCCTTCTAAATTTGTGATAATTTGTTATGGCAGCAATAGAAAACTAACACACAGAAATAAAACTGTAAGAGCCTAGTATCACAAAAGCCAAGGCAGAAAGAAAAGATGTACTTCGTACTTTTCAGTTAAGACGTCATTTACTTTTTTTTTTTTTTTTAATGAGACAGGGTCTCATTCTGTCACCCAGACCATAGAGCAGTGGTGCAATCATGCCTCACTGCTGTCTCCACCTCCTGGTTTCAAGCACTCTTCCCACCCTCAACATCCCAAGTAGCTGGGACTACAGGCATGCATGCACCATCATGCCCTGCTAATTTTTTATTTTTTGTAGAGACAAGGTCTCACTATGTTGTCCAGGTTGGTCTCAAACTCCTGGGACCAAGCAATCATTTTGCGCTGGCCTCCCAATGTGCTGGGATTACAGGAGTGAGCCACCATGTCCCATCATCATTGCCTTTTGATAAAGTAGTTCCTCCTTCTTAATGAGTAAGGTGCTTAGGACTAGGGCTTCTTCTAGTAGCCGTATGGCTTATACAGCTTGCATTTGAAGTACGATACCCAGCAAACTTAGCCTGACATTACTCATTTCTTATATATAGCATTTATCTTTTCCAATGCATTTAAATAATTTCAGTTGAGTACTGAGTCTTTTCTCAATCGAAAGTAGCACTATCAGTTCTAAAAGAAGAGTTTTGAATGGGATTTTGCTATGCAGGTAAGGTTCCAAGGTAGGAGTCGGAACTGAATCTGGTAATAGAGGGTAGGAAAACATAGATAAAAGTAGAGGCAAATCTTCTGTGGGAGTCAGGATGGGAAGCAAATGAAGACTATGCAAACGGGAGCAAAGTCCTGTGTCAGAAGAGTATGCAAAGGCCCGCATGTGCTAGAAGGCAGGGAATCCGCCCACCTTTTACCTAGTGGAGGCTAGTAGGTCTGTTCTGGGATCTCAAAGGAATGGCAGGGAGAACAGCAATGTCTAAAAGCGATTGGAAGAAGGGTTGACTTCTGGGAGAGTAACTGGGATGCCAGTGGAGGGATGAATGTAACTGCAAGTTAATACCGAGTGAGATAGTATTAACAGAGAGGTAAGCAGCCAGTAACAGGAGAGGCCAGGACATGAAGCTGCATGGCCCATATCCACAAATGGTAAGAGCCTCTTCCATGGGATGATATTAATAAGGGCCTGATACAGAAAACAGTTTTTGTTTGCTGCCATGACCTTAAGTTTTTTAAAAAATATCTTTTCAGATCAATGGAGCCTGGGGCAACATCTGTTATGTAGTAATACTTTTTTCTAAATCCATCTCCAAATTGTTCATTGTTTGATGGTTAATTTAGGCTTTCACTATTTCTCCAAGTGCCATAGTTAGTGCTTAAGTAGGCTTTCACCTACTTTGCATATTTAGGACAAAGCTTTTTTTGGTTTAGACTGCAGAAAAAAAAATGGAGGCTTCTTTCCATCCCTTCATTTCAGATGCCAAGATAGCATGTGATATTTCTAGCTCTTTTATATTAAAATTCTAGTTCATTTTATGTATTTTTCTGTTACTATCACCCTCTTGCTCGAAACAGATCATTATATTATAGACTAAGTTAAAATATATGAACTTCTGTTAACTTGATTTCTGGAGAATAAGCATGGAAACAATCTCCTTTCTTTATTTGGAGGTTTCTTTGTGGAGTACTTCATTTGGACCCTTGGTTTGTACTCTAGCAGCTGGCTTAAACACATATTCCTTAGTCTCACCTCTCTCTTTATTTTGATGGCCACTCATTTACTTCAAACCTTCTTATTTTTTGATGGGACTAGTAAAATACTTTACCCATCTCTGGGCCCAACCACACTCATAGCTCGTACCCTACACCCCATAGGTAAGAATGGCTGTTTATACGCACAAATCCAATTATGTCATCTTTGTTCACTTCAATGGCTTAACATTGCTGATAAGATAATGTTCAAATGCCTCTAGGATAGAGAACCAGAACTTTAGTGGCCTCTATCTACCTCTCCAACCTCATCTTCTTGCCTCTTCTAAATAAATTCTGCACTTAAGCAATACTAAACTATTTGCCTGGCCTCTGTGCTATTTCTTTTTTCTTCCCCTATATTGCTGGCTCACCCTGTCTCTGTGCTCCAGAGCACCATAATCATACGTCTATTGTAGTGCTCAGTCATGTGGACAGCTACAATGTAATGTGTCTTCAAGTAGATGGTGAAATTCTGGAGGTCTGGAATTATATTTAGTTTTTTTTTTAATTAAATGAACAATTCAATCTCTAACTAAAATTAATGATGATTTGGTATATGTTTCATGCTGTTTATGTTTCTTTTCCCTTTTAAAATGTGCATGTTTACTTTGATACAAAAAGTGTGTTATCATCCAGATATAGGCATTACCTGGGTATGGGTGTCACCTAAGAGCTTCTTACAAATGCAGAATCTCGGTTTCTTAGACGTAGTAAATCAGAATCTGCATTTAAGAAAAAACCCCAAGCTGATTCATATTTCCAATACAGTTTGAGAAGCGTGGATCTGGGAACTATTTCATCTAATAGTTCTATTGCATTCAGGACATTCAGAAACCCCGTGCCAGTGTCTCACATGTGTACTTTGGTGGAGTATACAGCTTTAAGAGTTCATAAGCTTTTCTCACCAGCCCCAAAATCCTTGCTTTACATGACAAAGTTAATTTCTCTGACAATAATCTTTATCATTTGTTAAAGCAACTTCTGCACCTGAATTGGGTAGTATTCATATGGTGGATTATCCAAAATAAGCTTAAAACAACAACTCTAAGACTGTGAATTAGGCCAGCTCATCCCACCCCTGATTTTTTCTGTGGACAGTTCTAACATTTGCATTGACCTTTCGGCCTTCCCCAGATGAAGATAACTGCGTTTTTGTTACCTATTCTCCACAAGGACACTTATCTTGGGCTGCTTCTCTTTGTTACTTTTATTGTCTTTGAAAGCTAACTCTAATTTCCCATTTTCTTCTCTGTCTCATATTTCTTCTTTGCAATTATATTCATCCATCACTCTGTCTATAACATAGTCTAATCTCAGCTCTTGTCTCAATAATATTAATAAGTATGAAAGGCTGCATATCAACAATTTCATAGTCTTTTGTTTCTTTAGTTCTATTCAATCATCCCAGAGTCTTGAAAAGTGCATAGAATCTTTATATATCTTCCAATACCTTTTATGTAAGTCTTTTCGTATATGCATTATTACTAAATATTTAAGTATAGGCATCAATATATTTTTTTGGAGTTGTGCCCATCTATCTCTAACAGTGTTCCTCCTCGCTTTGAAGTCTTAAGTATTCTCTAAAGGGAGATTTATATTTAAGGTCTAATCTCCTGCTGTTCTGACTAGCCTTTTTCTGCTTAAACTATTCCAGATTTTTCTTAAATAGCATCATCTCCACTTCATTTTTTAATAGCAATTGGTTTGTATTGTTCTACTTTGCTTCTGCAAATGTAATAACTGACGTCCTTTTTTCTAAAATATCCTCTCCATGCTGCACCTTTCAACACAGGCCAACCCATTTTTGTTTGCTCTTACTCCCATAATTTTCATTCAGTGTGTCAGAGGATATGTCCTGTTAGCAGAGCTAACAGGCCACAAAGGACTTAGGGTCTCCTTCGAGTCCTTTTTTTAAAAAAAAAACTTCATGGTCCCACAACACAATGTGGTAAAGCAAGGTAAAAGGAAGGCAAGGAACAAAACAGGAAATTATACTATTACAGGAAATTGTTGTAATAAAGTGAAAAGCCAAGGAAGCAAGTGTCCAGCAAGTCATAAAATTCTAATCATGCAGCTGGGATAAATTGAACCTTTACTCATCAGCTGGCAGAGTTTTGTATTGTTCTTTTTGTCTTTATTTACATCTAAGTGCATACCTTTGTAACTTGAAAGCCACCTGGTCATTTTACAGTTGCGGTAATGAAGACGCAAAAATATTTAGTGACATTCTTAAGTTTTCACCACAGTTACTGGCTGAATCTGGGCTAAAATGTGGATCTTCTGACTCTGAGAGCAGGACATTTTCTCTAAGAATTGAAATTTCTTAAAGATCAACAGTTGTCAGACCCTGTCTTTATCAAATTTTAATGTGGCAAATCTTCCTCACAAGACTTTACAAGGCCATTCTACAGATAAGAAATCTGAGGCTGAGGGACGCAAACATTAAGTTCATCATTGTGAAAGTGCTCTCTTTTATCCCAAAAGTTAGGTTCACATGCATGAAATCACTTTCCAAAGTAAGCATTAATGTATTAGGGACCTGAGAGGGGCAGAAAGAGGAACATACTTCTTTTCAAGAAGAATAGGTGCCCTGTAGTTGCTATAGCAACTAGGAACTGATGTAAGGCATTCCTGCTAGAACATTTTCACGTATTGAAGGTGTCTTCCTGTCTGACCAGAAGCAGTTTGGTTAGCTTTGTTAATTAAAGCAGAGGTATCTAAAATGGGAAGCTTGCACCCCAGGAAATATGCAGTTCAGTCTTCTAGGTTGCCTGTTCTTTGTCCCCTACACTGAAAAAAAAAATTGTGTAATTTTTTTTTTTTTGGAAACAGAGCCTTGTTCTGTCACCCAGGTTGGAGGGCAGTGGTGCCATCTCGGCTCACTGCAACCTCAACCTCCTGGGTTCAAGCAATTCTCGTGCCTCAGCCTCTCGAGTAGCTGGGACTATGGGCTCATATCACCATGCCTGGCTAATTTTTCTATTTTTAGTAGAAGTGGGGTTTCACGATGTTGGCCAGATTGGTCTCAGATTGGTCTCGGATTCCTGACCTCAGGTGATCGCCTGAGGCCTCAGCTTCCCTAAGTGCTAGGATTACAGGTGTGAGCCACCGCGCCTGGCCCACATTTTTAAAGAAGTATAATGTACACAGACAAGTGCACATAAGTGTATAGCTTAATAAGTTTTCACAAACTGAACATACCTGTGCAGCCAACATCAATATCAAGAAATAAAACCTTAGTAGCATTATAGAAGTCATGCTTGTTCTTCTTTCTAATCAATATTCTCAAAGTTAATCACTGTCCTGACTCCTAACTCTACACAGGCATACCTTGTTTTATCACACTTCACTTTATCACACATCACAGATAATGTGTTTTTTACCAATTGAAGGTTTGTGGCAACCCTACATAGAGCAAGTCTATTGGAACCATTTATCTAACAACATGTGCTGTGCTCACTTTGTGTCTCTATGTCACACTTTGGTAATTCTGGCAATATTTCAAACTTTTCCATTATTATATCTATTATGGTGATCTGTGATCAGTGATCTTTGATGTTACTAGGTTGGAGCAAAAGTAGTAATGGTTTCACCATTACTTTTAATGGCAAAGACCCCAATTACTTCTGCACCAAACTAACACTATTGTAATTGTTTTGAGGCACCACAAACCATGCCCATATCAGACGTCAAGTTAATTAATAAATATTGTGTGTGTTCTGACTGCTCCACCAACAGGTCATTCTTGTCTCTCTCCCTCTCTTCGAACCTTCCCATTCCCTGATACACAACAATGTTGAAATTAAATCAGTAATAACCCTACAGTGTCTACAATGGCCTCTAAGTGTCTAACCAAAAAAATTTAAAAAAAGGAAGGAAGAGTTGTACAACTCTGATTTTAAATCAAATGCTAGAGATGATTAGACTTAATGAGGGAGTCATGTTGAAAGTTGAGACAGACCCAACGGTAGGCCTCTTGAGCCAAACAGTCAACAACGATGTGCATGCAAAGAAAATTATTTGAAGGAATTAAAAATGCTACACCAGTGAACATACAAATGATTTTAAAAAAAGAAAGAAAGGAGTGAAACAGCCTTATTGCTGATATGGAGAAAGTTTGAGTGGTCTGTATCAAAGATCAAACCAGCCATAACATTCCTGTAAGCCAAAGCATAATCTAGAGCAAGGCCCTGGATTCAGTTCTCTGAAGTTTGAGAGAGGTGAAGAAGCTGCAGAAAAAAAGTTTGAAACTAGTAGGAGTTGGTTCATGAAGTTTAAGGAAAGAAGCTGTCCCCATAATGTAAAAGTACAAGGTGAAACAGAAAGTGCTGATAAAGAAGCTACAGCATGTTATCCAGAATATCTAGCTAAGATAATTGATGATGGTGGCTACACTAAACAACAGATTTTCAGTGTAGATGAAACAGACTTATAGTGGATGAGCCATCTAGGATTTCATAACTAGAGAGGAGAAATTAATGCCTGACTTCAAAGCTTCAAAGAACAGGCTGACTCTCTGGTTAGAGGCTAATGCAACTGATGACTTTAAGTTGAAGTCACTGTTCATTTATTGTTCTGAAAATCCTAAGACCCTTAATAATTATGCCAGATCTACTATGTCTGTGCTCTACAAATGGAACAACAAAGCCTGGATGATGGCACATCTGTGTATACCATGGTTTACTGAGTATCTTAAGCATACCATTGAAGCCTACTTTTCAGGAAAAAGAAATTCTTTTAAAATATTACTGTTCACTGACAAGGCACCTAACTCAGACCCAAGAGCCCTGATGGAGATGTAGAAGGAGATTAATGTTCTTTTAATGCTGGCTAAAACAGCATGCTTTCTGCAGCCCATGGGTAAAATAGTGATTTTGACTTTCAAGTCTTAATTACCTAAGAAACACAGTTTTAAGGATATCACTACCACAGATAGTGATTCTATTGATGAATATGGGTGAACTACACTGAAAACCTTCTGGAAAGGATTTACCATTCTAGATGTAATTAAGAACCTTCATGATTCATGGGAAGAGGTCAAAATATCAACATTAACAGGAGTTTGGAAGAAGTTGATTCCTGTCCTCATGGATGACTTTGAGGGGTTCAAGACTTCAGTGGAGGAAGTAGCTGCAGATGTGGCAGAAACAGCAAGAAAAAATAGAATTAAAAGTAGAACCTGAAGATATTTCAGCCAGATTTGCTGTAATCTCATGATCAAACTTGAATGTATGAGCAATTGCTTCTTATGGATGAATAGAGAAAGTGGTTTCCTGAGATCAAATCTACTCCTAGTGATGATGCTGTGAACACTGTTGAAATGACAATAGAAGACTTAGAATATTACATCAACTTAATCAATCAACAAGTGGTAGGGTTTTAAGGGATTAACTCCAATTTTCAAAGAAGTTCTACTGTGGGTCAAATGCTATGAAACCTTATCTCATGCTGTAGAGAAATCTTTTGTGAAAGGAAGAGTTAATCAGTGTGGCAAATGTCATTGTTGTCTTTTTTTTTTTTTTTTTGTATTACACTTTAAGTTTTAGGGTACATGTGCACAACATGCAGGTTTGTTACACAGGTATACATGTGCCATGTTGGTTTTCTGCACCCATCAACTTGTCTTTTACATTAGGTATTTCTCCTAATGCTGCCCTTCCCCCAGCCCCCCACCCCATGAGAGGCCCCAGTGTGTGATGTTCCTCGCCCTGTGTCCATGTGTTCTCATTGTTCAATTCCCACCTATAAGTGAGAACATGGGGTGCTTGGTTTTCTGTCCATGTGATGGTTTGCTGAGAATGATGTTTCCAGCTTCATCCATGTCCCTGCAAAGGACATGAATTCATCCTTTTTTATAGCTGCATAGTATTCTATGTTGTGTATGTGCCGCATTTTCTTAATCATTCTATCATTGATGGACATTTGGGTTGGTCCAAGTCTTTGCTATTGTGAATAGTGCTGCAATAAACATACCTGTGCATGTGTCTTTATAGTAGCATGATTTATAATCTTTTGGGTATATACCCAGTAATGGGATCACTGGGTCAAATGGTGTTTCTATTTCTAGATCCTTGAGGAATCACCACACTGTCTTCCACAATGTTTGAACTAATTTATACTCCCACCACTGTTGTCTTATTTTAAGAAATTACCACAGCCACCCCAACCCTCAACAACCACCACCCTGATCAGTCAGCAGTCATTAACATCAGGACAAGATCCCCCACCAGCAAAAAGATTACAACTCAGATGATCACTGGCATTTTTTGGTTAAGGTATGTAGATTGTTTTTTAGATGTAATTCCATTGTACACTTAATAGGCTATAGCATATTGTAAACTAAACTGTTTTTTTTGAGATGGGGTCTCACTCTGCTATCCAGCCCTGGAGTGTGGTGGCATGATCTTGGCTCACAGCAACCTTTGCCTCCTAGGCTCATGCCATCCTCCTACCTTAGCCTCCTGAGTAGCGAGGACCACAGGTGCACACCACCATGCCCAGCTAATTTTTGTATTTTTTGTAGAGACGGGGTTTTGTTATATTGCTCAGTCTGGTCTTGAATTCCTGGGCTCAAGCAATCTGCTCACCTTGGCCTTCCAAAGTTCTGGGAATACAGGAGTGAGCCACCATGCCCGGCAGTGTAAATATGAACTTTTATATGCACTGGGAAACAAAAAAATTCATGTGATTGCTTTATTGCAATATTCATCTTTTAAATTTTATTTATTATGGTGGTTTGGAATTAAGCCCACAATATTTCTGAGGTATGCCTATGCGTTAGTTTTGCTTGTTTTTGAGTGTTATGTCAATGGAATCATACAGTATGTTCTCTTTTGTGCCTAGTTGCTTTCACTCAATGTTATGTCTTCACATAGTGTGACGAAGTTTTTTTCTTCTTGTTTAATTTTTATGTTTTAACTTATATAAAAGTTCAGTAATAGATGCATATAATTTATAAATAAGCCAGGGATGTGTGCATAAAAGTTTGCAGTTATTGGGTTAAAGTATGGCACCATTTGTGTGAATGTCGACTTTAAACCCCAGATAGACTCATTAGCTTTTTAAAGAGATAACTATTCACAACTACAGACTATGATGACCTCATCTAGATATTTGTATTTAATAAACATTTATTTATGAGAACCCACTATGCACAAGTCTTCGTAGGTACTGTGACAGTTACACAGGCAAAATAAAAAGATGTAGCTCAGTCTTTCAAGGAGTCTCACTAGTGGGAGAAAAAGTGCAGTAAACTTATGTGATCATTCCAGACAAAATTGAGAATCTACAAAAGAGACACAACTAAAATGATATAGAAGCCTGGATGAAGGATGACCAATCTTCCAGGAAGCTAGAAAAGGCCCCTTGAGACTTTTACTAGATAAACTTTGAACCCCTTTATACTTCCCATTTTCCAATGTTTAATCAGATTTCTCATTACAGAAATAGCATCTTTATTCTCACTGTGCATTGCATTATGTTTCAGGTTTATGGATACACAGTATATATTGCGCTCAGTCAAAAGGGGGCAGCATTCACCCTTTTTCTGAAAATCAGAGACCACTTTGGCCACATCTCTTTCTTTCTAGGAAAAGAATACTTTTACCAGACAGCGTTTCAGAACATAGATATAAATTTTAAGCCCCCTGTTTTAATTGTTTGTTTATAGAGATAGCAACTGATTTCCACCTTCATGTCACTGAGCCCAACATATTGCACAGGTATAAATGAAGTCAGGCTGTCTCTGTGCCCGGAGTTTCCCTTATTTCTGCCTTTGTCCCTTGATTGGGCGTGGCAGTCTTGCTCAGACTCAGATTGCTAAAGGGCGGTGGCTGAAATGAACAAAAGGAATCAGACCTTTACTCTTAGCCTGAGAAAAAGATTGCCAGGGGAAGCTTGGGGAGAAAGCGCAATGCTGAGTGGTTGCGTCCTTGTTTTGACTACCTAATGCTTTTTTTCTCTTCTGAATTTTTATACTTTTTAAACTTCCATTTATAAGCATAACAATTATGTGAAAGGTAAATAAGTTACATGCACTACAGGGATGTATGACTGTGCTCTATCTTGGGGCCATTCATCTCTTTATTAGCCAAGTAACCTTTACAGTTTAAGTACTACACAGTTGCTGCAGTCCTTTTCTTGCTGACGCAGTAGTAGAGGGAGTGGTGGTGAAAACTGAGAGAGGTTTAATGCTGAAGGTCTCAGACTGTGTATCTCTATGTCTATGACCTCTAACCACCAGACCAGCAGATAACTGATTTCATTTTGTTAGTGAAACACTGATTTTAATTGCTGACTTATACAGCTTCCATGTTATACTTGATTGGTTTTGAGAAAATCAATGTTGATGGCCAAAATTCCAAATTAATTATTTCTTTCTGGATTTAATCATACTGTATACAGCCCTAAATTGCCCTCTAAGCGATTTAAAAAAAAATTGAGGAGTAGAGCTTTACCAAATGTCTCTGAATGATAAAGGGAAGTTGGCCCACCCTGTAATTAGGTTTTGTAAATAGCAAGTCAAAGGTCAGAGCAAAGGTCATCTGATTTCTTCCTTTTGTGAAGAAAACAAGGGATTGTAGTCACTATGGCTGATTTCAGAATAGTAGTAAAGATGAAGTCATTGCTTTCTTTCTAAACAGAAACTGTAAAATGAAATAATTTGGAACAATCACAGAAATAATTACATTAATATGAATAGCAAATAACAAGTGATAATTTGTGTAGTGTTTATAGATACTGTGACCCTTGGTTTTAGACCTTGTGCAGTGTTTTTCTCTGTCACGTACATGATGCTGTGAGGGCAGCTCTCCAGGAGACCTCTGATGACATCATGTCACTGTCCTCTGAGGCCACAACACAGCTGCCATGCCACACACTGGCTCAAAACACACAGTGGGGCATAGACAAAACATTCACAAAGTAAAGAAATGTCAGCTTTCTACCTTTTAGCATTCATTTGCCCGAATTAACCAACATTGTGCAACATATAAAATCTAAAGCCCATGTGAGAGATAAGACAGAATTATTTACATTTCTGCTGAAATTAAGAATGATGAAGTAGAAACTTATTACTTTTAAAACCAAACAATGAATCTAAATATGTGTATATCAATCAAATGATGAGTTAGGACTTTGTCATGGACTGGAGAGGAAAATTGGATGGCCAACTATCCTGGGTTGCTAGGGACTGAGAAGTTCTCCAGGATGTGACACTTTCAATTTTAAAATTGTGACTATCTTAGGCAAACTGGAACAAATTGGTCACCCTAGCTGGAAGAGATCTTTTTGGCCATGTTGTCCAATTATCTTATCTTGCAGCTGAAGAAAATAAAGATTATGGAAATCAAAAGATCCCAGCAGGATTGTTTTTCTCCCTAATTCTTGTCAATGTCTTGTCTTTTCCTAGTTTCTCAGGTCATGTATTAAACTTAGACCACAGGATCAGGCAAATGGCCCTTATTAGGTGGGCCTAGGGGGTGAGCATGGGGTTAAGGGACTCCAAGAGTGGCTGTCCTTCTCAGATCTGAAGGTCACTTGGCTGACTGTGGGAATGCCTGACTGTCTTCCAGGAGAGCAGAGAATGCCTCTATCAATAGTTTGAACACTGTTATGCAACTTTCTGAGTGACACTGCAAAGTACCAAAGATAGAAGCCACACAGGGGGAAAATGGGCGTCTCAGTCTGCTCTGGCAGCTATAACAAAATACCATATACTGGGTGGCTTATAAATAACAGAAATTTATTCCTCACAGTTCTGAGGCTGAGAAGTTCAGATCAGGACATCTGCTGACTCAGGTGAGGGTCCTCGTGCTGGTTTATGGATGGCACCTTCTACATGTCCTCAAACTGTGGAAGGAACTAGCTAGCACTCTTTTATAAGGGCACTAATCCCATTCATTGAGGGCTCTGCCATCATATCCTAATCACCTCCCAATGGCCCAACCTCCTAATATCATCAACTTAGGAGTTAGGTTTTAACTTATGAATTTCAGGGGGACACAAATGTGCAGATCATAGCAACTGGGTTCTGAGACTTGAGCATGTCAGGGATTCACAGCGTTTCAAATGTGTGGGCAGGTTGCTGACACCTGTTCTTCTGGGTCCTAAGGAAAACAGAAAACGTGATTAAATAATTCAGCCTGATTTTGGGGCTTTATTTGTAATGACACCTAGAAGGATTTGCCTTTCCAAATAAGGACCATGGAAAGTAATAAGTACTTAAATGAATGAAGAGGCTGAGTGAGAGGTATTTTATAGCTGCGTGTGTTGAGGTAGGCAGGGCACTGAAGGAAGAGTTAGATGGTGAAGTACTATATAGACTGCTTTCAGTGTTTTCCTCAAATTATTCCACAGAGATGGTTGCTTACACCAGAAAGAAAATGAGAACTACTAATAATACTTCATTTTTATTCATCAAAGAGAATAATTACAGAACTGAAGAAGAGAGAGCAAACACGGTAAAAACATAGTACAAACAAGATAAAACATACTCAAAGCAGAATAGATGGAGGCAAGAGTTGTCAAAACTACTAAGAACCCAGGTATGTGGTTATTCTTCATTAAAAAATAGACCTATGTCTGTTATTCCTATTTTGTCTACTGAATGTATTATCCTATCTCAATCCACTGAATTCATCTTTAATTCTCAGCCTGAATGCTGTTCCCTAAGGAAAGTCTTCTCTAACCTCCTGATTCTATTTTAGGTCGCCCTATTAAATGTCTTTAAAACACTGTATACTTTATCATAATGTGATACAAAAATGAAACTTGACATGAATTAAACTAAATTACACTTATAATAATTTAATGTCTGTATCCCTGCTAGACTATAAATTTATTTATTTTTTTGAGGCAGAGTCTCACTCTGTCGCCCAGGCTGGAGTGCAGTGGTGCGATCTCGGCTCACTGCAAGCTTCACCTCCCTGGTTCACGCCATTCTCCTGCCTCAGTCTCCTGAGTAGCTGGGACTACAGATGCCCGCCACCACGCCTGGCTAATTTTTGTATTTTTTAGTTGAGATGGGGTTTCACTGTGTTAGCCAGGATGGTCTACATCTCCTAACCTCGTGATCTGCCCGCCTTAGCCTCCCAAAGTGCTGATTTTACAGGCGTGAGCCACCATGCCTAGCCACTATAAATTTCTTACGGTCAGAGGCCACGCCTTTTTTGGTCATTGTTGAAGCTCCTGGTACATAGTAAGCACTTGATAAGTGTTGTTTGTTGAACTAATGAACCAATCGTTTGAAATGAGTTCAAGTTTTCAGATTCTGTTTTATAGATCTGTGATATATGGCAAAATCAATACAATGTATTATACCCCAAAACATTTCCATGTGTGTGTACAGTATTCTGTTAGGAGAACCAGTTCTATAAAAAGACTACTGAATCCAAATCTTGGCTCTTATACTATCTCCAAAAGTTACACCTGTAAGCCTCAGTTTTGCCATTTACAAAATGGTATTGTGTCAGTTTCAAAAGTTTCCTCTGAAATTTAGTGAAATAACGAGGATGGACATTAAGCATGATATCTGGAACATGATATATTTTCCACAATTATTAGGTTAATTTAAATAATTAAAAATTTAGAAATAGTCAAATGCCCCAAACTTCTCAAGATGGTGAAAAATGTATGGGACTAGAGAATAGAATGTAGTCTTAGTTGCTCTATTGAGTCATTGTGTGATGTTAGGCAAATTACAAGTGTCTCTGGGAATTACTTTCTTTATTTACAAAATGAGATAGCTAAACTGTCCTCTTATGATCCATCGTGAGAAAAAGGGTGTGGTGGATGTCCTAAATTTATATAAAATTGAATGTTTATATGGTAATTTTTTCTAGCCATATCTTTTATTAGGTTCTTGAAAGGGATTGAATTGCAAGTCAGGTTACTGGGAAGCAGACTCTGAGATGGAAATTAATGTGCAGGAAGTATACATTACACAGAATAAAATACTCTTAGGGTTAACATCTATTGGAGAAGAGAAAGAAGAAACAGGATTGGGCAAAGAGAGAAGTTGGCTGTAAGCAATCAGCCAAACTTTCTATGTTGAATATTTTGCTAGATTGTTTTTAGGATAAACATGACTAACATGATAACTGTAATTATTTCAGCATGTTATAATTTAACAGATAGTATGGTGGAAAACTATGTACTATCTTCCCAGTGTCCCTCCCCTGTGAATTGCTCCTTCCTTCATTCAAACGGTGCCATTTATAGGGTAGATGCTGTGTTCTTATAGACTTTACTATTGGCAAAAACCACAATTACTTTTGCACCAACCTAATACCTTGTCACAATATTGCTCCAGGGTTGAGTAAAAACATAAATGGTCAGTTTGAATCAGTTTTTAAATTTCCCTGGGAAAGACCGTCAATCTGTTGATAGAAGCCAAAATGTGAAAGTTAGGATCTGGCATTGCTTATTATCTGTGAGTGAGGAGGCCTTGATGGAACTCAAAACCTACCTATGCACATTACAAACTGAAAAGGGAATTCAATAACTAAGGAGTCATAGCAATTCCAAATGTATATATGCCTGATAAACTCTAAACAATAGAGTTTCAAATTACATGAAGCAAAATTGATAGAAATAGAAGCAGAAATATATAAATCCACAATCATAGCTGGAGAACTCAATACTCTGTCAATAATTGAGAGAACAAAGAGATATAAAATTAGTAAAGATATAAAAGACATGAACAACATTATCAAACAACTTAAATGAATTGACATTTATAGAATGCTTCACCCAACAATAGAAGAATATATATACTGTTTAAATACACATGGAACATTCATAAAGGTATATCATATTCTTGGCTATAAAAAATTTAAAGAGATTTAAAAGATTTGAAATCATACAGAGTATATTCTCTGACCATAATGGAATTAAGCAAAAAAAAAAAAAAAAAAATCCATAACCGAAAGATATGTAGAAAATCAACACATATTTTGGAAGGTAAACAATACATCTCTAAATAATCCATAGGTTAAAGAGGAAGTCACAAGGGCAATTAGAGAGAAAAATATATGTGTAAGTAGATATACTTTTTGTTGTTGTTGTTGTTGTTAAAGAAATGGCATCTCCTTAGGTTGTCCAGGCTGGTCTTGAACTCCTAGGCTCAAGTGACCCTCCCACTTCAGCCTACTGAGTAGCGGGGACTACAGGCATGTGACACTGTGCTCAGCTTAAGAAATATTTTAAGTTGAATGAAAACAAGAACCCAATGTATCAAACGTGGGATGCATCTAATGAAGTACTACATATGTAATTTATAGAATTAAACACTTACATTAGGAAAGAAGAAAGATATGAAATCCATGATGTAGATGTTAAGAATCTAGTAAAAGAGGATTAAATTAAGTCTCAAAGTAAACAAAGAAAAGAAAAAAAATAAAGATAAAAGTAGAAATCGAAAAAATTAAAAACCAGAGAAAAATAGAGAAAATCAATGAAACCGAAAATAGATTATTTCTTAAGATCAATGAAATTGATAAACCTCTTCCCAGAATGGGCACGGGGGAAAAAAAGAAAACACAAAATTACGAATATCAGAAATGAAAGAAGGAACATTACTATTAATTCTATAAACATTAAAAGGATAAGGGATTATTACAAACAACTCCATATATTCCCACGTATTTGATAATTTAGATGATATGGGTAAGCTCCTTGAACGACAGAAACTATTGATGCTAACACAAAAATAAATAGATAACCTTAATAGTCCCGTACCTATTAGAGAAACATAATTTATAGTTAAAAACCTTTCTATTAAGCATTTAGAAAAGAAATAGCAAGTCTACACAAACTCTTCCAGAAAATAGAAGAGAGAACACTTAACTTATTTTAACTTGATAACAACACCAGACAAAAATATAACAAATAAATGAAACCAAAAGTCAATATCCCTCATGAACAGATGCTCAAATAATCAAGAAAATATTAGAAAATAGAATCCAACAATATGTAAAAAGGATAATATGTTATGACCAAGTGGGGTTTATCCTGGAAATGTAAAACTGTTGTAACATTTAAAAATCCATCAGTGTAATTCATCAAATCAGCAGACTAATGGAGAAAAATCATATAATTTTCACAATGGATTTTAAAAAAGCATTTTACAAAATTCAATTTTCATTCATGGCTTAAAACAATAGCAACATTAGCAAAAATTCTCAGTGAACTATGAATACAGTGAGACTTCATCAACCTGATAAAGGTCATTTATGAAAAGCATTACAGCTAATATCATACTTAATAATGAATAATGAATACTGTTTTCCTGGGATTGGGACAAAAGCAATGATGTCCACTTCATCACTCCCATTCAACATTATACAAGAGATCCTGATTAGTAGAGTAAGACAAAAACAATAAATTCTGGATGCATGGAATAGAGTGAATAAATCTCAAATGTATTATGCTCAGTGAAAGACGTCAGACTCAACAGGATGCACACTGTATGACTGCATATGACATTCTGAAAAAGTTAAAACTATGGGGAAAGAAAGTAGATTAGTGGTTGCCAGGGCCTGGAGCTGCAGGTAGAGTTTTGCTATAAAAGGGCATAGGAGAGTTTTGAAGGGTGATAGAATTATTTTATATCTTGTTTATGATGGTTACATGACTATATGTGTTTATTATTTTTATATCTTGTTTATGATGGTTACATGACTATATGTGTTTGCCATATAACTAATAGATTGGTACATGAGAAAGGATCTATTTTCCTATATGTAGATTACCCTTGATATGCCTCAGAAAGAAAAGAAAATCCCACTTAAAGAGAGAAACCAATGTGGGTTTGTCTTTGAAATGAAATTCTGGTGGTGTTTTTGCCTGTGGTTGTGATTTTTTTTCCGGAAATCCGGGTTTCTCTCTGAACTTTTGGAGTTCAGTTATTTAAAAAATGATAATTTTATCTGCTTTTGATAAACCATGGAAGAGGGCTACCTGGATATATTCTATACCATTACCTGAGTGATTCAGGATCTTTTAAATGTAATCTCTATACTTTTCCCCATGCAAGTTCAAATAATGTTTCTATCACCTGTGACAGACAGTCCTGAGTAATGCATGGAAATAGACACTTGCACAAGTAACTGTATACACGGTTGTGTGAGAAGTGCTATAAGAGCAGTAAAAATGATATGGAAGCAGACAGCTGAATGTGATTAAGTCTGACTGGGATCTAGGCAGTAATTGAGTTGGCCTTAGAGACTTTCTGCACTAGAGTCTGGGGAAGCATATCCCAGCTTGAGAAAACACATTTGAGAGCACATTGCAGAGGACAGGAATAAATGGATGCGTGGATGACAGTATGTGATGTCTTCAGGGATAAGAGGTGCAGTGGACCTAAAAAGTGAAGAGACCATCAAACCAGGTAAGTGGTGGAAGATGAACTTAGAAAGGTAGACTTTTACCAGACAGTAGAGAGATCCTTTCTGTGCTCAACATTTTAACTTCATTTTATAAAGAGTTTTATAAATAGCAGGGGAGTGGCATACTCAGATAAGAATTTCTGAAAGACATTTTCAATGTAATCCGAGGAATTATCAGAGAGGCTTCTTGAAATAGGTCAGTTGGGAATCTGTTACATTAGATTAGAAGGTCTGCAGATGACTATGCCCTACACAGACAGAAAGGGTGTAATGATATTGATGTTGTTATGATTATAGCAGTTACCACTTTCCCCACTCCTTATGAGCCAGGCATTGTACTAAAGTACTTCAAATACATTATCTTATTTAATCCTGACAATCATATAAAGTAGGTATTATTATGTCAATGTAGTAGCCAATTATTTTCCACTTAGTCCATGTGGAGGGGCTGACCCCACTGCCTTTCCCACCCTACCAGAGGTGGTGATATTAAGGATAAGCATGTGTCCTGGGCTGTCTAACATGCATATCCTTTTTTTCCCTTGGTTAGCAAATGGTGAGGGACAGGTATATAGCTCATTTTATACATTTGGATTTAGTCCCATGAATTTGGTGGGAATTATCAATAAGAGAAGATAAATTGTATCTGCTTTTGATAAGAAATGGATGAAAACTGGCTGGAATCATTTGTTTGTTGAGATTAATTCTACCGCCCTGAATCTCCCAATGAATTTTCCTTGAATATTCATCCTGATAAATACTCTGTGAAAAAGTGTTCTGTTTTATGCATTAACTGGGAAAGCATTGCATACTGTATTATCTCAGAACTTAGTAAAAAGACTAGAAATCCTGCAGTCAAGAAATCTATTTAGTTTTGTTTAATCCAGCTTTCTCAAATGTATGTAAAGAAGTTGCTCTTTTTACACATGTATTGACTAGTATCTACCACATTTTGGCAAATACAGTTGTAGGCATTTATCTGCCTAACTATAGTTAAACCATTCAAGATTTTAATAGCAGGATAAAAGGCACCCTTGTCTCTAGTATCTCTTGAGGTTGCATTTCTTAGTCCTTTCCCTGAACACTTACAAAGGTGCAGATCACGATCTGAAAACAAAAGAAAATGTTAAGAGCCAGGGGCATGTGTTGGTCAATTTGGATTTACACGTTTCCATACAACAGTATTCTGCTGCCTTCCAGAGACACTAGAATCCATCACCTGACAGCTGTGGAGAGCACAGTTTCTCATTTGGGTTACCACTGTGCCTGAGACTCCCCACAAAAGAGACCCAAACATATTACCTAAGGAAATGAGGGGTCACTGAATGATAATGTGAAGTAGAAGAATTCACATTCTCATCTGCACAGTCACCCAGGGGTCTCATTTTTGAATCTGGAATGTGAAACGAACTTTGGAAATAATTGAAAAAATGCCCAGTATGCCCAGTACAATGCTGGGTGTGGTAAATACAGCAGTCAAAAGATATGACCACTGTTGTGTCATCTGTGTCTTCATAGAGCTTTCTTATTGTAGCTTCAAGTAATGTCTCTAAGAAGCTTTTTTTTAAGTTATAATTTACTTCAAATTCCCTTCCTTATAATATTTAATGAAATGACACATAAAATGCAAGGAAAGTGAGTAAAAGAAGAGCAACATGGCTTCTAAAAGAGAAAAGTGTTTTATAAGACATAAAAGCAGTTTCATGGGGAAGGTCATCAATGGTGGCATTAGTGACTAACATAGGATCTGAAATAATACCAGTAATAATTAAAAACGTTTCTTTCTGAGACCTTTCAAATGCTGAGGAACTCTTCTCTCCTCAGGAAACTTCACTGTGTTTTGTTGATGACAAACTGGTGTAATAAAAACAAAGACACACTGAAATGGAATTTTTACAATTGTGATTCTTAAAAAACTTAATATTGGTTTACATACCCAAGCTATCTTATTTTCGCACTGTTTTGCAAACCATTGAAAAGGCTTAACAATCAATCCATGTTAAAATTAGTTCAAAACATGCATGCTCAGAATGAATTACATTGAAAAGACTCTGGAACTCTAAAACGATTTTAGTTTTCTTAATTTTTCATGTAGAAAAACCCACAACTGGTGTTCCTCATTACCTGGTTTAGCAGCTTTTTATCTATAGAAGTGTTGAAAATTATAATAGAAACTTATAGAAGATTATCTTAGAGATGATGGTGATTTTGAAACTAGACAATGTGTAGGACAGAAAAGACAACAAGCAATATTTCAGGAGCAGATATAAGCTCTGCTGTGAAAGAGTTTACACATTATTGGGGAAGGTGGGGGTGAAGAGGATAGACTTATATATACCTGAATACAATCAAGGGCATCATGGAAGGAGAATGAAAACCATCTACATGGCTTATGCCTATTTTACTACTGATATGGTTTGATTCTGTGTCCCCACCCAAATCCCTCTGGAACTGTAATACCCACATGTCAGAGGAGGGGCTTGGTGGGAGGTAATTGAATCATGGGGGTGAATTTTCCTCTTGCTGTTCTCATGATAGTGAGTGAATTCTCACAAGATCTGATGGTTTTAAAGTGTGTCATTTCCTCCCCTCGTGCTCTCTCTCGCTCTCCTGCTCTGCCGCAGTAAGATTTGTTTGTTTACTCTTCACCTTCTGCCATGAGATTGTAAGTTTGCTGAGGCCTTCCAGCCATGCTTCCTGTTACGCCTGGGGAACTGTGAGTCAATTAAACCTCTTTTCTTCTAAATTACCCAGTCTCCGGTAGTTCTTTATAGCAGTGGGAAAACAAACTAATACAACTATTCACCGTTGTCATCAATATAACATTACCATTCCAGAATGCTCTTGTCCTAGAAGATAAAAGTTACAAATAACTTTATTGTTCATTTAAGAAACTTTCTGGAAGACCCATTGTATTAGGCTGTTTTTGTGTTGCAATAAAGAAATACCTGGGACTGGGTAATTTACAAAGAAAATAATTGGCTCAGAGCTCTGCAGGCTGTGCAAGCATGGCTGTATAAGCATCTGCTTCTGGTGAGGGCCTCAGGAATCTTACAATCATAGCAGAAGGTGAAGGGGGAGCAGGTGTCACAGGAGAGTGGAAGGAAGAAGAGGAAATGCCATACTCCTTTAAACAACTAGATCGTGCAAGAACTCACTATCGTGAGGACAACACCAAGCTATTCCTGAGGGATCTGTCCCTGTGACCCAAACACTCCCCACCAGGCCCTCCATCTCCAACATTGGGAATTAATTTCAACATGAGATTTGGAGGGAGCAAGCATCCAAACTATATCACATGTCAACTCTATAATGGAAGGTATTAAAGACAGTTTGTACCCCAAGATCCTCAGAACTACTCACTTCAAAATACCTGTTTTGCTGTGGTTACCAATCCTTAATGATCACATGAAGCCTTTCTCTGAATTGTAACCAAGTCCTTATATTGAAAGATCCACTCTAAACCAGACTCTAAAATCTCAATAGATATCCCAACTTTTTCCTTTCCCTTCTGAGATGCTACTAGAACTGTCAAGAGACAGTGTCTCTAAAGAGAGACAGTGTCCTCCTTTACCACAGTTGAGTTTTCTTATCAACAGATTGTTTTGGTAATATTTTGGATATTTTTCAGAGCCAGCATTCAACAGTCTTGGGCCCCAATGAGATCCAATCAAAATGAGGACTCCTTAATTTTCAGTTTTGACTTGGACACAGCCATTCCCTTGTGACCCTTAGAGTCTCCCCCTGAGTGCTCTATGACCTAATTCTGAGCTAAGTCATTTTGGGTTGAACTTTGGTGTCTTTTCATTGTGCTCTTCCAATGTTAACTTGTTTTTCCTTCTAGGAGTAAAAAACCCTTTTTAGGATTATCTGATTATATTTGAAAAAACTGATATCCTTGGTGGAAATTTGCCTTATTATCAACAACACTAGTATTTGTCTATCTCTGTCTATGATTTAAGTTTTGTTCTTTCCTCTTTCTTAAGATCTTTAGAAATAATTATTACCAGCCTTTTTACTGCAGAGGCTCAGGCTGCTAGTGATAGTGTCTGCAGAGAAAATGTCATAGCAGAGCAAAATACTTCTGGAGCAAGGAGTTGATGAAAATAAAATAAATATGGAATGACCAACTTCATCATTCATTCTTCTGTCCTTCTTCCTCCCAGGGGAGATGGTTTTCTTCTCATGCTGTCCTAAGGGTAGAAAGGTGAAAACTTGAAACCCTTTCCTAAGGGAATAACAGAAAATGGTGAACAATAGTTGCTGGGGGTGGTACTGGGAAATATCTGTGTCTTAGTCTACTCAGGCTTCCATTAAAAAATATCATACTGGGTGATTTAAATAACAGTACATTATTTCACATGGCTCTGGAGGCTTGGAAGTTCAAGATCAGATTGTCAGCATGTTTGGGTTTTAGTGAGGGCTCTTTTCATGGATTGCAGATGGCAACCTTCTTGCTATATCCTCCAATGGTGGGCTGGGAGAGGGAAGGAAGATCTCTGGTCTCTTATTACAGGGAAGTAATCCAATCATGAGGACCTCACCCTTATGGCTTTATATAAATAGAGTAAGGGAGATTGAAGAATAAGATGGAGAATTTGTATAAGTTACAGTGATTCAGAACTAAAATAAGTAATTTTAGATAACAGATGGTTTGCTTAAAATTTATTGAAGATTTTAGGCATTTAGAAATAAGGAAATATTTCTAAAATTGATTGCACACTTTGCTGCCCTCTTAATTAGAGACAGCCAAACATCTAACCTGTTTTTGATGACTCAAGGTCATCATTATGCACATTGATGATTATTTTGTAAAGCAATGATGCACTCAAGAGCCATCAGGACATACAAGGCTGCTTACTTCTATATGATTTATCCTATACTGCTATGATTCTTGTGTTTGTATCCGCCATTAATTGTCTTTCATATTGCAGGCATTCTATACACAATAACTTTTTTCATTTTTATACTATCAATGTATAGTGTATTGATTTAAGTAGGTCCTCTCCCTAATAAAATTATGTTGTTTATAGTCTGCTGTGGTCTTGGAACCCATAAAGACAAGGTGTTAGAAGTGTATATAAAGTGAGAGTGATTAAGTTCTGATTGGGTAATGTATTAGTCAGGGTTCTCTGACTGGGTAGTGTATTAGAGGGACAGAACTAATAGAAGATATATATATATATATATATTTAATAAACTCCCATATACATATGGGAGTTAGATGTAGAAGATGTAGAACTTGTATAAGTTTCAGTGATTCAGAACTAAAATAAGTGATAAAGCTCCAAAATGATCCATATATATGGGAGTTTATCAAGTATTAACTTACATGATCACTAGGTCCCATAATAGGTTGTCTGCAACCTTGAGGAGCAAGGAGAACCAGTCCAAGTCTCAAAACTGAAGAACTTGGAGTCCAGTGTTCCAGGGCAGGAAGCATGCAGCATGGGAGAAAGATGTAGGCTGGGAGGCTAGGCCAGTCTCACCTTTTCACGTTTTTCTGTCTACTTTATATTCGCTGGTAGCTGATTAGATGGTGCTCCCAGATTAAGGGTGGGTCTGCCTTTCCCTGCACACTCACTCAAATGTTACTTCCCTTTGGCAACACCCTTACAGACACACCAGGATCAACACTTTGTGTCCTTCAATCCAATCAAGTTGACACTCGGTATTAACCATCACAGGTAGGTAGATAAATGAGTGCCCTAGCTCACAGGATTTGGTGACTCTGACTTTGGCTACTCTTCTTACCCCTGTGCACACCAATCTTGTTTCAATTAGGTGAAAATTAACTGATAGCATGCTCCTGATAAGTGAGGTGCTATTGAAACAGGAAGAGACAAATTGCACTGTGATTATCCATTTATTAGCAACATCATGGCCATCCTGTAAAGGTGAACAGCTGCCTGCTGCTCCATGCACAGTTTCATGTACCAACTTGGAGATAAGCCTAGTATCCCTTTCCTTGGACCATTAGCCCAAGTTTTCATTTTAGTCTGTGATTTTTTTTTTTTGTTATTTTAATGATACAAATGATGGTGGCAAATGCATTAATTTGACACCATTATTAAACCTCAATAACAATTTCTCCTTTTTTGAGTCATTTCCCAGTCGCCAGAGTATTTTCCTAGGTATATTTTTCTTGATTCACACCACCACCTTCTGTGGCAGAACTGCCCACAACCCACAACCTGGCATTCAGTCAGGGTCATTTATTTTCCTAGAGGCTGTACAGGTTCTCTCTTAAGCTCAATGTCTCTGAGATCTTTTGTGTCAATGAGGCAGCCATAAAAAACAGCTGTAGCAATTGTCCTACTCAGATGTAACAGATATGCTAATTAAAAAACTGAGGAAAAGGCACACATTTTGAAAGCCTCCATCAAAAATAAACAGCTAACAAAATAAAACAAAACTTGCTGTACATGCTTGTTTAGAAGCCTCTGGGGAATTCTCAATGAATGTATGTCTATCTCATAGAAGCCTAGCTGCATTCTTCGGTAATATTTTAAATAGTCTCAGCCTAAATGTCCTCCACAAAAGAAACAATTGTAAGAAGGAAAGCCATTTCTACTTCGGTGTATTTTTCAATTAAAACTCTGAGCCTTCACTTCTGTAATGCAGTGCATCCATTTAGTGCGTGTCTGCTCTCTCTTTTGTGAAGGAATGTTTCTTTTATTATTTTTAAAATCAGTACAAGGGAGAATCAAAGAGGAGTTGTGGATCTTACTCTAAGATAGTGTATTACTCTGTTTTCACACTGCTAATAAAAACCTACCTGAGACTGGGCAACTTACAAAACAAAGAGATTTAATGGATACAGTTCCAAGTGGCTGTGGAGGCCTCACAATCGTGGAAAAAGGTGAAAGGCACATCTCACATGACAGCAGACAAGAGAAGAGAGCTTGT